>NC_066282.1:13461590-13782727 GCF_905404315.1 Leptidea sinapis
GAGAAGTAACGATTTCTACGAGCAACCGACAGGGAGAAATGAAGAGCGACAATCAGGAAAATCGGCAAACGGAGGTCACGATCGTCAGCAGTAGATAAGCTAATAAAATATATTTACATGATTCATTAATATTGCATCAACGCTCAATCATTATTGTCGATATAAATCACCTATTTTAATTACTACTAATTCTAGAGATTAAACATTTTGTGAGAAAATGGTGGAATGGAAAACGGGATGACCAAAAAATTTGTTTACCACTTTAATTGGATTAATAAAAAAAAATTGGAGGTCAAAAAGGTTCATTACAAATGGTCAAATTCATAATCATATTCGGATTTTGTTCTAATAACCTATATATTCCTGTAATATTTTCTTTACTAAAGTCCATTGTTTGGACAAATAAAACATGTTATATTGGAACATTTATCTGTAATAAACGTTGCTAATGTAAATAAATATAACTGTAGAGTGTAGACAGTAATATTACATGACAGTCGCGTAGCTCAAAGCTCTCCTATAGAGCTTTGAAGCTACACTCGTAGCATATCGTAGCTCAAATACCCTCGTTTGTGATTTCGTCGACTTTGTATATCGCGTCTAATATGGTTCATGTAACAGGATAATGTGAATGTATAGGTATACATACATAAAACTGTAGTGTACAGATGAGTATAAGTATAGTATATATTTAAGATAATCTAATATTTATTCGATTTCAAAAGGGGGCATATATTAATTACGTAAGGTGTAGATGTAGTAGGTTACGTAGGTCTAGGGGGAGAGGGGATCAAGCTAAATCCTTCTAAATCTCACTTAGGGATGAGGGGTTCTTGGTAAATATAAATAAATTCTTGAAAATAGTGTAAAGTGTGTGCACGAGTCTCCATGGACTTCAGTCAATGAATCTGAAATAGTTTGTTTAATATTCATTATTTAATTTAATGATTGTGATTTTAAATTACGGTAATATATATAGTATTTGTAAAATACTAGTCTTTGCTTGTCTTCAATAAAAGTGTGGCTGTAAAAGCCAAAACATAAATCTTGAAGAATCTCGCGTGAGATTAAGGTGGAGGGAGGTAGTTGAGGAAAATCATACGATATACTAGAATAGAATACCAAAGGGGGAGGGTTGTCGGAAAATGTTCAAAAATGCCTCATGTAATTAATGGACACACTGTAGATATGTGATATTAACTAATATTAATTGAAAAAATCAGCCAAGTTCGGATAGGAAATGAATGGCTTCGTACCATTTTACAAAATATAAAAAGCATTTTTGAAGTGAAACTTTTTTTAGGCGCTCTAATTACTTTATTTGCATAGATACTCTATGAGAATGAGCTATCACGCTCGGCTACGTAACGCTTTCTCGGGTAAAATCAGCTCGATTCGACTAAGGTTTTCGTTTGGTCAGTATCCTTGTGTAAAAATGATTACACTCCTGTCGTCAGTCAGTCACACACCGTATTTTGATAAATTCCTAGGAAAACATTTTGAATTCGGAATATGGATTTTTATTATTTTTCATTCAAGTGACAACTGTTGAACTTTGAAAGTTTATGAGATACAGATGAACGGACACACGGACATCAGTTTTGTTACAAGGTTCCCCGGCTTCGGCAACGGGGCGCTAAAAGCGGACAAGTGGTAGTCTGAGCAGAAGAAAGGTACCTCCTGATAAAATAACAAGTTATATGTTTCTAATAACATCAATTTTAACAGAGACTGTGTCTTATTTTTAGTGAATTTGAAGTACAATAACTAACAACTTGTCTAAATATTTATTTATTTATTTATTAAAGCTTACCAACTAGATAAATAACTTTACATATACGAATAAGATAAACATTAATAAGTGTTACTATTTAACTATCTAAATTAAAGGTATGCACATCGTTATTAAACTAAAAAACTAAATGCTAAAAATAAATTAGAAAAATAACAATAATGAATTTACTACTAATACTAATTACATAGTTACAAATCTATATTTAAGCCTTTTAATGACAAGGACACCAGTTTTTTATAAAAGTTAATATTTGAAAATATATCGATGTTATGATCTAATTTAAATATTTTATTATAGCTTACACATATGAGTTTAATCCGTAGTTATTTCTATAAAATTTAATAAATATTGGGGAATAAGTACCTATTCGACAATTAAATGACGGTACACAAATGCCAATATTTTGATGAATATCTGGACAGTCTATTAGGTTGTTTATGAGTTTGTACAGAAAAATCAACTGGGCCGCCTTTCTACGCATTTCCAGGGAATCGATTTCAAGATTAATTAGCCTTTTTTGGTAATCATAAATATGATAAGTTTTATCGATATAACTGAGTCTAGACACGAATTTTTTCTGTACTGATTCTATTCGATTTATATTTTTTGTAGTATGGACACCAAATTACTGAGTTATATTCAAGGATGGTTCTCACTAAATAATTAAACAGTATTTTTAGCGACTCAGTGGATTGTAGGTCTCTAGTATTTCGCAAAATAAAACCAAGCATTTTATGACTTTTTTGTGCAGATATACAAAATTTTTCAATGCAGCAATGAACGAGTTCCGTTACTTTGCCATGGATTCCGTAATTAGAACCTAACCAAACTATCTTTATGTATATCCTTTTCAATAAAAAAAGAATCATCGAAATCGGTTGGCGAGATATTGAGTTATTCGTAAATTTATCATCCAAATTTAAGACTTTTATGATTTTTCTCATGGATGCCATTGTCAGATCTGGACCAAATTACAAGGACCACACGGGAAGCACCAGCTTTCAAATAAAAAAAGATTATCGAAATCGGTTCACCCAGTCGAAAGTTTTGAGGTAACAAAAATAAAATAAAAAAATACCGACGAATTGAGAACCTCCTCCTTTTTTGAAGTCGGTTAAAAAATAACAGCTATATAAAGCGAGAATCTAACAATATTATATATGATATTATATCGGCTTGTGTTTCAAAACAATAAATTTATTTTCACCCTCATTGTTCAGAAATAGCTTCGTCTGAAAACCGCCCTGGGCTAAGCTGGGCGCCCAATCGAACTGATATCAATCAACCGCTTAAAACGATGAAATAATGGCTAGAGGACCGATATAACATTTTACTTCCTACATATATTTTTATATTTATAACAATATTATTATTCTTTCTCATGCTATTTTCTCGTATGTAGAAAAACCTATAAAATGTATAAATATAATAAAGAAGGTATTATATACAACTGTATATATAAATTATATATAATAAAGAAGGTATTATATATAACTTAGTTAAATAACGCGTAATTAAACATCATTAAATTATTTTGATACAATAAGAGAGAAATATTTTTTTATTTTAAAACCTATATATATATAAAATGAAACGCAAATTAAAAATATATTTTTTTAATAACATTTTGAACCGGTTCCATGGTTTGCTCGGCGGATTAGTATGTTCGTTTGCAAACAAGAATTGAAACCATTTTAATAATACGTCTTGGTTCGTGATTTTTGTTCTGTTAATTACATTATGTTATTTAGTATATTTTGTTTTTTTTCTATTGTTTTCTCTATTGTAATGTTGCAATGTAGAACGTACGGAACTCCACACAAACCCAAGTGGTTTATGGGTGCTATTGTATTGTATTATAATTTATGTTTCCTAAAATAAATAAATAAAAAAAAAATGAAAATTTAATTAATTCTCGTCCATTAATTGTGGTTCAGTAGACATATTAGTTACAAGAGGCTTGTTAGCTGAAGTATGATACAAATGGTCTAGTTGACCAGTGTCGGTGTCGAATTTGCGTGACGGTGTGCGCGCGAAATTCATTCTGATATATTTTCCCTAACGCACCAAAAGGAATATAACTTTAAAAAGTACCCAATTTTCCTTTTCGTAACCCTGACGATGTGTGCGCAAAATTTCATGATGAGTAGTTAGTATGACCGACGGATATAAGAGGTACCTGAAAAACACACAGGAACTGATTACTTACTCCGTTTTTGCAGTCGGATGAAAATAAAATAAGTACATAGTGTAGACAAGTTCATTATAATCATTTATATAATTAAAGTGTTACTCTTGTATTTTATGATATTCACAGATTATGAGTTTGACAAAATATGTTGGCATATAATTGAAAATCAGTTATGTATATTCAGAACCATAGTATTACATACATTCGATGTAAGACATTAAGTGGTAAATCTATCTATTCGCATTGTGATTAACAAAAAAATATTTTCATCTGCAGTCCCCCTGAAAACGAGATCTGGACAGGTCTTGAAATGACGGGTTGACTAAAATAAAAATGTAACTTTTACGCAAAAATCTAATAATGTAAATACAGTTACAATTACACGCGTTTTAATCCTTTCAAATTCAAATTCAAATATTTTTATTCAAATTAGGATTCAAAATCTTAAATCTTAAACTTATTGAACGTCAAAAACTACCACCCATTCAAAAGATACTGCCTCAGAAGAATGGACCTGAGAAGAATGGGCGCAAGAAACTCAGCGGGCTTTTTTTAAATATAAAAATATGGATTACAATATGATATCTATTTTATAATTAAAGAGCCTGAGGGTGTCACTTTATTCCCAGTCCGTGGTGTCGTTAAGAAAATCGTTTATTCTATAGTAACCTTTACCACACAAACGGTTTTTAACAATTCTTTTAAATTTCGTAACACATTTGTTTTGTACATTTTCTGGGATCATATTGTAGAAACATATACTATTATATATTATAACATTATCAAAAATGTATTGAGAAGCAACAGTCAAAATGTTTATTTCTTATAATTTTTCTCTTAATGATTCTTTAGGATCTAGTTTATAAATCGCGCGAATAGCCCTCTTCTGCAGCACAAAGATGGTATTAATATCGGCCGCACTGCCCCATAACTTTAAAAGTGTTTTATTTAAACAAAAAAATACTAAAGCTTTTTAAGGGTGCAACCTTTTTTATACAAGAAAAATGCATATGTTTAGCGGATTTTGTACTATTTGATTGATGTTACGAACAGAAAAAGGATTGTGCGCCGCCTTTCATACGAAAACATAATTCATGTTGAAGTTGAGCTTTGTACGTCGAACGATATCTGTTAGATGACGGCGTTTTCGCTATTCGGAAATAAAATAGATGATATTTCAATCGAGGCCGATTTTATTTCCAATTTTGCACAAAGTGTTTGCAATCAAGTTTTGTATAGAACCGAAGCGTTGAAATATTTCGTAGTACGTTTGATGAAACCGAACTGTTTAATTAACTGTTATTTTCTTACCAGTAAGAGGATACTTTGCACATTATAAAAATGTGATGTGCGGGTATTAATGTGTTTCATTTTGAAGGACGCCGTTGCTGATTTGATTGTTAACTTGCCCGTTAATTGCATTAAAAAAATACGGGTTGCACTCCGAGAGTTCCAGCAGAAGTGAATATTTTAGAATGATCAGGGAATAATTTAGCACAAATTGCTTTATTTATCAGTATAAAAGTACTGAAATTAATGTGGTTCAATACAATATTCCTTAATTGCGCTATCATACACAAAAAAAGACAATTTATATTGCATAAAAAATTTAACACTTAACTTTTAAGAAGAATCACAATTATTTAACGTAAAAAATTTTATATCTGAGAAAAATCAACTTTCATTCATAATTTCAACGAGTGTCTTACGAATTTTCGATCAGGCCACGTGTCCTGGCGGGATTTAACATTTTACACCCATCCCCAGAAAAGCGCTCAACGCCGCTAAATAAATTTTCACTTCAAAATTATAAATGGCTTATGTTCACGAAGTCAAAAGACAAAGTGAAATATATGTGGTGTGTTAATTCACAGTCTGAATATCTTTGATTCCTTGGCGAGCGAGTGTTATTATTGATGTAGATGATAGATATGTAGTACAACACTAAAATTTATACATATTTTGTCATAATCATTTTTCTATATAACCTTCCATCGTCGAAACAAAAAATTAAAGGTATTCATATACATGAAAAAAACACATATTTTGTGTTTTTTTATGATAATAAGGGACGAGATGAGCAGGACGTTCATCTGGTGGTAATTGATACTACCTGCCCATTTCAATGCAGTACCGCTCAGGATTCTTGAAAAAACCCAAAAATTCTGTGCGGCAATACAATTGCGCTCGTCACCTGGAGACATAAGACGTTAAGTCTCATTAGCTATTTCACTAGCTACCGCACATTCAGACCGAAACACAGCAATGTTTACACATTACTGCTCCACGGCAGAAATAGGCGCCGTTGTGGTACCCATAATCTAGCCGGCATCCTGTGCAAAGGAACCTCCCACTAGTTTTTAACACGGCATTATACAATCTAAGCCAAGCCAAAGATTCACCTCAATAATAATATATTAATGAAACGGCTGTTAAAAAGTTTTTAAAGTGATAACCCTCACTTCTAGGATTAATACAAAAATAAAATTTGAAAAACAAAATTTTATGAACGATGCGGGACTCGAACCCACGACCTCCGGCGTTCCGTGCCAGTGCTCTAACCAACTGAGCTAACCGTTCGAGAACCGCCTCGTTATAAAATTCTATTTGCTTTGTTCAACTCTCAGGTTGTGGCTTCATCTACAGGATCTCTTTTACAGTTGATAACCTGCTCAACCCCAATATTTGCATATTAGGAAATTGACTTGAGATGTCTCTCTTGTAAATCTAAACAATATGTTATGTTTTTAAAGTGATAACCCTCACTACTAACCTTCACTTAAGACGGTTTACTAATCGTCTAGCGATCCACATCACTAGAAGAATGTACCTAGTGACACCTGGCCTATACGTTTTGTTTTTCAAATTTTATTTGTGTATTAATCCTAGAAGTGAGGGTTATCACTTTAAAAACATAACATATTGTTAACAACTTTGTGAATGATTCCCGTAAGAACAATTGTTATATTCGTAATAACACGAGCCCATGTATGTACAATTGTAATGACCGTTATTTATTTCAGTCTTTTTGCCTCACATTTGTTATCTCGGGCGGGCGAGTGTTGTTTACATTTGATTTATCGACCCTCCAGCCTTGGAACATTGCAAATTGTGTTACGGCTCCGTCTACCGTTTTACGTCATTTATTCTTGAATAGAATATGGCGCTTCAAGCTCTTTATTATATTATACAGCGGCCGAGCTCGGCGCCGGCAGATACAGACGATTTTATAAATTTAAATTCGATTACTACTTTCAAACGATGTTCATATTTATAAATATTTATTTATTTATTAGGAAGCCAACGTGCATACAACTATCTTAATCTACGGACGGAATGTTTTACACTCCACTTACAGGCTAACTCGATATGCTTAATAGGTATAATATACATTTATTTATTTATTTTATAAGGTTTACCGACAGAGAGTACACATAAGCTTATTTAGAATACATATACAACAACTTAAAAACTATAGTGAACATCCAATTATGGGTAAACACATCAAGTTATATAGTTGTAAACAGAGGTAGAGAAGAACATGTTAGGGATATTATCCTTATATAATGATATACATATTATATAATATCTCCTTCGCTATTTTAAGGTTATTACAAGAAAAAGGAATATCTATAAATATATTCTATTAAAATTTACAGATACAACAAGTATTTAAATATTAGTGTTCCATCTCATATTCCAAACACGCTCATTTAAACTTAATTAAACATATATTATGTTTACATTCTTTGTTTAACTAAAACCTTTTACTTTATGTTACTTAAAGCTAAAGACAATTTTGAAAAATATAACAAAAATAAAGCGAAAATAATACTTTGGTTCTTACTTAATAAACAAAAAATACAATACCTAGATAGAAGTTGACAGTGAACCTCCATATTGATTAATACAGGCACACTAACACAAAGTGACATACAAATCGCGAGTGTAATAGGTACGTAGCTTGCACAGTAACGCACCCTAAAGTAATAAACCAGGCCTGTTTTCATCGCTTGTCTAGCAGCACGAGGTTCTATGTATCTAAGGCAAGGAAAATATTCTATTTCTATTGCTTTAAAGAAAGGTCTCATATTAATATGTGAGATAGATGTGAATAGATATTTGATATGACTGTTCACTTACTCATTAACGGAGACTTACTCAGGCCGACCTATTCTCTGTTACTTGTAAATCAGAAGAGAAGATGAACAGATATTTACTAGCTCTAAAGGAAAAACAGTATTTTTTAGATGAGTCATGATTCGCAAAACCGTCAAAGTCGTCCGTAAAACAATTTCGTTTGGTTTAATCAAAAGGTTGAGGATTTTATTTTTGTAATAGACGGGCTTGTAATTTCATTTATTCTTATCGTTCGTGCTTGTATTGACAGGTCCGGGGATTTACAAAGCTAGGTTTATATTATATTCATAAGGTCTCTCTGCAGTATCTAATAGCGTCCCCTTATATAGATAACATGAGCGGACGTTACCTGAACAAGCGTTACATAGCCAAACATGACAGATCTGTGTCATTCATAACCCAGAAAATACAGATATCAATTGAAAAAACGGTGAGTGCATTAGACCACACGACAACACAGGCACAGCCTGTTTTCCCGAACCGATACGACTCAGGGACTCTCCTTCCAACATAGAGCATAATACCACCTAAAAGGCTGGCAATTCTTTTCTAGACCCCTGGATTTGCAGATGTCCATGGGCAGTTGCCTCACCTGATTCTCTTGCCCGAAAGCCACCTCTTACATAAAAAGAGAATTGATAACTTGATCAAGGCGAGGTTGATAAATACGAAATACATCTATGCTCATATAAGGAGTCTTTAAAAATCTACTCGAGACAACTTAAAAGGTTATCATCATCATCAGCCGGACGTCTACTGCTAGATAAGGGCCTCACCCAAAGATGTCTACGATAATCAGTCCTACGCTACTCTTACCCAACGAATTCCGGCGATCTTGACCAGATCGTCGGTACATCTTGTTGGGGACCTACCAACAGTGCGTCTTCCGGTACGTGGTCGCCATTCGAGGGCTTTACTGTGAACCCAATCTGTCCGTTGAACTATGTGCCCTGCTTCTTTCTACCACTTTAGTTTCGCAATTATTTGGGCTACTGTTGGTGACTTGGTTTAAAAGTAAAAGTTCCAAAGTCAGAGTGTAGCATAAATATAACGTAGGCATCACTCGATTATACTTTCAAGGGAACTGGTTGAGAAGAACACGTGTTGAATGAAGGGGCCCGGGCGCCGTGAATGCATCTGCAATAAGTTTCCTTTTTAAAGTTACTTCATAACTCTTCAGCTAGCACACTAACTGCGTAATTAGCTGGCCGATAAGTGAGCGTACATTTGTTGCTATGTGAATAGGTACTCCTTCCGTTTTATACTCGAAGAATATGTTATATATATATATCGGAGCTTAAATGAAATAATAATATAATTTTGGGTCATCTATACGTCTAGATACACTGTGACAACTGTGAAAGTGTCGAAATAAATTAAGGGAAATATTTAACTTTGAGCAATGCACATGACTAAGGGTGCTTTTATTTTTTATACGGTATTTGCCTGCCTGCGTAGTAACGCACACAGATTTTAGACAATAATAAAGCATTAACTTCGCGCGAAATATAGGATAATTTACATGTTATTCTTTATTAGTTTTTATGATTTATTTGATATTTATAATGCTTTTAACTAACACGATTTATATATATTGAATGCAGTACCTTAAAAACTAATTTGTCTTGTATATTACAACCATTGTAAAATACTTTATTGATTGAAAAGAGTGCCCGTTGAGTTTCTTGTGTGTTCGTCTCACGCGCTCTACTTTTTCCGAACATATGGTTAATTAAGTAATTTAAAAAAAATATTTATAGAGACGTTTAAAAAGCGGTCAGTTTAAGCCTAATTGAATGAAGTTTATTTTTGACTTTGAATAACTATTACTGGACAAAAACATCTTCAACCAGTCAGAAAACGGAACCAACTTTGTCTGTATATGATTATGCTTTTGCGCTTAAAATAAATCTGCATAAATTTCCTACATAATTCTAGCGGTAGACCACTCAATATAGAAACGTCATTCATCGGAGTCGATAATTGAAACAGCTAAGCGTTCATTAGTGGTTTTGCAATCTATTATTGAGCCTATGTGTTTTGTATGTCAAAATAGATCCATTGTGCTATATTTTAGTTAATTAGAAGTATATAATATACTACTGGACTCGACAGACGTTGTCTTGTACACACGTCTTAAATTTGAAAAATCGGTCCAGATATTAGGAGGAGTTCACTAACATACACATGAGCAGGAGAATTATATTATATGCACGTAATTGAGAATCAAAACCAATTTCAAATTCACTGGAACACACAAAAAAATCATCAAAATCGGTCCAGCCGTCTAGGAGGAGTTCAGTGACATACACACGCACGCAAGAAATATATATATATATATATATATAAAGATTTATGGGTGGAATATTTTTCTTTCTATCTAATGTTATATATATTATGCCGATGCAAAGCGGGTCATATAGTCAGAATGTTCGTGATTATCCGTTCTTGTGGGCGTTCACGACAGCAAGTAAAACACAGTCTTACAAACACAAGGTATCATTATTAGCAACAAATGTAATGCTAGGTACACTTCACCAAGCCTTATGATTATGTAATTAGAACGTAGTGTTCCCGCGACACAACCGCCTCGCTCGATAGTTCTTCCCTGACTGCCTGTTCGGCGCTCGCCTGGCAATCGCTCTCGCCCGAACTCACACCGCACGCAGATTTCACACGAGCTAAGACGAATACAGAATCATATAAGTACTCACTTCTTGTCTCTACGTTCTTGACTACGACACATAAAATTCAATGTTAAAGTACCATCAGAGTTCATTTGAAAATATTTTATAAAAAATAGTATTACTACACTTTTTTAACAAGCTTGATGCCTATATCTTTAAATACAATTTGAACCTTAATATATTTTACAATTCATTATGCAAGTGCACAAAGATTTGAACTACATTTTATCGAATTTTTACATTTATCTGCATACATAAAGGAGCGTGATATTGCGGGTAGTACGGCCGTGCCACTTGTTTTTGCCAGACTTAGCGACAGATAAATGGAATGTAAAGTTACTCCAAGTTTAAAATTACTTCTACCTGTCATGTAATTCTGTAGTGACAAAGGTAAGATAAAGACAAAAAGATTAATATTTGGAATAACTTTCCTTCGCTTTTATTAATAACATAGTTAAAATTAAATGCATAATTGTACTGAGTACCTATTAATTACTCTAGGACATTACCTCCGACGAATCACACTTTCTTCAATTCATCCGAACGATTTTTACATAGCCGAGCGAAAAAATTCAGTCTCATTCAATACCTAGACATGGATACTTTAAAAATGCATACCCTTTACTAAAAGACCGGCAACGCATAATAACCAGAGGATGGTGTCAGATTACTTAACATCAGGCCATCAAAAAAGAGTTGGCAGCTGTCGAGACTGTCGATACATGTGAAAACTTAGAACTTTCAGGATTAAAATTAAAATAATTAATTTCAATTTATTTTTAGACTTATTTTCAATCATATATAATCAAACAACATACAAACAGCTGAAGTGGAGGTGGACAGGATACGATGAGAGAAAAGCAAGAAAAATGGACAAAACTTATGACAGAATGGTACCCTTTAGACGGAAAGAGACATAGAGGAAGACAGGCTAAGAGATGGGAGGATGACGTTAAGAAAAAAGCGGGTTCAACATGGACTCGCACTGCAAAAATGAGAAAAGACTGGAGAGCTTTAGATGAGGCCTTTGTCGGAAGGCAAGTTATAACCGAACTACCGTTTGCCGATAATCAATAGATATTAAAATTGTTAGTATATTAGTTACACTCTAGTTAATAGTCAAAATGTGTTTTGTAAATAGTAGTCATAAGTAAATTAATTTTAGGCACACGAAACTACTCTGTGTAAAACTTTTTAACAACAATAAAGACTTTTTATTTTATATTATCAAACAAAAACACTATTTCCACAATGCACAGTATATTATACACATTGAACTTTTCACTAAATAAATCCATTCAGTTTCACTTATAAGATATACAGAGCATTAATTTTGCACAATACGTCAGTCGTATAGCTACAGATATACTGCTATAAGCATTTCGGTGACGCGAACTCACTAGATTTCAACTTAGAACTCATCCAAAAAGTGTCTAAATATAAATATTTATATATATTTTTTTTAATTATTTATTTATCGTGTGCGCCACACGTGAACATGTCGGTGACGAAAACCTGTAGTTTCTTCCAGCGACTCCTCCCTCAACGCGGCTAAAGATGTTTTATATTAAGAAATACGAAGAAACTAATACAATCGCGTGATACCTCGGTGACTTAGAGTTGTATAAACCAAGCGGCTATGGCCACTATTAAGGCTTCGCTTTATTTAATGAGAACGCTACAAAGCTAAAGCCATTGTGGCAGCAATGTTTACTAAGAGAGAAACACACAAAAACCCCATTATACGTGTACATAAAGAAATGGGAATAAATCACAAGAGCCGACCATTACCGAGGAGAAATGCGTTATTGTGCGCCCGCCACGTTCACCACACGCCATGACAGAACAGCCACCATTACACCATTTTGAGTCTGTAGTTACTTGAATTTAAAGTTTTATTATTATTATTACTAAACCAACATGCTATCTGTTAAAATATCTTTACTTATTGTCTGGCTAAGCATGACAACGCTCGATTCACATCGTTCAACTTCAATTTTATAAAATCTCATGGGCCATGGCTTGCTAGCCACTGGGTTTATACATAATAACGATATAAGCAACTGTTCGCTTTCATACTTAGCCGGATTATTTCGTCGCCAATCGGAATACTGGAATTACTACTATGTCAAATGACTGCACGTTTCATACTAAACTACAATTCAATTTTTACTTAGGCAGTCCCGCTTCTACGTAGTAATTACATTCTCTTTGTCTACAACTTTTTTCTGTTGTGTGAACATTATGAGGAAATAAACGTGACGAATATTTTAAATAGAGACAGTACACGTTTTATTTCAGTATTATATCGGCCGTAAGACGTCCACTGGTGAACAAAAGCCTACACCACAGATCTCCACGACGATCGGTCCTGCTCTGAACCCGTCCAACCTATTCCAGCGATCTCGACCACATCATCGGTTCACCAAAAGTTTCCGGAATGAATAAGAAAAAATACTATTAAAGGGCAAAAAAGAATTTATTGTTTCTCAAAATACCCTCCCTTTGCATTAATGCACTTTTTCATACATTTAAACAAATTTTGATAACATTTGTGCCACTAATCAATGGTGACCTCATTAACGTGTTTTTCATACTCTTCGACAGCCTCTTCTGGTGATGAAAATCGTTGACCGCGTATTTGGTTCTTAATTTTTGGGAACAGAAAAAAGTCGCGAGGAGCCGGGTCGAGACTCTTTGCAGGATGGCTCATATGTTCTACGTCTTTCACCTTCAACAATTGTTCATTTCACATATTACAAAGCTAGAGAAATAATGAGCTTCCTTCTGTGGTGTTTCCGGGACGATACGACATGGGTACCTTCAATAAAAGTGCATACTCCTTTTATTCCTCTAGTGTTGCAAGAGAATGTGAGTGGCGGTGCTCACTTAACATCAGGTAACCCGTTCGCTCGTTTGTGCTCCTCTTTCATTAAAAAAATGTAAATATGACATTAATCGTATGATGTATATTTGGGATCTAAATCAACCGACATTCACAACCCGTCATCTAAAACACTCACGAAATAATGTCAGGAAGTGTCCTAACATAACATTCAATCGAGCCTTATCTAATACAAACTTAACTCAATTTACTTGACAAACTTTCAGTACCGTTCACGACGAACATTTCCAACGTTAGCAGTTCGTAAACTGAAGGTTTTTTTCACGTAATCAGGTTTTCTGAACGCGATTTCAAACAAGCTTTGTCGTCTAATGTAACAAACTCCTGTAAAGGAGTGTATTGTCCAGTTGTCACTACATACTTTATCTTGAGTTATTTAATTTATCAAGTGCTGAGTGGAAAATGAAAGACATCGAAAAAAACAAGTTACAAAAATAAATTTCTGTCTGTTGAAATTTGAATTGAATATATTGAGTGTCTAGCCGTAAATATAAATTTTTACATCAAATAAAGATTCACATAAATTCGGGTTACGAATTTGAGTGAATCTTTTTTGACAAGTCGTCATCAGTCAGCCACAATTGACATTAACTCCTTAGTATTTGAATGTAAAACCATTAGCTAACTCACACATTGATAAATCAAAATTGGTCACGCATAATCAGTTGTCTATACGATAGTAAGTCTGTTGTCTCAATGGTGTTTTTACAATATTAAAATATCGTGGCGTTGTAAAATTAATATTGAAATTGAATGTATTTGGTGAACGAACGATAAAATTAAGGTCCAGTTTGTATAAAAATGTCGAATGGAATTTACAATATCTGGATAGATAATTTGCTTACAATTTTATAGGCCATCTTAAATATAACTCGGCCAAAATAAGAGCGAGTTGCTAAATCTATTTCTCTGAGAAATTTTTGTCAAGAGTATTTCGCCAAGACACTGTAACCAACATCTGAATAAAATACAATGAACAGTTGTTACAATTCACAGATAAGGCATCTCTCTGATTATTAATGTCGTGCTAAATAAAGGATTCGCAAAACCAGAGCCACGGAAGTTACTTTGTTCCTTCTGAATAAAGCTCGTCTTTTTTCCTGTTCGCTAAGTTTATGCAAATATTTCATGCAAATCTTTTATAATAGAAAACCTTATATAACTTATACCTCTAGATACAGCCTCCTGCTGCTTGACAACCGATGAAAACAGACCAGGTTTATGACTACAGTGTGTTCGACAAGCTCCGTCTTAAACTCGCCATTTGTATGTCACATTGTGATAGTGGGCGAGCATTGCTCAAACTAGAGGTCAACAGTTAACGTTTTTTTGGAATTTCTTATATCTCTGTCCGTTTGTCTGTTTGTACGGGCTAATCTCTGAAACTATTGGACCGATTTAATTGAAAGTTTGCATGATGATACCTTTCTTATCCTGTCAACATCTTAGATACTTTTCATCCCGGAAAATTAAAGATTTCGCGTGGGACAGTTAAAAACCTCTACTTACTTAAATAGCGTAGTACAAAACAACTTACGCACATTATTTAATAAAATTTGGCATTTTGATAACTATATTGCCGGTCAACACTTTAAATATTTTTTATCCCAATAAATTTACGAGTTCCCGTGGGATAGCTAAAAAACTAAAGAAACTTATATGGCTTAGTAAACAATAAGTTATGCACATAATTTAATAAAATTTGGCATTTTGATAACTATATTGCCGGTCAACATCTTGATACCTTGCATACTGGAAAACTGGAGCATACGGGCCACCTGGTGTTAAGTGATCACCGCCGCCCACATTCTCTTGCAACACTAGAGGAATCACAAGAGCGTTGTCGGCCTTTATCTCTGGATCTACTAAGCCGATTTCGAAAATTCTGTTACCAATAGAAATTCAAATTTTTTGAGTGTCATATATATACTATATATTAACCCTCTAAAATACTTTTTCATAGTAGTTGTATTTGTAAAACACGTCGGAGAAAAAACCGTTGAACACTAAAAATAAATTATATGGCAAAACAACGTTTGCCGGGTCAGCTAGTAAATACTATAGTTAATTATTGCGGTATTACAAGATAGTGTGGCCCTAGCATTAAAACACTATACAATCATGTTCTATCCACAGTCCATCTAATTCTTCGGTATACGGTATATGTATTTTAAAACTTATTAATTATATCATTCAAACAAAACAAATCTTATACCTATATTTACAATACTACATCTACATAAAATTAAAACTATCATTACGTGGAAGCGTACCAAGAATACTGGAAAAATATGAAGCTGTAAATGTTGATTTAAAAGAGTGGCAATGACTTTCTTGCCACTTCATCTTCTTATTAAAGCTCAACCTTTTCCGAAGTGGTGGTAAATATAAAAAGAAAAGAAAACATTCATATGTGTCATTTCCTTGACCTATCTATATGAACAAAGTGATTTTGATTCGATTTGATTTGAATAATTGTAGTACTTTTAGTTGTCTGGTGCTAAAAGAGCCAATATCAATGATTGCTTGTAATAGTGACTTTAATTGTTATAACACTAGAAAATAAGGAATTGTTTGTTACTGGCTTGGTTAGACACAAAAAATACCGATCGATTTGATAACCTCCTCCTTTTTGAAGTCGGTTAAAAGTTGCTCTCAATGGTAAATACATCTATAATAAGTTGTTCCCAGTTGTTATTCAATTGTTATCTATAAGTACATAAAATTATTTATTTAAAGTCACTTTTATTTATTTGTTCCATTTATCTTTCAGCAGTGAGACATAGCCGAGAACAATGTTTCATTAATGTTGCACAGTCTTGGCAGCTAAGGTTAATATGATGTAGAAAATTTAAAGAAACTTAACAGATCGGCGCGACGCCGCTGCGGTGCAAACTGTACGGAATAAGTATTAAGACGAACAACAATACAAGATTTTGTACAATAATAGGCCTAAGTCAGATTATTTTTTTGAGGGATAGGAGTTCCGTGCCAGTACTCTCCCAACTGAGCCAAACGTTCGAGTGAGGTATCGTCATGAAATCTTGTATGCTTTGGTCAACTCTCAGATTGTGGGTTCATCTACAGGATTTACTTTACAGTTGATAACGTGCTCAACCCCAATATTAATATATTAGGAAATTGACTTGAGATGTTGCTCTTGGAAATCTAAACAATTTAATACGAAAACATCAAATTGTAAGGAATAGGAGGACAAACAAGTGTTCGGGTCATTTGGTGTTAAGTGATCACCACCTCATCAGAGGAATCACAGGAGCGTTGCCGGCCTTAAAAGAGGGTATACGCGCTTTTCTTGTCGTATCGTCCCGGAAACGCCGCACAAGGAAGGTTATTCCACAGCTTTTTAGTACGTGGAAGAAAGCTCCTTGAAAACCGCATTGTGGAGGACCGCCACACATCCAGATGATTTTATATTTTGTAGTTACACTTCTTAGGCTGAGATCTATAGATCATACTTAGACTGTACTCACGTGAAACTTAGCTGAGTGTGATAAAACGCGAACATGCCTTTTGGATTGGGCTGTCTTAACATAAGCGAAGCATAATTTCAGCTGTTAAATGAATATACAAACGAAATAAAAGACAATGCTAAGCTTACACTCAGCTAAGTTTGTCTGAGCTAAGTCTAAGTAGGCTCTATAGATCTCAAGCCTAATAGCGCGTTCGGAAAAGATGATCATCAGCTTAAAGATCAGTATCATATTTTTGCATTGAACCCTAAGTTATTTTGTAATAGTATATAATGCAAGTTGCTCATTATACACGAGGCTGTGGGTTGCAGCCCGAGCCGTAGACGAGGGCGTAAATCAGCCGTGTGTCTAGTGAGTAAGTTGCTCACGAGTTTCATACGGACTTTTTTTAGCACGCGCCAAATGTAAGGCTTTCATAAACCCATACAGCCTACTTAAAAATTTAAAATTTAGTGATAAAATGCATATATTTTATAGATACATTTTCAGCGGCATTAAACCTTATTGTTGTGAGAAAAAAAATTGTATTACCCGGTTAAATTGAAAATGCTCATACATTTTGCAGTTAGGTACTAACTTAACTTAGTAGGGATAATTCTATTACGCACTAGTGTGTAATATTATTATGCACGTGTGTGTTGTACCTCGTTTTATGGCCTTAATAACGATTTATTTATTTATTAAACGATGTAATCAGGCCCATTTTACAAGCAAATTTGAAAAATATTGTATTCGCTACTCCTTATAACACAACTGCCAGCGAAAGTACAATGAACAAGTATGTTATTAAAATGATTTAACTATTTTGTTTTACCTTCAACGAATTATTTGATATACTTCGATATCATAGTGTGAACGAAGCCTAAGCATTATTACAACTCAAGCCCGGCTTAGGAGTGAATAACTTGAAGCAAAGCTCGCCACGTATCTCATAACAAATGCAAATGAAACCCGGGAAACATCGTCACTGCTATCTCAGCTCGCCATATTTCATGTAAATAATTCCTATAATTAACAACGTCTAATAAGTAACGTCATTAATAAGTCGGAGCACAAAATAATACGGCAGAACGAGAATAATTTACAGCTGATCTTGAATCACATTACCAACCATTCCTCATTAACATTTAGCGAAGTACCAGGGGAGGAAAAATTCTCCCCAACGGAAATTTCATGCAAATTAGGCAAAGCACGAGCGTCCTTTTTTTAATTTAGTTGTTGCGAACGAGCTATTGTTGTTTCTGGGCTGAACGCTGACAGCCATAGATAAAATTAATTTCAGCGCAATCACAGATTCCGTTCACGTTTTCGGCTGTATTGCCAATATTGTCACGTTGGGTCGTACCTATTTAATATATTTATAAATACATTATTTCTTTTATTTTTTCTTATTTATTTCAAATGAGATAAATAAAAGTATATATATAATATAAATCAGTAAAGCTTATATTCTAACTAACTGTGCCCGCGACTTCGCTCGATTAATTGAACTTATTTTCAATGTAAACTGATACGTACTATCGACCGAGAATCGATTAAGGCGGCACTAAACGCCAGCGACCTTGAGCGATATGAGCTCACGGCTGTCGGCCCGCCATCTATGTATCATAGCCTATATTTTCGAAATTCTTGCGTGGAAAACGTAATATTTTAACAGGCACAAACAGTTTATATGCTTACAATTCTCACTATTGATTACTTTCTAATTAAACGTACCTACACAAAAAAAGTACAAGCTATAAAAATAACTTTTCTGAGATTCGTCAACAACAAATGCGTCATGCCGAGAAAAAACTTGTTTAACTGCAAAGAAAAGTGGTAGATTAAAATAGCTCTGGAGTGTTAACTATAACCAACAGCAAACATTAGTAGATAGATGATAAAGTAGTGTTAATAGCTCCAAGTGCTGTATTTTCACCACAAAACTTGTCTAAAAACACCTTGTTTGCGTGTTTTCTGCTTACCCTTCGCCTTAAATAACTAAGCCGTAGAAAAAGACCAGTTGCGTACTTAGACAGACTTTACTTAGGTAAAACGTCTCTAAGTGCAAGCTTAGCATAATCTTTGATTTGGTATTTATAGTCATTTGACACCTGAAATAATTCTCAGCTTAAGCTGAGGCAGCCCAATGCAAAAGTCAAGTTTGCGTTTTATCACACTCAGCTAAGCTCTATGTAAGTAAAGTCTTAGCAAAGTCTAAGTACGATCTATAGATCTCAGCCTATATGACAACAGTAGACACACTACACTATCGACACTACTAATCGCCTGAACTAACGAAGCCATGAGCGAATTCCTCCGGGACTGTACTATAACTACATTTATTTCACAGGAACAACTCGGCTTAGTCGAGTTAGTAAGTCTTTTGTGTGGCGTTGCACATGCTTTTACAACAAGATCCCATAAAATGTTCAAAACAAAAGTATTACGTAATTCAAAAGAATTGTTAACAAACTTTTGTGTGTTAAAGGTTACTATTACATAAATTACTTTCTTAATAATACCCGCTTCTTAGGCTGTCGCCGCGTGTGGCACTATAGGTCAGCAGAGTGGGACGAGATGCGGTGCTTTTTTGCATCCTACCCGTGGAGGCAGATCTGTTTTTCGCTGGGAGATCCAGATGCCGCTGCTGACGCTGTTGCTGATGTGGTAATACAAGGCATGGTCCTTCAAAAGAGTAATTGCTGACGCGAAGTCGAAGCCCATTAGCAGAATTGGCGAGAGACTTGCACGCCTTCCCTCGGGAACTGGTGCGTTCTGATCGCTCGCCAAGGCTGTCCAAGGAAACTTCTGCCAGCCAGCCATTCCGCCACTACACAGGGATGATGACTCGCTGGCCCATGACGCGAAAGAGAAAGCTGATCTCCTGGGCTGCCTCTTCGCGTCCAACTCGACTCTGGATGACCAAGGTGCACCACCACCGCATATTTCGCGGTGCGAGTCATACATGCCGGAGGTAAAAATCCGGCATGGCGCCGTGCTTAAGGCGCTTCTCACATTGGACATTCACAAATCGAGCGGGCCCGACGGCATTCGCCCAATAGTGCTGCGGACATGTGCTCCGGAACTGGCGCCGGTCCTTACCCATCTTTTCCGGCTCTCCTACTCATCAGACGTAATTATGGCGGCTTTAGTGCACCCGATCCCTAAGAAAGGTGTACGCTCAGATGCGTCCAACTACCGAACCATTGCCATTACCTACATTTTCTCCAAAGTAATGGAGTCGATGATCAACCGCCAGCTCTTGGGATATCTAGAGGAACACCAGCTGATCAGCGACTGCCAGTACGGTTTCCGTCAAGGTCGCTCAGCTGGTGATCTTCTTGCATACCTCAACCATAAATGGGCGCAAGTGGTTGTGTCGAAGGGAGAGGCGTTGGCGGTGAGTTTGGACATAGCGACGGCTTTCGATCGGGTGTGGCATAAAGCGCTTATAGCGAAACTGCCATCCTATGGGCTTCCCAAGAAGTTGTGCAAATGGGTCACTAGCTTTTAGGCTGATCGGAGCATCAAGGTTCTTATCAACGGTGCATGCTCCGACTTAAAACCCATAAACGCTGGTGTCCCGCAAGGCTGCCTGCTATCCCCTACGCTGTTTCTTCTGCATATCAATGATATGCTGCAAATCAGCAATATTTATTGCTATGCAGACGACAGCACAGGGTATGGTTCCTACACCGTGCCAACATGTCCCGGGATAGCGTCGACGAGAACCGGAACAAACTTGTGTCTGAAATCGAGACTATGCTTTGCAAAGTCTCGGAATGGGGCCGACAAAATTTAGTCCACTTCAACCCCAAGAAGACATAAGTTTGTGCGTTCACCACTAAAAAGTCTCCCTTTGTCGTATCCCCTCGATTCAAGATCACTCCTCTAACTGCCACAGCCTGTATCGCCGATACATATATATCGCCGATATATACTTGGCGTCGATATATCGAGCGACGTTCAGTTCCGTGGTCACGTGGAAGAGAAGGCCAAACTGGCCTCAAAAATACTTGGTGTACTCAGTAAGGCGAGACAGTACTTCACTAAAAGCCACCGCCTGCAACTTTATAAGGCGCAAATTCGGCCTCACATGGAGTACTGTTCTCACCTCTGGGCGGGTGCTCCCCAGTACCAGCTTCTTCCATTTGACCGCATACAACGAAGAGCGACTCGAATCATCGACGATCAAGTCATCTCCGATCGGCTTGATTCTCTAGCATCGCGTAGAGATGTGGGCTCTCTGCATCTTCTACCGCATTTATCACGGGGAGTGCTCAGAGGAGCTGTTCGGGTTGATTCCAGCGGCAAAATTCCACCACCGGACATTACGTGCAAAGTACCATCCGCATCACGTAGACGTCTGGCATTCCACAACCGCGCGTTTTGTTCGAAATTTCTTGCCTCGCTCAGCCACTTTGTGGGACTTAGGGACCTTCGAGAAAAAAGCATACTCCCACCTTAAAGGCCGGCAACGCATTTCTTGACACACCTGTTGTTGCGGATGTCCATGGGCGGTTGCTTCACCTTTCCCAATCCCGTGAGCCTCTTGCCCGTTTGCCCCCTCTCATATAAAAAAAAACACAGATTGGGCATGTAGCGACCGCGAACAGGCTATTAAATAATAAATTTTATTGTAACCTTTTTATTATTTTACATTATAATAGTATTTTACATTAAAAAAAAGAAGCCCACTGAGCCCGTTCTTCTCAGATCTAGGTATACTTTTGGAATGGGTGTTAGTTTTTGACTTTCAATAACTAATATTATGTTTTGAATAAAAATATTTACATTTGAATTTGCGTAGTAAAAATTGTTTGAAATCAAAAGACGCTCATTGAGTTTCTTGCACCCGTTCTTAATTCTGATACTTTTTTTCGAATGAGTGGTTAATTTTGTCGTTCAGATAGTGATATTACATTTAAGTTTGTTTACATAAATAAACTTATTATATTTATGACTTAATAACTTAGTTTGAACCTCAGGTGAGCGAGAATTGGTCTGAAAGACAGTCAATTGTAAAACTGGTCACGTATAGTTCTCGCATCGTGTTATAAACGTGAACACACCTAGCTACATTGTATATCATCAAACTAATTTAACTGAATTACTTATTTAATGTTTTTATAAAAATAATATTGATGTTCTCATTAATGAAACATCTTATGTGTGTTAAACTATTTGTTGGCGCGTCGCAACAAGATGGATTTTTTTTGGATCAGCGATGATTGAGCGATCTCATATTTAAAACATTTTTTATTTATATTAACCCCATTGACCCATTAACGTTCTGGGGGTGATCTATGCATCAATGTCATCTATTGAAAATTTCTAATACCTATACAATTAATCAAATTGAGAAACATCAAATATTTTTTTTTATATAGTGACACTAGATGACTAGCTGGAAGAAAAAAACATACAGGTATCGTTACCAAGGTTCTCGGGAATAATATGGATCATATCATTGCAATAATATGGTTTTCGATTCCATGGTTTCTGGGATTGCAGGGAGCGAATTGAGGTTTGGTTTGGTAACATGGCCGTAGTGCAAATAGTCATTGTAGCACTAAAGATATTGTTTTTCGGGATGTCGAGATGGCTCCGTCCGAATTTGGAGCATTTTTGAAATCCATTTTGAAAGTAAACCACACTCAAGCAACGGCTATTTGTGGCGGGTGATAAATAACGTTTTTTATATTATTGGTACCTTTAAGAATTAAAAAATATCTTTGTATATAAAAATTTTGTATTTGTCCGCGATGAACATCTAAACAACTGAAAAGATTTTAATGAAATTTTGCACAAAGTTTGATCCAACTTGAGAGATAGGATAGTTTATGTTTCGATTTCATGACTCTTAACATTTTTAATTTAAAATTTTGATTATTCTATGGGATAAGTTTTAAACGCACATCTTGACAGTTCGGCTCTGTCATTATACATTACAAGAACAATGAAAAACGAAACAATCATAGTAGGTAATAATTGAACTTCGACAAAAGTATTTAACAAAAAAAGATTTTAAATTTTGGTATAAACTTTGACTATGATATTGCATATATCTTGCATTTGTTTCGGTGAAGAGCACCGGTATTGAATGATACTGAGCCGTCACGCTCGCCCGCAGACTCGAGCCGACTCTAGGACTTTTGTCATGTGCAATCAGACCGCTTTTTGTTGTACTTTTTTATGGTAGGTGTAGCGTATTTCATCACGACGTCGTACAATTTTATAAAGATAACACAAGTACATACTTTTAATGTTATTCAGAAAACAATTCTCTCAAGTGCATAAATATTCATGAGCGCAATGATAATAATAATTATTCTGTGACACTTGTGCATTCTAGGAACATAACACTCATTTAAATGAGAGATATGTAGACTGCGACACTGCATTCATTTTATCTTCTCTACATTACAAATGGTGGCGGCGGTTCTACTGAACACTATTCACTAGTCGCTCGCCCCGACCTCGTTCAAACTGAATTTGACTGTATAAGAAGCAGATATTTTACTGCAAACCAACATTGGCTACAATGTTAACCCATTTTTACAACATTGCAATTTACGTAGCAACACTTAATAAAGCTAATAAAACACGGCCTATGTGAGTCAGTAATAATAATCTATCTATATATATAAAAATGAATTGCTGTTCGTTAGTCTCGCTAAAACTCGAGAACGGCTGGACCGATTTGGCTAATTTTAGTCTTGAATTATTTGTGGAAGTCCAGGGAAGGTTTAAAAGGTGAATAAATATGAAAGTGTTCGGAATTAAATAAAAACAACAATTTTGTTTTTCCTTTGATGTGTCCCCCGTCGTCCGATAATTGTTTTGTATGGACATATTTTCTATGAGAGAATGTATTGACGCACGGTTTGACAGTTCTGCTGTAAAACAATTTCATTACAACAACAGGAAGCATATTTTACGTAATAATTCTTGATGTTATGAAATATTATTGACAAATTAATAAAAAACATTATTTTATTTATTATATACAGAACAACGTCTGTCGGGTCAACTAGTATACCAATAAAACTGAAAATAAATCTTATGAACGATGCGGGACTCGAAACTGCGACCTCTCGCGTTCCGTGCGAGCGCTCTTTTCAACTGAGCCAACCGTTCGAGAGACGTATCGTTTATAAAATCTTGTATGCTTTGTTCAACTCTCACGTTGTGGCTGCATCTACAGGATCTACTCTAAAAACTAAATATATTGAATACTTTATTATAAATACTTTAATAACGATACGTCACTCGAACGGTCGAACGCGAGAGGTCGCGATATCGAGTCCCGCATCGTTCCTTAAATTTTGTTTTGAGTTTTATTTGTGTAATTAATACCAGAAGTGAGGGTTACCACTTTAAAAACATAACAAATTGTTTAAATAATATACCATTCTATTGGTGAAAGATTTTTTAAATCGGTTATATATTGTAAGATATCTCTCTGTCAATGTATGCACAAACATAAATAACAAGCTAAATAATTATTAGTATGAATCATTCGTTATCCTGTATTATCCTCAACTAAACCGATATACGTCCACACACTTCGGCCTTCCAACAACAAATGCGTCAAGAATCAAGATGGCCGCCGCTGCGTCCGCCGCCTTCACCTGCCAAATCTCCTCTCCATTTATTTTAAAGCGTTCCTAAATAAAACACTTCCGTTTCAAAATTCAATTATTGCCATCGTTTAAATGGCTAATATTGTCAATTTAAAAGTGAAACTGAAACCTTTCAATAATTTTTGAGTGTATTAATTACAATAAACTTTGTTCTGACTGATCGCTTTACACGGCTTGAGACAACTTTACACGAACAAGCGTTACATAATCGAGCATGACAGCTCAGTTTCATACAATACTAAATTTTCAATTCAGAAATACATACTTTCATACAAACATCTTTCCCCTATTACACACATTAGTAGAGACAACGCCCTACTCCAAAATACAACAATAAAACGACTCCTCCAATTAAAATTCATTTGGCTAAATACCTCCCAAATAAATAATGAATTTTCTTAACCGTAACGAGTTCCAGACTTTACAAACCTTTGTAATTCGGTTGAAATCCGCCGGAATCCGGATATCCGAAGCAACATTAATTTCTTTAACAGTCCAAAGCACTCGGGAAGATTACATTCAAAAATAAATGTTAAAGTCAAATCGCGGACTGAGGCCAAATACTTCGGGGGGCAGTAAAATTTAATATTGGTCGGAGGACACCCTTACTTTATAGCAGCAATTACCAGCACCCTTCATCTTGAATATTGCGGATTGGTTTCGGGTTTTATGAGCTTGCGGGCTACTGCACTAGTTGGCAGTCGCTACTTCTGAACTTACTTCGTGAACTTTTGAACGAGCTCTGAACTCCAGTGATGCTTAGATTGCAAAGTCTCTTTATGACAGTGTGTTTCAGTAACTTTGTTGTCTTAGCTAGTTAATTAGATTTAGTAACGACGCATTTAGAGCGGTCAATGTGACATATTTTTCATACAAACGCTTGTACGTGATTATACCACCTTACACCTTAGGGAGATGGGAATGGCTGAAAACCAGCGCTGCATGAAAATATTATTTCAAGCAGCATAAGCTGAGCCTACTCCCTTTTGTCTTAATGTATGTTTTGTAATAAGCTGATATTGTATACTTAAATTAAGTTCAAGGCAATAAATTTTATTATTATTATATTTTGTTTAAGAAAATAAGGGACGTGACGAGCCGCAGGTTAAGCTGATGGTAATCGATACGCCCTGCCAATTAGAATGCAGTGCCAGGATTCTTGACAAGCCCAACTAATCTGAGCGAAACTATAATTGCGCTCGTCACCTTGAGACATAAGATGTTAAGTCTCATTTTCCCAGTAATTTCACTAGCTACGGCGCCCTTAGGGCCGAAACACAGTAATGCTTCCACATTACTACTTCACGGCAGAAATAGGCGCCGTTGTGGTACTCATAATCTAGCCAGCATCCTGTGCAAAGGACCTCCCACTCGTAAGGTATCTAGGTTTCTATGGAAGCAGCAAATACAAATTTCAAGATTGTTTCTTCAGTATAACCCTGCAAATATCTGCTTTTTGTACAAATATTGCCTGAAATTTGGCCGTTTATAACGTACTCATAAATTGTAAAAGTAAAGAAAATATTACGCTAGAAACGTCGCGCATGTAATGGAGATTCTATATGACAAATATTTCCTGGAAGATGTTTTATGTAATTTCTGGACATTATTTCGTTCAACGCGATGGCTTTCTCTTGCTTGACGTCAACAGGCAGTATGCGTTGGATAAAACAACATGCTTTTCGAAATGTTCGCGTTGACGATAGACAGTACCGGGAAGAGCCCTCTTAAGAGAGGCTACTTCATTCCTAATATAAATGTTATTATTTAAGTATCTTATTGTGTGAGTAATATTTTAAAATAACAAATTGTTTAGATTTGAAAGAGCGAGACCTCAAGTCAATTTCATATGCAATTATTGGGGTTGAGCGGGTTATCAACTGTAAAGTAGATCCTGTAGATGAAGCCACAACCTGAGAGTTGAACAAAACATACAAGATTTTATAACGGTACGTCACTCGAACAGTTAGCTCAGTTGGTTAGAGCACCAGCACAGAACGCCGGAGGTCGTGGGTTCGAGTCCCGCATCGTTCCTAAAATTTTGTTGTTCAAATTTTATTTGTGTATTAATCGTAGAAGTGAGGGTTATCACTTTAAAAACATAACAAATTGTTTAGATTTACAAGAGCGACATCTCAAGTCAATTTCCTACAACCTGAGAGTTCAACAAACATACTAAGATTTATGTTTTTATTTATATGTAATACTTTATAGAATGTTTGTTGTCCGGGCATAATGACACACACGACACGCCACAAGTTAGTATATCATCTCCACCATCTGGATGTGTGGCGGTCCTCCACAGTGCGGTTTTCAAGGAGCTTTCTTCCACGTACTACAAAGCTGTGGAATGAACTTCCTTGTGCGGTGTTTCCGGGACGATACCTTCAAAAAAAGCGCGTACACCTTCCTTACAGGCCGGCAACGCTCCTATGATTCCTCTGGTGTTGCAAGAGATTGTGGACGGCGGTGATCACTTAACAACAGGTGACCCGTACGCTCGTTTGTCCTCCTATTCCATAAAAAAAAAGAAAAAAATACTGTACAGATTGTATTAACAAAGAAGTCAACATTATATCCTACATATTAATATTTTTGCTGCTTATAACTTCCACGCAGCAATTAATCGTAATATATATATAAATCCAGTGTCCTTATGTTTGTCTCCAGTGAACTCCTAAACTAATTATCGGCTTTTAATATGGATTATGACATGGAGTGCACTTTAGTCCAACTTGAGAGATAGGATAGTTTTTATTTCGATTTGGAACCCATAATTATTTTTATTTCCAATATTTGTTTAGTATGGACATATTTTCTATGAGATTATTTATTGACACATGGTTATTTTTTTAATTTTTGGAATAGGAGAAACATCGAGCGTACGGGTCACCTGGTGTTAAGTGATCACCGTCGCCCAAAATCTCTTGCAACACCAGAGGAATAACAGGAGTGTTGCCGGCCTTTAAGGAAGGATTACGCGCTTTTTTTGAAGGTACCCATGTCGTATCGTCCCGGAAACACCGCACAAGGAATGTCATGAGGTTTGACAGCTCTGCTGTGAAATAATTTCATTATAACAACAGGGAGCATATTTTACGAAATAATTCTCGATGTTATGAAATATTATTGACAAATTCATAAAAAACAGTAGTTTTTATTTATTATGTACAGAATAAGGTCTGTCGGGTCAGCTAGTCTATATAGTATATAAAAATGAATTGCTGTTTATTAATCTCACTAAAATTCGAGAAGGGCTTGACCGATTTGGCTAATTTTGGTCTTGAATTATTCGTGGAAGTCCAGAGAAGGTTTAAAAGGTGAATAAAAATGAAAATGTCGTTCAGAAATCAAATTGAAAGAATAGTTTAAAATGAATAACTTACTAGAATTTATATATTTCTAACTTTCTCAGGAGGTAAAAAATAAACTTAAATTTATATAAAGAACAACGTCTGTCGGGTCAGCTAGTATAATATAATTTTTTTAACGTACAAAGGGAAAAAACAACAGTGTTCGCATTAAATATTGGAAGCGCGGACAGTGTCTGATATAATTGATATTAATTAAATTAGCATCGTATATTTAAGTATCGTAGTCCGTTACGTATTGATTAATAATTCAGACACCATTAGGCTTATTGCTTTTATAAATGAACTTGAAATTTCAGTCGCTGTATTGTTGCTAATTTAATTATTGCATTTCGTGTTTTGGTGTTTGCATCCACTAACACATCTGTTTACATACATTGAATAAAATATAATGTAAGTCTTACTTACTTTATATTTTAATTTTACTTAGATCTTATATTAAGGATTGGAATTGCTCCAACTATAGGCCGACCGTTTATCTGAGTCCTCGCCTGCGGGGTACAGGGGCGCGGGGGTATGACCGATAGATATGATCGAAATGAGCGATTACAAAAATTCGCCCGCCGCCCGCACCTGTCTCAGTCCCGTTTGTCGTCATACCCCCGCGCCCCTGTACCCCGCAGGCGAGGACTCAGATAAACGGTCGGCCTATAGATACCGCAGGCGTCGTCGCAAACTGCGGCACTAATATTACGCCCAAGTGGGTGTCCTCGAGCAAATCACGAACAATGTGTGACGTTGACGTGCCACAGGTTCAGTTAAACTTTGCTTATAATTGAAACTAAAATGCCAGGTTACGTAATAAAACTATGTAAAAAGAATACTACAAGAAATAAGAAAGACACTGAGATCACATATCATCAGTAAGTATATTGTATTTTATCAATTTCAATGGAAAATAACACGGAGCGTATGTTACAAAATATGACAAACAATTCGATGCCATAGTAAAAAGCTATTGTTCTTAGGTAGTGCGGTATCTAAATCGATCCTTAATCTAACTGTAAGATGCTGAAACTGTGCAACTCTTGATATAGATTAAAATGAGTGGCAATTGGTTTCTTGCCACTTTATATTATTAAATCTCAACTTTTCCGAAGTAGTGCTAAAATCTGTGACATTCAATACTGACATTTTGAACTAATTGAATAAATGATTTGCCCTTATATATTTAACAGATGCATGGACTGGCTTCTTGTCACTGGTCGTATTTGGCAAGAATTTTTCATTTCTCATACTCGGAAAGTATTGTTGTTTTGATATGATTATTGGGTAGAAAATGTTGCTTCCTCCACAGAGAGAGAAAAACTCATACAAATTACTTCCCACCCAAGGGCCGGAATGAACTTTAAAAATAGAACTGCTGTCAGCTGTGTAGAGTTTTATGTAAAAGAAAAACTAATAAAAAAAAATGCTGCGGCCATGTGAATTTCTAAACAGCCAGTGTGAACTTAGCACAAACTTCTTTGAGCGGAATAAGCCGCAACAATTACGCGGTGAGTTCCATATTTAAAATTCAAAAAGTCGACATAAATTGTCCTAATTTGACAATTAATTTTAAATAGGTACTAGTAATATTATTACATATTATCTATCGTTTAAAGTTTAGATAAACAAATAGTTTTATTTTCCTGATATTCGAAATGAAAAGTAGAGTGTTTAACACGGGTAAAAAAATCAATTCCTACTCGGACTATAGTCTAAATACCTCGGGAATTGATTCTTTCGACCTACTATTTGATATCTAGGGCTGATATGTATATATATATATAATATATATTCATTTGACAGCACTAATGCACTGGACCCGAGCCCACAGTACATTTAGAAATTTTTACAGCGTGGAGCTACAATGGCAACATTGAATAAGCGCACATAACCATAATCATAAACAAAATCGAAATTCACCTTTATTTTTAATTATTTATTATGTACAACCATATTACACATATTATTCTCACAAACTTGTTTTATACATACAGGGTAACGTGTCTATTATGTGCAACAATTACGGTGTACATAACTTTGCCAAAACACTTGAACTTTACAATAACTAATAACAATAATATAAACTAAATTCTTAAATGCTACGAAAATTTTTAGCTTAAAACGATATAAAGAGTCATGAATCACCTTAATAAATTAATTTTGAATAATATCATTTCAGAACAGCCTGTAAGTAATCTGTAGCGTACAGTCTAGCGTAGGCAATGACACTTACTTCATGCCTACATGCCCTACGCTGATCCGTAGCAGTTTAGAACTCGTAGGTGAGTAGTGATATGTTATATTATTTTCGAAAATGTTACATACATTGTTTGAAAATTTAAAAATTACAATTATTAACCTAATTTTTTTATTTTTTTAAATAGCTCCACCCATGTGTTCATTTAATATCGTCAAATAGTCACCGTAGCTATAATTAGTGCCACGCTTTCTGTAAACACTAAATGACCCGACAGACGCTGTTCTGTCAGTACCAAAAAAAATTATGTAAGTTTTCGGGAGTAATGTAGTCTTAAGTCCATCGGAAATGTGTAATCAAAGTTAATGAGTTAATAATGAAATTAAAACGTATTTTGAATGATTTTATGATATGTAATGATAAAATGATAAGAATTGCCATTGTTTTAAGTATTAAAATAGATATATTATGTAGTATGTCACCCTTAAGAGATACACATCAGCGACTTTTCTGAAGACTTTTATAAAATACACAATTCCACAATTCATTATTTTGTTATTTCTCAAAGGATTAAGACAGCGTTTTCGGTGAAAGCTCCCAGACGGCTTTTTTCCCGACAGCTCCGATAACTGTTAATGTATACAAAATCATTACAAATTATATACTAAGCCTTCATCGAGAGCCACGCTATCCATTTCTGAAAATAATATGATAATCGGTGCAGTAGTTTTTGAGTTTATCGCGAACAGACAGATAGACGTGGCGGAGCACTTTGTCTTATGTAGTGACATATAAGATAACCTTATTATAACATTTATGCCGTTTATGTAAGGGACCTAAAGGAAAACGAAGAGTAGGTAGACCGAAAAGAAGGTGGGCTGATGAAGTGATGGAAATAGCCGGGAACGACTGGCAAATAACGGGTAAAGACAGAGACGCGTGGAAAAAGTTGGAGGAGGCCTTCACCCGAGGAGGGGTTCATATCCAAATAAATAAATAACCCATACAAATAAGTAACACGTACTAACATATAGATATTACGAAAAATATAAACTAACACTAAATAACAACATCTGAAATGTACATATATCAAGGATATGAAATAAAAAAAAGTCATACAAAAAAACCATTTATGTAGAAAAAAACAAAATCTTAGAACCTAACATTGAAGGATATAACAAACTACAGAAACCAGCCCGTCTATCTCACGGTAGATACAATCAATTGACCTAAAATCTGAATATCGATCGAACGATTCTTACCTCGATGTAAGCTTGAGATACAAAGAGCTTAAACCTCGGGGAATTTGGGGCGCAGACAAAATACGGGCTACCGAATATTACGTTCCTCCATTACTCATCAAGTTAGATACATATGAGGACATTTTCAGTCAAGACGTTAGGTTGACTACGTGATCCGATTTCGGGGTAGATAAAGCTTTTTGTGTGATGAAGAAACGTCTAGATAACGTAATCAACTTCTATGAAATTATCTACGAATATCTTTCGAGGGTTAGTTAGAATTTCATTACTTAATTACTGTCTCATGAAGCTGCTGAAACAACTAAATTACTTGGTATTCCTAGTCATGTAAACATATAAAAAAATCGTAACATAGTAAAAACTATTAACTATTAATAATATTATAATATTTCACATTGTTTTAGTTTGCTTGCGTTGCTGTAAATATAGGCTAACAGGCCATAACTTTTAAAACACGTTTTAAAGTTCACATAAGAACAAATTTTAGCTATTCAAATTAAGATGAATTTAATTAATTTGAAGAAAATTGGATAGGTGTTCTCGTATATTTAACGAAGTAAAATTAATATTCACTTTGCTGTACATATTACTTGGAAAGGGAGTCTTCAAGGGCCGTTTTATTGTACCAAGTGCTTCAGTTCAAAGTATCATTCGTCTTAGAACTTAAGAACCTTTCAACCCTTAAACAGTGCCGGCATTAGCCGCTTCGACGAGTTTGGCATAATCAAGACGGTCGAATCGGATCTTGTCAGTCCAACCCTTGTATATCACAATGTCTTAGCACCATTTCACCAACTCAATTATCTTTAAAACATTTTGTTTTCTCTTTGCATTTCTCAGAATCATTTCGTTATTTTACAGTTGTAATGGGAACATCTTGTAACTAAGGCTTAATATATTCACTACATATTATATAACAAAGTCATCGGCCGCGTCTGTCTGTCTGTCTGTCTGTCCGCAATAAACTAAAAAACTACTTTACTGGTGTTCATGCTGATTTCACCAATGGATATAATAGTTTTCAAGGTTTCAGTATCATTTGTTAAGTTTTTGTATACATAGACGATATTTGTTGGAGTCTGTCTAAACCCTTTGAGACATAAAAAAATAATGTTTGGTGAAAATATTCAGGTATTCTATATATATGGCTTCGTTATTAGCTCTATATTTATTAATTTTATTTATTTATTTATTTAAATGAAATTCTTTTATTTTTATATAAGAGGGGGCAAACGGGCGAGAGACTCACGGGATGGGGAGTGGTGAGGCAACCACCCATGGACATCCGCAACATCAGTTGTCAAGAGATGCGTTACCGGCCTTTAAGGTGGGAGTATTCACTTTTCTGGAAGGCCCCTAAGTAGTATCGGTTCGAGAAAACAGCAGCCGGTAATTGATTCCTGTGTGGCTGTACGAGGCATGAAATTTCTTGCAAAACGCGCGGTTGTTGAATGCCCGACGTCAACGTGATACGGGTGGTATTTTGCACCGCTGGAATCCACCCCAACAGCTCATCTGAGCAATCCCCGTGATAAATGCGGAAGAAGATGTAGAGAGAACCCACATATCTACGCAAGGCCAAATAATCAAGCCCACCGGAGATAACTTGATCGTCGATGATTCGAGCCGCTCTTCGTTGTATGTGGTCAAATGGAAGAAGCTGGTACTGGGGAGCACCCGCCCAGAAGTGAGAACAGTAGTTACTCCATATGAGGCCGAATTTCGCCTTATATAGTTGCAGGCGGTGGCTTATAGTGAAGTACTGTCTCGCCTTACTGAGCACAACAAGCTTTTTAGAGGCCAGTTTGGCCTTCTCATCCAAGTGACCAATCAAAATAATTAAATAATATTTAATTACACGTTATTTAACTAAATTCTGCGGTTATAGTAATATTTTTATTGATTGTATTTTATACTTTCTTTATAACAATATTGTATTTTCTACAAACCAAAAATATTTGAGTTTTATAACGCCATTGAATTACAACTTCTTGCGTACGTACATCGTAAGTCGACGTATCACGATTGTCATTCCATGTCAACGTTTTCAGACGACTGAGTGAAGTGACTCAGAAGTTTTGATGAATAGGTTTTGGCGAAAGTGACTGGCAGTATTATATTGTGTGAAGCTTGCTTTAATAAAAGAAAATATTACTTATAATATTTAGTTTTTGACCGTCATCGGAATATTACACAATAACGAAGATAATATAAAAACTAGAAACAAAGAAAATTTGATGAGCTCATTGACAGAGTGGTAGACCATAGTCTGCATCCAGACAGTGAATTATATAATTGATATGGAGTACCAGTGGGAGGCTCCTTTGCACAGGATGCCGGCTAGATTATGTATACCACAACGGCGCCTATTTCTGCCGTGAAGCAGTAATGTGTAAACATTACTGTGTTTCAGTGTGAAGGACGCCATAGGTAGTGAAATTACTGGGCAAATGAGACTTAACATCTTATGTCTCAAGGTGACGAGCGCAATTGTAGTGCCGCTTAGAATTTTTGGTTTTTCAAGAACCCTAAGCGGCACTGCATTGTACTATTAATATGACAATTCAGTTATAATTGATTACACGCATTTCATCTTTCTTCTGGGACTTATTAAACTCTTTCTGTCTTATTAATAAACGAAGTGTATTGTTTAGAGTGGAATGGCCTTACAAATCAACTTAGCATAAAGTTATACCTGAGAATAAACCAAGAATATGCAAAATGTTGACGATATCGCTGACAACACTGTCAATACAATGATAATTCTGAAGTTTTCAGAATGTCAAGCAGCCTTGCAAATAAACGCGGGAAACGTTATATAATGTCAGAATAAACCAATCGTAAGCAAAATGTCTATTTGTAAATATTTTGCATATTCTTGGTTTATTCTTAGGTATAATTTTATGTCAATTTGCGTGCGTACAAAGTACACATGTCAGAAGTGAAACCTGCATGGTGCATGAACCTCTAAACAGTATATGAATTCCTGGTACGTGTTGCTAGGATGACACATGATTTCAACCGCTATGAAAGACATTCCTACCACCACTAATATATATGTTATATATTATGTTCTCCTGGTGTCTATGTAGTAATACGTAGTGCGCTTGGAGTCAGAATATATTAACGTATACTCGCGCCATACTTAAGACAATCTCTTCTTTAACTATGATCGCCTGGTACCAAAACATTGTATTATACTTCCTATCTCATTATCTCCCATGTTAAATATTATGAATTGATGTGACTGCTCTTTTTACTGTCGCTTTTTCGTTTCATCGGCTTTCAAATCACAACGATGATAAAGAAGTATTCACTTCAATAGTATGCATATTTCTGTCTCATTCTTTGCCGGCTTCATCCTACACATTTTTGTGTTTGTGTCTTACCTATCGTTTTTTCCGTTGCATCCGGTTTGAAATCACAAAGATTCTAAAGAAGTTTCACTTCAAAAAGTGTAAGTATAAAACTACTTCTGACACATACAATACATAACACAGTAAGAGCCTACAGATTATCTATAATAATACGACTAGTATTCAATTAAATACTTCTATCAATAGATATACTAAATGCCAACGCATGCGCAATATGACAAAAATAGGCGCCACAGCGTCGCGTCAACTCATCTCACATCAATAAAAGGAAGCCCTACACCAATCAAGAGGCATGCAATCAGAATCAATTATTTGTTAATAACTCACACACACAGCAACAGATTAGTATAACTCGGAGACACGAAGACAGTGGACTGTATATTCAATCACTCACAATCAGCTCGAGTGCGGTCCTTGATGTAATATTGTATTAACTTAAGATAGTTTATAAGTTTTAATAAAGCCTCTTACTGTTAGGCAACTCATGACAAAAGCCCAGTTTTATTACTTTAGTGTGTTGCGAGTTCGAATCAGAAATGAGGAGATCTGTAGGAAAACCACAGTCATCGACATAGCCCAAGTGATTGCGAAACTGAAGTGGCAGTGGGCAGGGCACATAGTTTGACGGACAGATGGCCCGTGGGGGAGAAAATTACTAGAATGGCAACAATGTACCGGAAGACGCAGTCTTGGTATGGACCAACGATCTCGTCAAGATCGCCGGAAAGCCTTGGATGAGGGCACCGCAGGACCGCCTAGGAGATCTTTGAGGGAGGTCTTTGTCCAGCAGTGGACGTCTTCCGGCTGATGATGATGATTACTTTAGTATGCGTGACAAGCTACGTCTAACTTTCTCTATACGTTGGTCACATTGTTTTATTGTGCGTATGTTTCTGAAAATAGAGTTTAACAGCATTTTTTTTAACTTTTCTCATCAACACCTTTCCAAAGATATTTCCATCGCTGTCTTTGTGATTTATAAATAAATAGATACAATATATCAATTAACAAACGTACTGACTTACCTTTTTTGCATTCTTCAATATTCTCGTCGGAATTATCATCACAGTCGTTGTCTCCCTCACACACCCACGAGATGGGTATACACTTCCCGTTCGCACACTGAAACTGCCTTATGGAGCATACATCTGTAACAAATATATTTGCACAATCAGAACGCAAATCTATATAATATCAAACATATCACTGTAAAAACTACCATTTCAACTATACACTTAGAGTATTACTAGCATAAAGACGATTTATGAGCCCATTATGTCTACTGTGCCAATAATCATCATCATCATATCAGCAGGAAGACGTCCACTGTTGTACAAACCTCCCCCAGAGATCGCCATGACGATCGGTCCTGCGCTGCCCTCATCCAACCTACTCCGGCGATCTTGACCAGATCGTCGGTCCATCTCGTGGGGGCCTACCACTATGGTAGGCCTATGGTTGGCCTTCCGGTACGTGGTCGCCATTCGAGGACCTTACTGCCCCCACGGCCATCTGTCCGTCGCGCTATGTGCCCTGCCCACTGCCACTTCAGTTTCTGCAATCATTTGGGCTATGTCGGTGACTTTGGTTCTGCTACGGATCTCCTTATTTCTGATTCGATATCGTAGGAAAACTCCGAGCATAGCCCTCTCCATTGCCCGCTGAGAAACATTGAACTTCTTCATAAGGCTCATAGTTAGCGGCCACGTTTGCGTTTCGTATGTCATCACTGACAACACACAATGGTAAAAATAATGCGTGACCAATTTGTGAATGTGTGTGTTAGCTACTTTAATATTAAAAATAATAAAGAGATAATTCCAAGCGTGGCTCACTGTTTTATCAAAATCGGTGACTGTAACCGATTTTGATTGACAAGTCGTAAATAGATTCGCTTTCCTTTTCCATTTTGCTGTAAAGCACATCTCTAACAGAGATACCCTTAGAGATGTGCTTTTATCTCGTCCGTTTTGTTTGCCTATTCGCTCGTAGATTGTAAGTATATGATTTCAACACCATTAACATTTACAAGGATACATTAAATTTGATTAGATAGAAGTTTTGAGTTTCTCTATATTTCGACGTACTTCCAAGCGTCACTTAAGACTTAAGTTATCAGAGAGAACTTGGCTTGAAGTTCTTGAAGGTTTGATTATACGAATAGGAACCTTCACTTATCCGATTAATGTATGAAAACTTTTGTAAAATAATTTAATATACAAAAAAAAATATACCATGCGGGTAGTTTGGAAACTTTATCTCAAGGCTGTAATTTACTAAATTCGAAACAGATTTTTTGTAGACACTACCTAGACAGTGTTCATGAAATAATCTTTATTTTGATTTAAAATTTGCAAACCAGATAAGGAAATTTTAGAATTTAATGAATTTCGGTCATCTGTCATATATAATGAATTTTTTCATTAGATTGACTCATTTTGACACAAAGAACAAAAGATGAAATATAGATGGAAACAACATTTTACTTTACGTTGTAACATTATCACTGGCCCTGACGTCGATGATGTCACATAGTCGCTTTGTTACGGTGTGCATCACTAGGATATTATTATAATAAATAAATAAAAAACGATTTATTTCATATTATCTATATAATTTATCGTTGTAAAGGTGTTGTGATGCTGATTACTATTATAATCGTGAAAAATCAATGAAATAATCTGGGTTGGGTACAAAAAGAAAGTATTTATTGAAGTAAAACTTCTTTAAAATCGTTGTGATTTGAAAGTCGATGAAACGAAAAAGCGCGACAGTACAGACACAAACAGGTTAATGTATAGGATTTAGCCGGCGAGAGAATGAGGCACACATATAAATTCATCAGAAGAAGAAAGCGAAACCATGTGTCATCCTAGCAACACATGTTGCTAGGACAGGACCTCATATTCAGATATTTTCTTCTGAGTTACAATTCTTGAATATCATAAATTCATAAGATTTAACGTGGGAGAAAAAAAGCGGTGTCACAGCGGTTGAAACCATGTGTCATCACAGCAACATGTACCAGGACCTCATATTCAGAAATTTTCTTCTGAGTTACAATTCTTGAATATCATAAATTCATAAGATTTAACGTGGGAGAAAGAAAACGGTGTCACAGCGGTTGAAACCATGTGTCATCCTAGCAACATGTACCAGAACCTCATATTCAGATATTTTTCTTAAGAGTTACAATTCTTTAATATCGTAAATTCATAAGAATATCATAAATTCATAAGATTTAACGTGTGAGAAAAAAATCGGTGTCACAGCGGTTGAAACCATGTGTCATCACAGCAACATGTACCAGGACCTCATATTCAGATATTTTCTTCTAAGTTACAAATCTTGAATATCATAAATTCATAAGATTTAACGTGGGAGAAAGAAAACGGTGTCACAGCGGTTGACACCATGTGTCATCCTAGCAACATGTACCAGGACCTCATATTCAGATATTTTCTTCTGAGTTACAATTCTTGAATATCATAAATTCATAAGATTTAACGTGGGAGAAAGAAAACGGTGTCACAGCGGTTGAAACCATGTGTCATCCTAGCAACATGTACCAGGACCTCATATTCAGATATTTTTCTTAAGAGTTACAATTCTTTAATATCGTAAATTCATAAGAATATCATAAATTCATAAGATTTAACGTGTGAGAAAAAAATCGGTGTCACAGCGGTTGAAACCATGTGTCATCCTAGCAACATGTACCAGGACCTCATATTCAGATATTTTTCTTAAGAGTTACAATTCTTTAATATCGGAAATTCATAAGATTTAACGTGGGAGAAAGAAAACGGTGTCACAGCGGTTGAAACCATGTGTCATCCTAGCAACATGTACCAGGACCTCATATTCAGATATTTTCTTCTGAGTTACAATTCTTGAATATCATAAATTCATAAGATTTAACGTGGGAGAAAGAAAACGGTGTCACAGCGGTTGAAACCATGTGTCATCACAGCAACATGTACCAGGACCTCATATTCAGATATTTTCTTCTGAGTTACAATTCTTGAATATCATAAATTCATAAGATTTAACGTGGGAGAAAGAAAACGGTGTCACAGCGGTTGAAACCATGTGTCATCCTAGCAACATGTACCAGGACCTCATATTCAGATATTTTTCTTAAGAGTTACAATTCTTTAATATCGTAAATTCATAAGAATATCATAAATTCATAAGATTTAACGTGTGAGAAAAAAATCGGTGTCACAGCGGTTGAAACCATGTGTCATCACAGCAACATGTACCAGGACCTCATATTCAGATATTTTCTTCTGAGTTGCAATTCTTTAATATGTACATTAGAATTTTGTACATTATTGGTATCATTATTAAATCATATAAAAGTAACAATTGGTTAGAGTGAGAGTGAAGAGAGAGAAGAAGAAGAGAGTGAATACCGCTGCGAAAGGGAGCCAGACAGACATTACGAACCGGTTTACCCTCCCATTAGAAGTAATCACTTCAAGAAAAAAAAAAAAAAACAAAAATAGCAAATCTTAATACACTTATATTGTATCCAATCGAAACAGAATAAGTTTGAAAAATATTAATGGTTCTTGTTCACTTGGACATTCACAGTCATATTAATAATTATTGTTATGATAAGCTGGAAGGTCAAACCGCCATGTTTCAATTAGTTGACGAGCATTGTTCAATTACTAATCGATTTTGTGATATGAATTCATCTTCATTCATTCATGATAAACAGTTTAATTACAATGAAGACGGCAGTAGGTATGTGACGGGTTTTACGTGACGGCGCGGCGGCCCTAGGCCAAAGCCAGAGGTGCGTTCATTCTAGGCTCCAGGAAACAAGGGGCGCACGACTGCCCCAATAATTTATTTTTTTATGAAAATAAGGGACGAGACGAGCAGGACATTCAGCTGATGGTAATTGATACGCCCTGTCCATTACAATGCAGTACCATTACAATATACCAATACATTAGGATTATTTTTAAACCAAAAATTCTGAGCGGCACTACAACTGCACTAGTCACCTTGAGACATAATTTGTAAAGTCTTATTTGCCCAATAATTTCACTATTTACGACGCCCTTCAGACCGAAACACAGTAATACTTACACATTACTGCTTAAAGGCAGAAATAAGCGCCGTTGTGGTACCCATAATCTAGCATCCGGTGAAGGGAGCCACTGGTAAAAATTATAATTGAATTCAACAAAATAAAATTAAGTAAAGCACAAAAGATCGATACTCGCGCTTCTTTTTCACCTAGCTGGCTATGAATACCTAGCGCGGATTCAACGAAATCATACTTAGCTAGAGGTTCCGGGTTCGGTAGGTGCAAGCATGTATATGATGAATATAGATGTTTGTTTCCGAGTCATGGATGTTTAAATGTATTTATGTATGTTTAGGTAAGTTTATTGTATTAAATATATCATTATCTTGTAACCCATAACACAGGCTATATATGCTTAACTTGGGGCAAGATAATTTGTGTAAAAAAGTGTGTCAATATTATATTATTATTACTATACTACAAGTGTAGAAGGTACAAAACAACTATATCCTATAAGTGGGGGGTTGCAATAGGGTTATGATTGAATATATAGTGGCAGTGAAAATTTCCAAAATTAAAATATTAAGTATGTGATTATTTTATTTTAGTCCCTAAAATTATAACTTATGATAATTAAAAAAGCTATAATTGAACGGGGGAACGTAATCGGGGGTTGTCTGGGTATATATTACATAAATAAACTAAACATGATAATCTCGAAAACTACAAAACTTCTAACCTAATGAACAGCGATTAAAATATACCCTGGTAATTTAATTCTGTATAGAAATTCAAGCCTTTTTCATTTTGTTACACAGTTCATAAAATCATAATAAGTGCCAAATTATAAACCTTTTTTCTTAGTTAATACATGTCTATGTACTTTTGAACAAATCATTAAATTTTTTATTTCGACAGAATCTAGGTTACATTCAGTCGGTCAAGCTATAAATAAATATGGATTTATGTGTATTATTTGGATTACTGAGTATTTGAATAACCTTCTACGAGATTTAATAAACCTGGCCTGTTTTCATCGGTTGTCTAGCAGCAAGAGGCTCTATCTAGACGTATAAATTATATATGCTTTCAATATTCACCCGATTATTTAATTACAATAGCTTACTTTTTGTGGTATAAATTTCTCTGAAAAATATTCCCGATAATCCAACTGGACGCAGCCGCAAATTTATGACCGGAATTAAGCATTTTGATCCAATTATTCGGAATATTTGATGTTCTTAAACCATTTGTATCAAGCCTGAATGCTCCAGTGCCTCTGGAAAAAATAAATAAAAGCTTGATTGTATTCTTAGAAAATTTATGTACGTCTAGATAGAGTATCTCGCTGTTAGTCAACCGATAAAATAATAATCTTTCTTCTATTTTTCTACTTATTTTTCGAATTCCAACGTTCCATCATTAATTTATATCCTTTTAAAATTCGCCTAGCGAAGCGGGCGGGAACGCATAGTATAAATAATAAAATAATTCTTCAGTATGCGTGACAAGCTACGTCTTACACTCGCGATTTGTATGATACTTTGTGTTAGTGTGCGTACACTGCTTGCAAATAGAGCTTAACTCATAACTCAATTTTTTTCGACGTTTTCGTAGCTGTCAGAGCATATCTAGACGTATCAATGATCGAAGAAGAAAAACAATATCCAATGTTTTGTTATTTTAAGAAACCATCTAAATCTAAGCATAAAATGATACCCTGGACCCAGATGCTGTTTGCAATACTCGCGTCAAGAAGATACTGCGGCTTAAACGCGGCAGCTATAAGTATGAGAGGCGAACACAATAGTTCAATTCTGGACGCGGTATTACTAGGACCCAATTAGGACTAGGAATATAGCCACCCTCTCCAAATAATAATAATAATAATAATGTGTTGGCAGATCGGTTAGAGCGTCGGGCATTTATTGTTGATATCACCGTTCCGTGTGATGATAACTTTGTGAAAGCTGAAATAGACAAATTGTCGAAGTAGGTACTTCTAGGGACTTGGGACGTAGCTAGTCACGCATACTGAAGAATTATTATATTATTTATACTATGCGCTCCCGCCCGCTTCGCTAGGCGAATTTTAAAAGGATATAAATTTAATCTTATTCGTCTTATTACAAATACAATAAAAAATAAGTAGCCATAATCTAGAATAAATTTAGCATCGAATGGTGTTAGTTTCAATTAGTGATACAATCAGTGATTTAGGCTCACGCCTGAGCGAGCCTCAAACAATGACAATTTTCATTATGTATATATCTAATCTTATATATAAAATTCTCGTGTCACAATGTTCGTTCCCGTACTCCTCCGAAACGGCTTGACCGATTCTTTCTTAGATTTTTTGCTGAAATTTTGTGAGCATATTGAGTAGGTCTGAGAATCGGCCAACATCTATTTTTCATTCCCCTAAATGTTAAGCGTGGTCAACACGAATTTTTTTTTTTTTTGAATTTTTTTGACATTACTTTTTAAATTTGTTTGATTATGAGTCAGCCTTAAAAAATACGTATACAACTTCAAATTTTCACCCATCTACGATCAACAGTTACTTTTGTATCGCGATTTTAATATCAGCAATACAACGTTTTCTGGGTCAGCTAGTATACATATATATATACTATGCGTTCCCGCTCGCTTCGCTAAGCGAATTTTAAAAGGCAATAAATTAATGGTGGAACGTTGGAATTCGAAAAATAAGTAGAAAAATAGAAGAAAGATTATTATTTTATCGGTTGACTAACTCGATAATCTCTAATACTCTATCCAGACGTACATAAATTTTCTAAGAATACAATCAAGCTTTTATTTATTTTTTCCAGAGGCACTGGAGCATTCAGGCTTGATACAAATGGTTTAAGAACATCAATATTTCCGAATAATTGGAGCGAAATGCTTAATTCCGGTCATAAATTTGCGGCTGCGTCCAGTTGGATTATCGGGAATATTTTTCAAAGAAATTTAAACCACAAAAAGTAAGCTATTGTAATTAAATAATCGGGTGAATATTGAAAGCATATATAATTTATACGTCTAGATAGAGCCTCTTGCTGCTAGACAACCGATGAAAACAGGCCAGGTTTATTGAAGGCATTTATTTACTCAATATTGATTCCTTAAGAATTATTTTTGATGTCATTTCTAATATACTAGACACTACTTTCGCTTCGGATACAAATGGCGCTCTGAGACAGAAGAAGCAACGAAAGAAACTCTCCCAACATTTTTTTCTGCGCTCTCTTTTATCAAATATACCATATTGTATCTTCATTGCTATTGCTATAAAATAATCATAATCTAGTCCCAGGCTGTCGGATCACTTAGATAGTCAGCTGTGGAGAAGTAGGATTTACGACAGAGCCATTTTTTAATAAAACATTTGTATTTATAGGTAATGCCTGAACAGTGGCTGGGACTTTATTATAAAAGTGTATACATTTACCCTTAAAGCTATTATGTATCTTATGAAGCATACTAAAATTAGTTACAAGCAATCCACTATTTCTACTGTTATAATAATCACTATTAAGAGCATTGCTTTTGTGTGACAAGCTATTTGTATGTCTCTTTGTGTTAGTAATTAGTATACGTGCTCAAAATAGAGGTAAACCGTCATCCTCATCTTTATTTCGACGTTATCACAGCTGTCACAGTCTATCTATACAGACGAATTTAACGGCCGTTCTTAAATATATAATCTACAGATAGAGATAAATTACTACCTTCAACTGTCTGTCAGTAATTAGCTGTCAATAATCTGAAGCTGTCCCAATATACCCGATAAGTCATTCGTATCGTCTTATATTGGGACGCGTGAATTGCAGTTTCCATACAAACTTCTATCGCTGGTAAGCTATACGTCGTCAGACAGCGTGTACGAATAAGGTGAGTTACCGTCGATAAGTTTATTGGGAAAGAAAAGTCAACGATAGTTACGATTTTTATTTCAAGTAATTTTAATTTCAGATAAGATTCAAAGATTTTTTCAGGGTATTTTTATCAGGATATTAGGGTTACTTAAATTGTAAATGAATTTGTGCGTATGAGCATTATATTAGGTATTTTAATCTAATCGGATTCTTCGTTGGAGGTCGCGTTTGACCTCTAACTCTAGGCCGTATGACGAACAAAACTTCACGGAATTAACACTAAACATATTTATTCATGACATTTGAACAAATATAGATTTCCGTAAAATAACGCCTAATTCCTTATATTAAGGATTGGTAACTAGATACCGCACGCGCAGTCGTAAAGTGCAGCAACTAATACTACGCTCGAGTGGGCGTACTCGAGCCAGTCTCAAATAATGTGTGACGTTGACGTGGCACATTTTCCATTAAACTTTTCTAATAATTGGGTTGCGTAGTAAAAACTTTGTAAAACCAACACTTCAAGAAATAAAAAAGACACTGGGATCACATATCATCAGTAAGTATTTTATATTTTATTAATTTCAATGATAAATAACACGAAGCGTATATAAGTTACAAAATTTGAAAGATGCCTCGCACACAAGCATCTTAACAAATAACCAATGCACACTACAAAGTCAAAGTCAAAAAAATCTTTATTCACTGTAAAACTTTATAAGTTATTTAGTGCAAGTCAGACAATATAAAGTTGCCGGAATAAAAAGCTATTGTTAGGTTACTACCTATCGGTATCTAGTTGGAGCGCAGCGGAGACCAATCCTTAATCTAAGCCTAAGTCAATATTTTTTTTTAAATAAGTTTACTATCATCGTCATCATAATCATATTATCAGCCGGAAGACGTCCACAGCTGGACAAAGGCCTCCCAAAGATCTCCACGACCATCGGTCCTGCGCTGCCGTATTCCGTACATCCGGCAATACAACGTATTCCGGCAATCTTGATCTTCTGACCGGCACTACAAAGTTTTTTTAACTATTATTTATTTTTCATTTTTTAGTTAAATATTCTACAAAAGCGTATTTTTAAAACTATTAAGTACTTTAACATCAATTCTTGCCTTATCGACTATAGATGAAAATTATACAAATTAACAAAAATCATATTTTGCAAATTGAAAAATTGAATAATTTTATCAAATTAATGTAATGTCATCGGTCCTCGATAAATCTACTAAGTTTGAACAAAATCTAGCCGTTTAAAGTGGGTCAAAATCGCGCCCAAAGAAGTCGGTTACAAACATACATACAAACGTACAGGTGAAGCTAATATAAAGCGTATAAAGAGTGATATCATATCCTATTTTTTATATCATTAGGTAAACTACCTGGAATCCATTGCAAACCCCACAGTGTGTATGTATCACTCATAACGTTATCAGGAAGTGAAATTATGACGCTAATATCTGCCAACCCTCCACCGATATACATGACAAGGGTTGCATTAAAAGTCACCAAGCTCTCTCAGTCACCCTCGCCCTATGAGGCTTTTCTCATGCGCTAAATTATTGAAATAGGTACGTGAAGAGAATCCATCATCGCTCAGAATTTTTGGGGTTCGCAAGAATCCTGAGCGGCACTGTACCATCAGCATCACTGTCCTGCTCGTCTCGTCCCTAATTTTCATAAGAAAAAAATAAAAAAAGCAAACCAATTTTACAAAATATAAATAGTACATTCGATAAAGGTGCGTTCGTTTGACTGAGTTGGCTGTCGTTTTCAAAGTCAGAGTCAAATAAACTTTATTCAATTAGGCTTAAACTAAGCGCTTTTGTATAGTCACTTTAAATATTCCCTTTAATATACTGAATTTACCATGTTTGGAAAAAGTTGAGCTCGTGTGTTTAGTGATTAGGAGAAAACAAGTATGGACAGCGACTGATTAGTGCAGGTGATTAGTTAGCTGCGTAGTAACGTGATTAGAAGCGTGTTCTATTTTTTTGCGAGTGAAGTGCGAGTAGCCACGTCCCGCGCGCCCTCCCTTCCCCTTCACTCGCAGCGAGCCTGCCACTAAACACGAGAGCAAAGTAATATTCAATAGTATCTTCAGCAGCCAATTCCCTAAAGAGTTGGTAGCTTGCGTCATGAATGGGTCTTCTATTAATCCATTTTCAAACCCATATTTTTCGTGTTGCATGTTCAGCTTCCAAAAGTTCTTCGGTTTCAGATACCAACGCGTTTAATACTTCTTTAAGAACTTCTTGCAATTGCAAGCACGCTTCTCTATATTCGTCCATACTTGCTGATCGACACCTAACAACTGAATTAACTAAATAGAGCCACTAAACAAGAATTGGACACTCCTTGCACTAATCATCCTCAATAACTAATCACTTGCACTCGCGCTAATCAAAGTGAATACAGGCCTTAACAAACACTGACTTATAAACATAATGAATGCTGCAGCTACAGATTACATACGAATATCGATAATATAAGGACTCCATTCCAAAACCACAACATACTAATATAGAATACTTTTCAGCCTAAACTACTCTCCTGTGGTTGAATAGCAGTTGAGCTTTTATCCCTAAAAAGCTAATTTGTATGCAAATAAGACGTCGGTCTAACTATTCTCTTCAGTTACTCATTTTTAAAACGTCTTCGTTTTACTTATTTAATACGACTCCATCTTTTCTAGTTTATTTCGCGCAGACTGAAATAAATTTGTCGCCTTTTAAGCAACTGTCTTCGTTGTGGGAATTCATTCCGCTTTATTATATTTTTTTCTTTCATCTTCAAACCTAATGGTCAATATGATGTGATCACTGTCCAATTCGCGAATTTTGTAAAGCTTTTGTCATCCATTAAATGAACTATGAGATTCGTATTGCAGTATCAGAATTAAAAAAAAATATATAGCGACACGCCACAAGTTAGGATATCATCCCCACCATCTGGATGTGTGGCGGTCCTCCACAGTGCGGTTTTCAAGGAGCTTTTTTCCACGTACTACAAACCTGTGGAATAAACTTCCTTGTGCGGTGTTTCCGGGACGATACGACATACCGGGTACCTTCAAAAAAAGCGCGTACACCTTCCTTAAAGGCCGGCAACGCTCTTGTGATTCCTCTGGTGTTGCAAGAGATTGTGGGCGGCGGTGATCACTTAACAACAGGTGACCCGTACGCTCGTTTGTCCTCCTATTCTATAAAAACGGCGTTCTTCAATTTTCAACTCAAAGTTGTATAGTTGAATGATTAATATTTAATGAATATCCCTTTACATGTCTATCATTAATAGATAACATCAGCAGACTTATCTGAAATTTTAGATTATTTCTGCTATTTATTTATCGGGGACAATTATTGCTGTAAGGACAACTGCAGCGCCGACTACAAATCAGAAGAAAAATCTCAAAATCGGGTTTAATTTTTTAATTTTTCCACCTCGAAAACTTAATCAACCTTAAGAAAATTTTTAACTGAATGGATAGAAATATTCTGTATCGGGCTGTTTTAGTTTCTAGTTCGTTTTAACTACGGTTTTTTTATGACAGTAAGGGACGAGACAAGCAGGACGTTCAGCTGATGGTAATTAATACGCGCTGCATATAGCAATGCAGTGCCACTCAGGATTCTTGAAAAACCCAAAAATTCTGAGCGGCACTACAATCGTCACCTAGGGACATAAGATTTTAAGTCTCATTTGCCCAGAAATTTCACTAGCTACGGCACCCTTCAGACCGAAACACAGTAAACATTACTAAATAGGCGCCGTTATGGTACCAATAATCTAGCCAGGATCCTGTACAAAGGAGCCTCCCACCGGTAAAATAATCTATAACTGGTGTACAATAATCTAGCACAAAAACAAATAGACACACATTATGATAATGTTGATTCTATTTGAAGAAAATATTAATATAGGGGTTAAAAGCAAAGGAGAAAATAGTCGAGAGCATTTGAATGGAAAAATTATTAAAATAGGTTTCCTATTCATATTTAGACGTCGTCGGAGCCAATTAACGAGTTCTTAATGACTGTCTTGATCGAAAACATACTAAAAAAAAATTAAAAAATACAACAAAATGATAGGTTTAGGTTTTTATCATAAAGTATCCTAATTGAATTTAAACTATAAGTTTCATTGTACAGAGTATGGCCTTTAACAATTAAAGTTACGAGATAAGCTAACATTAATTATACGAACATTTCTCAGAAAACTTTTCTCGTTCCCGATAACATTAACTCAAACAAACATTTCATGGTTTAGCGGCTCTTGCATATTTTTTATTTTTTGTATCAAACAACGAGTTGAACCATTGATTAATCAAACGCAGAAATAAATTATTAATTACTTATAGTTACAAGATAAAACAGGATGTTAATTATTATATTAACTAATGAAACATGTGTAGGTAGGTACTGTTACTTAATTGTTCATTTTTTTTTGGAAAATGTATCTCTATCTAATATATAAAATTCTCATGTCGCGGTGTTTGTACTTAAACTCCTTCGAAACGGCTTCACCGATTCTCATGAAATTTTGAGTGCATATTGGGTAGGTCTGAGAATCGGACAACATCTATTTTTCATCCCCCTAAATGTTAAGGGTGGTCCACACCAAATTTTTTTTTTAATTTTATTGCCTTTTTTTTAAATTTTATTGACATTTTTTTTTAAATTTGTTTGATTATGAGTCAGCATTAAAAAAAACATACAACTTAAATTTTCACCCATCTACGATCAACAGTTACTTTGTATCGCGATTTTAATATCGGCAATACAACGTTTGCTGGGTCAGCTAGTATAATATAAAAGAATTTGTCTACTTTTCGCTAATAATGGCGGAAAACATACGCCTAACGTAGTCTGAATAATTATATTAGATGTAGAATTATAAGTAGCACAGTATGCCGGGTAGATTATGGGTACCACAACGGCGCCTATGTCTGCTGTGAAGCAGTAATGTGTAAGCATTACTTTGCTTCGGTCTGAAGGGCGCCGTAGCTAGTGAAATTACTGGGCAAATGAGACTTAACATATTATATCTCAAGGTGACGAGCGCAATTGTAGAGCCGCTCAGAAATTTTGGGCTTTTTAAGAATCGTGAGCGGCACTGCATTGTAATTGGGCAGGGCGTATCAATTACCATCAGCTGAACGTCATAAAAAAAAATAAGCAATACACTAATAAAACAGTACTTTAACTTCATGCCCGAATGGGCACACGCACACATTCACACGATTTACACGACCGCTAAGCTATCTTGGGAAGACTAAACTATTGAGTGCCACGTCGTACGCGCGCCGCCGAGACTGGTCGCTGTCCGAGTTAAACAATCTGCGAGACAGCTGGCAACCCAAGTGCTATCAGCTATTTCGGTCAACGGATCAGCCTAGCTATCCAGCGCGGAAATGCTGCCAGTATTCTTGGTACGCTTCCCCCTAATGATAGTTTTAATTTTATGTATAATCATAATATTGTAAATAAACTTTTAAGATTTGTTTTGTTTGAATAAAGTTGTATTTATATTCAATGATCAATCAAAATCAATTAAATCATTAACATGGACGCAAAGATACGTTACTTCAAACGATACCAAGAGACGGAAAATATTTAGTTTTATATGTTTTTCTTATGCCTTAGCACCTAATATTTATCATTTTGTTGTGTTATGTATGAAGTATGTAGTTTTAAGTTATTTTTTCTTTCTTTATCTTTGATATTTTAGATTTTTTTAAACTCACTTTAATTATTTAATTGTACATTTGACAACCCTTTGTAAACGGTACTCGAATGAGTGTATGGTTAGTACAAGCACTGTGATATTATTGAAAATATAATATGTTATAAATGAATAAATAAATACATAAATCACCAACCACACACTCTTGCAATACCAGAGGAATCACAGGAGCGTTGCCGGCCTTTTAAATGGCTTTTTTTTAGGAACCCGTGTCATATGTATTGGTATATCTAATTCTAAAAATATTACTTGTTGAAAACAGTAAGCGAAACAAACACCACATACGATATTTACATGTGAACAAACTAAATATAAATAGATTTGTTTGGCTTCACTCCATTAAATTATTGCACCTTGTTCAAATTATTTCAGGAAATAGTTAATAACGATGTTTGTTTGTGCAGCCAAATATAAACAATTCGCTGATTCACGTTTCTTCCTTTCCGTACAAATCATTAGACTTACAATATACTATCGTATAGATAAACGAAGCGTGCAAGAGCGAATAACAACAAGAAAGAAAAGATAAGCAATCTTTTTACTGTGACCAATTAAGATTGCCAAGTCGTAAGCGGTCAGCCACGCTTGGAATTATCTCCTTAGTATTTTGAATATTAAACCTATAGCTAACGCACACATTGACAAATCAAAATTAGAGTTGTCTATACTCTTGTATATTCTAAGTCAATGGTACACCATTTTTATCAGTGGGAGGCTCCTTTGCTGCTATTTCTGCCGTGAACCAGTAATGTGTAAGGATTATTGTGTTTCAGTCTGAAGGGCGTCGTAGCTAGTGAAATTACTGTGAAAATGAGACAACATCTTAAGTCTCAAGGTGACGAGCGCAACTGTATTGCCTATCAGAATTTTTGGATTTTTTAAAAATCCTGAGCGACACTGCATTGTAATAAAGACAGGGTGTATCAATTACCATCAGCTGAACGTCCTGCTCGTCTCGTCCCTTATTGTCATAGTAATTATTTTCAATTTTAATTGCGTCCGATAAACGGTAATGAATTCACATGCTCTAATAATTTCGCAGCTGTGATGCGAGTACGTTCTCGAGGGTCATGTCAGTTGATTGCGGAAGCGTGCGACATATAGCCATGTGACAACCAATCACCGTGAAGCACCCTCGCCTATCACACTGAGTACGAATTATTTGTGTCCAAGGGACACGATTTATTGAACGAACTCTCTACAGTACTGGCAGTATATAATAAACTGAATAGGGACGATTTTAAATAATTCCTCTCCCTCCCTTCCTTTTCCAAGAACCCCCCCTCCCCACACCCCTCTTATATTTATATATTATACATCTATATATTTATTTACCTTAGTTTTAAGTTCTAGTCATTAGTCTTAAGTTAGGTTAAGTGATAGCAAATAGCCAGGTTTTCCCAGTTTCCTGGATTTTCCCCCACAAACCATATGTATTAGTTTTTTAAGCATAATAAAGTTTTATCCCTCAACACGTAGATAGGGTTGTAGAAATACATTTTCTGATACCTACATATATAAGGCTTAATTGTAAATTGCTTTAATAAGTAGATTATAAGTAATTTTGTATATATTATATCTCAATATCAAATATAGAAATTTGGAATTTGAATTTTTTTGTTTTTCGCTTTTAAATACAGTATTGAAAGTAGATCGCACACCCTAAGGTTTATACTAAAACCAAGACTTATAACTTAGTTTTAATGGAAATATTTTCGTCCGTGTTACCTATAACGATCAATACAATTGTCCGCTATAAGTTTAACTATTAGTCACATGTTCTTGGAGGCTCTAACCAGCCTAGCGAAACTCTCTAAGAAAAAAACGATTCACTCGATTGTATGAAACGTGCAGTCATTGATAGATGACGGCAATAATCTTGTAAAAAATTGTGATGTCCGAAATCCACTACGTTTTAAGCAACTGTTAGCTTTCAAACTTAGCCGGATTATACTTCGTAGCCAATCGCCATATTGTAATTGCTATTTCAAAGTTATGTCAAATGACTGCACGTTTCATACTAAACTAAATTTCAATTATTACTTAGGCAGTCCGGCCTCTTATTACATAGTATTTAAGTACATCCTCTTAGTAAATAAATCCATTTTCTGACTTATTTTCTACTTCGATAACTTATGTTCCGTTCTTCGTTTGGGTCAACCAAAGTTAATTTAACCACTACGTTTAGGGTCAATTGAGCTAAATGTCAAATTCAAACTGCATATACAGAGGCGGACATATAATTAGAAACACTATCAAAACACATAAACATCATACAAGATACTTATAATTTATTACAAAAAAGAAAAGAATTATGTGGTTTTATGAAACCACGGTAAAAGTGAAACGGCGTAAAATTAATTCATCGTCATTCATTTTTGCACTTTTCTTTGCTTTTTCCTCGTTGATCAGGTTTTTTGGACTCACTAGCTGTGGCGTTGTTTACCAAAAGTAAATAAAAGTTTCACTTTAATAAATTACAATATTTACATTAAACACTGACAAAAAAAACAAAACAGTGTGGAGCACTGGCACAAATGAGTAATAGTCTACACTACACGGTCAGCTGCTGCGAACTATAGGCGCTGCCCGACCGTCACGCGACATGCAACACACAGACGAAAAAGTTTGAGACGATGTAATAAGTTTCACTTTAAAAACAACAAAAATACAACTTAACAACTGCCGTTTAACTTAACAACATAAAATTTCGTACAAACAACTAAATGTCTTTAAGGTTAACAGTGATGGACAACTAAATAGAAACAACAGAAAAATACAGTAAGAATTTATATAATTTATAACAATAAGTAATCAGTGATATATTGTTTATGTACCTAATACTGTTTAAAGGCTAATAAATTTTGTTATCTATCTATATAGATATATAAAAATGAATTGCTGTTCGTTAGTCTCCAAAATCCAAAAATTAGAACAAACCATGGCCTATATTGTTTCTAATTAGCCGTCCAAAAGGTCAGTAACATAAAATACACCTAGAAAATTTTAAACTCTTTTTGTGTAATTTTACATATTATAATAATACTGTGATTTGTGATTAATTTACATAATATTATAATACATTGGTTACATGTAATTTGGTTTTTTACATATTTTAATTGAGTGGCTATGTTCTTGCATGATTATTAATTACTTATTGGATTTAAATATTTTTCAGGGTTACTGCACGTTGATTTTATAATTCCAGAATTCATAATATGAAGTGTTTCAAATCATATCAAAGAGAATTTAAACACTACGTTCGTTATATGTCCACCACTATATATGTCAACCTTGACAATAGTAGAAATAGAATGTATATAACGTTGATTGACCAACCTATTTGCATTTAATAATGAGATACCATATAATAAGAATTATTAACCGATTCTCTAAAGGATCTCTTAAAAATCATGAGAATACATAATTGTCTATTCATTCTTTTATTATTTTTTATACAGTATTTAAATGATGTTATTATGGTTATAGGAGATCAGGGGCGTGCATGCCATATAAGCAATTAGGCAGTGCCTACCTCGTTATTAACCTAAATAAATATAGCACTAGTGTTAAAGTTAATTTAGTTTTATTTGCTTTAGTTATTTCACTCATGAACTCTATAAGACAAAATGCAAAGGGCATTTGTTTTTCAAGAATCCTGAGCGGCACTGCATTGTAATATGCAGGGCGTATAAATCACCATCAGCTGAACGTCCTGCTCGCCTCGTCCCTTATTTTCTTTAATAAAAAAAATATTTCGCACTTTTTAAGACATTCGCATGTCACAATTCGCCCATAGGATAGCAATTCACGCAAATGTTAATAACGCTTACAGATTCAAGGTTTCTGCATAATGAAACATGTACTGTTTGTATTACAAGACTTATTTATTAAATACAGATAATTGGTGACCTGTATGGCCGAGTGGTTAGCGATCCTACCTACTAAGCTAGAGGTCCAGGGTTCGATACCCGGTAGGTGCAAGCATTTATATGATGAATATGGATGTTTGTTTCCGAGTCATGGATGTTTAAATGTATATATGTGCTTATATGCATTTATGTATGTTTAATTTATGTAATGTCATGTCGGTACACACTAAAAAAGAATCGCTATTTTAGCTGTAGAATATAATAATACATATTGTAATGTTAGGAAATATGAAAGAAAACAAAATATGAGGAAACTAGCCTACCTAAATAAGTTTTGTCTACCTAAATATAACAATGTATATGGTAAAAGAACCTGTAACTATGTATTACCTAGGATATTAAATACATTACCTAATGTTCTAATAGTTATATATCTGCAAAAGAAAAATTTCAAAGTAAAGCTAAAAAAAATACTATCTAGAAGCTAATAACCAGGAAAACCTATGATGTATATTTTTAATAATACTACTATATGTTATATTAAGTCTTAAGTAATTAAAACAATTATTGTAATGCGGACTCACCGCTCGCACATAAACCATAGAGGTTTTGCGAGTATGTCTTTATTATTATATATATTAAGATAATTTTGTTCATTGAATAAATAAATAAGTATATTGGATTAAATATATCGTTGTCTTGCAACCCATAACACAAGCTATATATGCTTCATTTGGGGCAAGATGATTTGTGTAAAAAGTGTATAAATATTATAGATAATTGGTGCTGTTTAAGTTAATACAGGTTACGAAGGAGGTACTTATGACTCGTCGATTAATCCTGAGTCCAAATCAAATCCACAACCGAATACTGTTCAGCCTGAGCTGGGCTCCTGTGGTTGAATACAAATAGAGAGTTTACCCCCAAAAAGCTAATTTGTATGTAAATTAAACGCCCGTTTAACTATTCTCGTTAGTTGCTCATTTTCGAAACGTCTGCATTTTACTTATTTAAAACAACTCCATCTGTCCTAGTTTACTTCGCGCAGGCTGAAATAAGTTTATTCGTCTCGCAAGAAACTGTCCTTGTGGCTAATTTATAACTTCGTCGTAACCATCTTTTTTAAATGATAAAGTTCTCTTTAGTCATTCATTGTACATGGTTTCTTTAGCCGTTCATTGTTAAGGCCACTGACTATCTTATTAATACTAAAGCTTTTTTTTTATGACAATAAGGGACGAGACGAGCAGGCCGTTCAGCTGATGGTAATTGATACGCCCTGCCCATAACAATGCAAATTCTTGAAAATCCCAAAAATCCTGAACGGCAAGACAATTGCGCTCGTCACCTTGAGACATAAGATGTTAAGTCTCATTTGCCCAGTAATTTTACTAGCTACGGCGCCATTCAGACCGAAACACAGTAATGTTTACACATTACTGATTCACGGCAGAAACAGGCGCCGTTGTGGTACCCATAATCTAGCCGGCATCCTGTGCAACGGAGCCTCCCACTGGTAAAGCTTATTTAGTATTGGACCAGTTGATACTTGTCATCTATATACCTACCACAGAAAACGCCTATACATCATACCTAATATACTAGTTAATGCGTTTGATTTCAGAATATTTATAATCTCAAAAATAATACAAATTCACTTTAAATATAAATATTTAAACTAACATGATACACATATTGAGTGGCAAATCTTAGTGCCTGTATACACTTTTAAAATACTATGTTACTCAAGAAGAGTTATTACTTTTTGGCCATTCTTTCGATTGGCATCATAAAAGTAGGGGTGTTTTTTTTTACATTTAAGTCGGTTCGATTCCCAGACGAGGCAAGTAATTTTTAGAAAATCTTTGAATGCAGAATTACTTACTTTTAAAAATAACATAGAGTCTTCTTTCAGTAAAATAGCCTATCTTCGATATGTAAGGTACTTTCCCTTCATGTCCCATAACTTTGGGACACCTGTATACTAGACATAATTTTAGTCGTAATATTAAAGTTACAATAATTACCTATTCACAGAGTTACAATAAATACTGATTAGGTAGATACATTAATAACGAAATAGGTGGGTAACGTATAAAATAAATGTTAACAGTAATGAATGAAATACCTACACTACTTTATTATTTGTTATAATGACAGCTATGAGGGTATTTATTTGTTTATTAAGGTCTCGTTCATAGTCATCGCCGGAATGCGTATAAAACTGTAATATACTAATATATCTTAAAAAAAACAATACGTTATGTTGTACGATGACGGTTAAAATGATAAACTTGAAGCATTGTTTAAATTTATCGACACACTCATGATTATCGTCATCAATTAATAATTAGGTCACATCACTATCGCATTCCTGAAGTCTGCATTCAACTCGCGCGTTATTTGTAGAGTTTGTATTACAATGACAAAACAAGTTTATACGAGACTACACATTCAATTTATCTCAGAGCAGGTCTGAGTAGTACAAGCTGAACATAAACTTATGCACAACTTCTTATGCTCTAGTTCTATTCACTTGGCTTGTTTAAAACTTACTTCAGATAATTCCCTAGGTGACGTTTGCAATTAACTGTTAGGATCGCAAAAGGATTCACGTCATCTATTTCGGTATTTTTACGTTGGAAGGTGTTTTGTTTGTTTTTATTAAATTATTTTCATATTGAATTATATTTAGATTCAATAATTATTTTATGAAAATAAAGACGAGACGAGCAGGACGTTCAGTTGTCGGTAATTGATACGCCCTGCCCATTTAAATGTAGTGCCGCTCAGGATTATTTAAACAACCAAAAATTCTGAGCGGTACCTACTACAAATGTGCTCGTCACCTTTAGACATAAATTGTCAAGTCTCATTTGCCCAGTAATTTCACTAGCTACGGCGCCCTACAGATCGAAACAATAATGCTTACACATTACTACTTCACAGCAGAAAGAGGCGCCGTTGTGGTACCCATAATCTAGCCGGCATCCTGTACAAAGGAGCCTCCCACTGGTAATCATTTGACCAAATCATAATGTAATGCAGACTTACGAAAAGACTTGTCACCCGTTCCGATTTTTATTGTATATTCAAATTCAAATTCAAATATTTTTATTCAAAATAAGATTTAAAATCACTTATTGAACGTCAAAATCTACCACCCATTCAAAAGAGACTGCCTCAGACCTGAGAAGAATGGGCGCAAGAAACTCAGCTGGCTTTTTTTTTAAATATAAAATATGGATTACAATGTAATTCAACATTTATAATTAAAGAGCCTGAGGGTGTTCGCTTTATTCCCAATCCGTGGTGTCATTAAGAAAATCGTTTATGCTATAGTAACCTTTCCCACACAAACGTTTTTTAACAATTCTTTTAAATTTCGTAACACTTTTGTTTTGTACATTTTCTGGGATCATATTGTAGAAGCATATACATCGCCCAACAAAAGACTTACTAACTCGACCCAACCGAGTAGTAGGCACAACAAGTTTATGTTTGTTCCTCGTGTTAAGTTATAAGTGCTATATATCACCCCTACATCACGGTGGCGCAACCAGTCACCGCTACCAACAAAATGTATGTAACAGCTCTATCCTACTCCCTGCGTCATAATCCTCAGTACTGAGGGTCATGACCACCCTTCTGTATCACTTTCTCTCATATGATTGCTCTCCATCTATTCCCGTCTCTGGCGGTGTGAAAGGCATTGTGAACCGTAGAGTCGAGAGCGGAGCGGATCTGGTCGGACCATCGTGTTGGACTGCGTCCACGAGGCTTCTTCCCATCTATTTTACCGACCACAATGCACGACGTAACAGCTCTATAGAGAATTAAATTGCAATAAATTTTTTCAAAAAATTTGTCCCGGTGTTATTTGGAGGCGCGACCAGCTCGGACGCTTCATCACTCTAGTGTCTATATGGTGTCTAGTTTGGTAGCTTACAGACACAACGTTGACGCAACCAGTCGCGCCACCGTGGTGTCCCGGTGAAATATAGCCTATAGAGTAAATATTACAAATTTATTTTTCAATTATAAATAAAAAGCAAATTTTATGTTTGCATTTAGTAGGGATCTACTTGTGAAAACTTCTCTAAGCGCCACGAGCACTTTTATGCCTATTGAAATAGACTCAGCTCTCATGCTTGTTACATATGTAACGCTAATCCGGGTAAAATCGGCTCAAGTTTACTAACGGCCGTTTTCAATAACGTATCTCTAGTTACAGATTGCTATCACCATTTAATGACAAGATCTTATCTATCCATAGTTATGTCAAATATAGTTATATTATTAGTTATAGTCCAATGCTATCTGTCGATTGGTTTTTGAAATGTAAGTAAGCATAAAAGGATAGATTTGTCTACCTCTAGTAAGTTAAACTAAGGTCGATAGGTTATTGAAAACGGCCGTTATGGAGCAAAACGTACCAGAGTAAGTAATTTATAGGCAGTTATAATTATCATTATTGTACATAAGTATATGTTTCTACTTTATGAGTTAAAACAAAAAAAATATTTATAATCTCGCCTTCATGAAGTTATCACTTCTGTTTTATTGTCTTAAGAACACTCGGTTCTTATTAAATAGTTTTATGCAGTAGTCGTAGTAAAGGCATAAAAGACATTTATTTTCTCAAAATTGATTCCTTTAGAATTCTTTTTGATGTCATTTCTAATAACTACTAGATACTACTACCGCTTCGGAAACAAATGGCGCTCTGAGAGAGAAGAAGCGGCGCAAGAAACTCTCCCAGCATTTTTTTTTACGCTCTTTTCAATAAAAATATACAATATTGTACAGTCATTTCTATCCCTATAAAATAATCACAATCTAGTCCCAGGAGGTCCCATCATTTAGATATTCAGTAGTGGAGTAATAGGATTTACGACAGAGCCATTTTTTTTATAAAACATTTAAATTTATTTATAGATAATGCCTGAACAGTGGCTGGGACTTTATTATAGAAGTGTATACATTTACCCTTAAAGCTATTATGTATCTTATGAAGCCTACAAGAATTAGTTACAAGCAATCCCTTATTTCTAGTGTTATTATAATGAAGATCACTATTAAGAGCAAAATTTTTGTGAACGTATATTAAATTTTCATAAATGTACTGGGAATGAACAGTCATAATATTTATTCTTTAAATTTTCTTTGAGAGACTGTCTATAACCAAGCTGATATATAGCACGAACAGCTCTCTTTTGCAGAGCAAACACTATATCAATGTCAGCAGCATGACCCCATAGTAAAATACCGTACGTCATGATGCTGTGAATATAGTCGAAACATCATTATTATTATATTGGGTAGCGGTAGAGCAGGGGCTTCCATATTATATAGGCAATTAGGCAGTGCCTACCTCTTTATGAAAACACTAGACTTTCCACTATTTGCCTTCGTAGGGTGCTGGAATTCTTTGGACATATTGCTCGTAAAGAGGGTCACAACCTTGAACAGCTTGATGGTGACAGGTAAGGTAGAATATGGCAAATGTCCCAGAGGACGCAGTCCCACGTGAAGTTACGTTTTCCTAAACGACTCCAGGAGGACCTCGTTATGAACCTAAATAAATCTAGAACTAGTTTTAAAGTTAATTTACTACCTACGATAGGCAGTCTACAGATTGCATATACGAAACAAGTAGCGTTTCATACAACTTATGTCGTACTGTCGGTCTAAAGCGCAAGTCAACTAGTTAGATCTACAGTGCCTACCCTGCTAGAAAACATAACCTACTCTATGAAATTGTAAGTTGGAATACGGTTACCGAGAGTAATATTAAACGTCTAAAAAACATATATAAAACATATAGAAAGAAGGGCGCCGTAGCTAGTTAAATTACTGGGTAAATAAGACTTAACATCTTATGTCTCAAGGTGAGGAGCGCAATTATAGTAGATACTACTCAGAATTTTTGGTGTTTGTCAAGAATCCTGAGCGGCACTGCATTGTAATGGGCAGGGCGTATAAATTACCATCATTCCTCCCTTATTTTTATTAAATATATATATATTTTAATAAATATTTTGTACGCACTCTACTGGCGAAAGATTACTGATTATCGGTCAATACGAGTATTTTTGGGTTATTCATTACAAACAAATATACATAGGTAGATTCGAAAATTCATTGATTTTATATTGGGTAGCAGTTATATTATATATATATGAAAATGTAACTTGGAGTACAATTATTGAGAATAATATTAAAGGTCCAAAGAACATAATTTTTCTGCCACCAAAGTGTTAATATGACAATAAACGTTTTTCCCTTTTATACACCTTACGACGGTTTTAACGGTCACAAAACCGTTTTACAACGTCACAACGCGATTGTATTCTTTCATCAACGGGCCTTTTATTGACGCCCCTTTTGTTGAGGCACGCCAAAAATTGAGATAGCTACAACATAAACCCATACCGCCATGATATTTCATAAAGTTCCTTTATTACTCAGCACATAACGGAATTAATTAAGCTTTTATTTGCAAAGCAAAATGTCGTGTTGGTTGATAATAATATTGGCACACAAATGTGTAATATGAAACCATAGGGGCATGGAAGTCCGTCATTTTGATAGTAAAATAAAAATTCACATATAAAACCACTGGTTGGAAAAACATATAAGTATAAAAGTAGATAGGAGTTTTAAATGTAAAGACTATTTTAATGGAATAAGCCACAGTGAAAAGTGGACATTGTTAGCTACCAGTATATAAAATCTAATATATAAAATTCTCATGTCGCGGTGTTTTTAGTTAAACTCCTTCGAAACGATTGACCGATTCTCATGAAATTTTGAGTGCATATTGGGTAGGTCTCGGAATCGGACAACATCTATTTTTCATCCCCCTAAATGTTAAGGGTGGTCCACGCCAATTTTTTTTTTAATTTTTTTGACATTTTTTTTAAATTTGTTGGATTATGAGTCAGCATAAAAAAATACATACAACTTCAAATTTTCAACCATCTACGATCAACAGTTACTTTTGTATCGCGATTTTAATATCGGCAATACAACGTTTGCTGGGTCAGCTAGTATGATCTATTATATCTAGTATTTCAATTTCATTTCTATTTAAAACGGGCATTTTAATTTTTTTGAGTTGATTTTGATGTTATTGTTGGTAGACTTCCGATTTCGTAAGGAATGGCACAGAATATATCGATCATCTTTGAGCTAAGTCTATCGTTTCCTTCCTGACCCCGGTCTTATTTTTGAGACCGGTTTCTTGAAACCTCTGAACAGTGGAACGATTGACACCAAACCGTTCTGAAACGTAACATTCAACTTCTTGAAGAGGATTCACTATATTACCAGCGAAAATTGTCTATTCTACCATAGATTACAGTAAAATTTCTATCGGAAAAAGTTTTTTTTTTTGCATCTCGTTTTATAAGTACCTTCTCACCTAAAAAGTATTTAAAATAAACGTTATGTATTGTAATTATTATGTCGGGTACTCACGATATATATATCGCGGCAGAACTGTTCATTCACTGACCGTGCATTCTGACCACGATTCATGCAATTGGGTTTTTGAAAAAAAAAAATTATTGATTTTTTTTATGTATTTTAAAACTTTATTATTAATAATATTGATATTTAATGCAAAAAACTTCAAAAAATATTTTTTTCAATTAATTATAAACAATTAAAAATTGATGAAATTTAAATAAAAATCACGTGACTATAAACGCGCCATGATTGGTCACCATAGTTGTGACGTCATAATGTTATAGCTATTTAATAACAGTACAGCGTTTACGGCTATTACACGTGTCTAGACAATAATATTAAAAATTTATTGCTAAAATACGAGTTGTTAGTTGGTTTCGATTAGCTATGTGTGATAAAGGATTTATTAAGGCAAAGTCTGATAATATTCCTGATGTTGATATATTTATGATCACCGATTTTTTAAAAAATGACGTTCGGTTTAATTCTGCTGAAGTTCGAGGTGCCAAGGCATCAAGGTAAGTTTGTTAAAAAATAATATAATAAATGAAAATATTTAATTATTTATTCTCCATTACATTAAATATAATTATTTATTTCATAAATTGCAGAGCATCTCGTGAGAGTTACGGCGACAAAGCTATAAGGTTATGTTCAACTAAGTCGTAAAAATAATATTTGTATTGTGAAAGGACGGGTATGTCCAGAACACCGAGTTCGGAGTAAAGCTTATTCATTTTATTATTATTATTCATATTATTTACTGAACTTAACTTAAATATATAATAATTATTTGATTTATATACTTAGATAAATAATAATTAATAAAAATGGTATTAAGAAATACTTACATCGAAATGATCTTCACAACAAAAAAAATTCGATTTTGTTTGGGGATTATCACGGTGCACTGCTTGAAACCATTTATTTCGACGTTTGTCATCTTGGGGAACATTTAAAAACATTTTATCAGGAGTTGCCTTTGTAGTATTCTTACATAATGGTACAAAACAAGAACGATAACTTTTGAGGTTCGACATTTTTAATATAAATTTAAATATTTAATAATGACAACAAAATTAAATAGATCAAAACACTGTATTTATTATTTTTCTATCAACTGCAATGAGTGAAAACTAACATTATGACGTCACACGCGCTCGGGTTTGTTCGGGAGTTGTCGGCGTGTTTTCGGTACTGGATTCAAAAATTTTTTTTTATTTTGAAATAACTTTTGAATTATTGCGAAAAAAAAATAGTTTTGTTATAAAACTAATATATAATCTTTCCATTTATCACAAAAAAAATTTTTTTCAAAAACCCAATTGGATCGAAATATCGGCACCACATTAATCTTAATATATATAAATTACGTGACACGTTGTTTGTCCGCGATGGACTCCTAAACTAATGAACGGATTTTAATCGGGATTACTTCATGGAGTGCGGTTTAGTCCAACTTGAGAGATAGGATACTTTTTATATCGATTTGGGACCCATAATTATTTTTATTTCCAAAAGTCGTTTTATATGGATATATTTTGTATGAGAGAATTTAAAGACGCGCGGTTTGACAGTTCCGCTGTGAAATAATTTCATTCTAACAACAGGGAGCATATTTTACGAAATATTTCTTGATGTTTTGAAATATTATTGGCAAATTCCTATAAAACAGATTTTTTTTATTATCTACAGAACAACGTCTGTCGGGTCAGCTAGTAATATATATATATCGTGAGTACATGTCATAATAATTACAATGTTAAAGCTCGGCGATGATAAAAATTTAAAAACAAACATTATGTAGTGACAACACTAGTTACATAAGATATTAATTCGGCACGAGTTATTATAGTCATCTCTTTCGTTTGTTTGGACACAACTATTTACAATTTAAGGCCCTTAGAAAAAAATAGTAATAAAACATACGTTTTCGTCTGATCTTCATTATGTGTTCCCGTGATTAATCTAGTTTTTTTTTTTAAATAAAACTATTTTTAACACACGTTTGACTTGGGGAGTAATCTAGTGAATGCGTGACGAAAGCGTTACGCGAACGGTGATTACTTGATTTTTGAAGTAAATGAAGTAAAAATCATCAATATCTGATGGGTAATAATTATTATAGGTAACAATAACTAAATAGGTTGAGAAACAGAAAAATGTTATAACCAGTGGGTGGTACCCACCTATTTCTATACGGCGCCTATTTCTGCTGTGAAGCATTATTGGGTTTCAGTCTGAAGGGTAGAATTAGCTAGTGAAATTACTGGGCAAATGAGGCTTAACATTTTATGTCTCAAGGTGACGAGCGCAATTGTAGTGCCGCTCAGAATTTTTGGATTTTTCAATAATCATTTATTATTTTTATGACATTTTGGGACATTTACAATTTAACTTTTACCCGCGAGACAGAGCAACTAGGTACTAGGTATAAGTTTCCCTAGGTGATTTCATCCTCCCATAGGTACCTATTTCTGATCCTGAGTACAAGTACGTGTCCACTACCTACTAACAACTTCTTGAATTATACCTAGTTAAATATTTAATATCAGTTAAATAATTGATAAAACAGAAAAACATTCATATCGGTATCTTATTCTCATGATAAAAACGCTGCACCTTATAAATTAAACATTTATTATTTGATTTGAAGGCTGATTAGTAATTATTAATCACTTTATTGCTATAAAATGTAGCAACAAACATTATAAAGTGTTTAAAAAGGATAATAAGTAGTTAACCAATAACAGAAGCTATATAATATGTATGTAAACACCAACTCAATGTATAGTTACAGCATAACTAAGGTACATAATGATAGCATAGTTCTTGGGTGGCGTGATACTCGTATTGATAGTGATATCACATGTCTTAACAATTTACTTACCTGCTTCAGAGTAATAATGTAAACAATAATACTATAAGATATAACTCGCATACGTAACACGACCAGTTCTCGGAATATTATAAATATCTTAAACTTGTTTTTAAACCTAAGTAAGAGGAGTTATTGACGTGATATGAACTCGACTCTTACTGAGAAACGAGAATAATGCATAGTGAATTGAATACTTTCATTGATACATTTACGGTTTACAAGTATTTTTAATGTCAATAATTATTAGTCTACATTTGACTTACTCTCAGCCACAACTCCGGTTGTGTTAGAACCAGCAGTTTCATATAAAATACTGAATGAAACACAAATAAACAGATAACACCACATACTAGCACGAAATTTGGGAACTGCCCGTCGACAGCCTATTGAAAAGAACTTCATTATTATAGACTTATTCTCACACACTATAATATTTATACACTATTTAGGCACTACATAATCCAATGAGAAAAAACAACACTAACGTTTTGTATAACAGTTTTGAATTTTGTCTTTGCACTTATGTTACTGATTATTACGAGTAAAAATAACAACGAAAGACGATTACGAGATATTTTGAGGTTATTTTTACGTGCTACTAGTGCGAGCGCGACAGAGAGTGTCGATGAATCGAGTTGCACGTCGCAACTCGTATCGTCTCGCGAGCTAGCCAGGTGAGAGGTAGATAGTAGATAACAGCCTCTCCGATAGATGGCGACTGACTCGAAAGCGTATCGTGTTGTTTCGTTTTACCGCGACCCTGATCGTGGCGCTGCGTTGCTGTGCTGATTCAAGTTATCTTAACGTATCACCCTTGGCAGATCATGTAAGGCGTTGTCCACAATAATTGCCAATTCAATTCTGGGTGCTGCTAAATTGAATAAAAATGTGTGATATATTTAACGGCTGAATACCATATTATAACATTGAAAGTATATAATATTAACTTATAATTATAATCATACAATATATTTAGTGATATGTATGCATTAGGTATGAATTATTGTAATACAATAAGCAAAATCTTATACTATTTGAATCATCACTTTTTTTATGTAATCAGCCTAGCAAAACTCTCTAAGAAACAAGCGATTCACTCGATTGTATGAAACGTGCAGTCATTGACTGATTGACGGATGACGGTTATAATCTTGTAAAAAAAGGAGATAACCGAAATCCACTACGCTATAAGCAACTGTTCTTTTTCAAACTTAGCCGGATTATACTTCGTCGCCAATCGCGACACTGTAATTACTATTATTTAAAACTTATATTAAATGACTGCACGTTTTCTAAACTAAATTTAAATTTTAACTTAGGCTGTCCCGCCTCTTATTACGTAGTATTTACATCCTCTTTGATTATAATATTATTAATATCGGCGAGTTTTAAAAATTATTAAACAAAGCAAGTACCTAAATAATTGGTAGGTACCTTTGTTTCATATGTTTTAATAAAAATAAAGAATTCATAATAAGAAAATATAAGTTCTATCAATAGTAACTGTCAAAATAAATGTAAATTCACTTGTTAATAAAGTTTGTAATAAATATAAATGGTTCGACGATAAATCATAAGTAATAACAAAATAAATTATTAAATAAATATGTTTGGTGTGAAGTATCCCTTGGTACGCAGGATAGCATTGCGCGCGCATCTTTGTCGTAAAGCCGATTTTGTTTGCTGGGGGCCGGGCGTGGTATTAGCCTACGCATTTTGTTTTTAACATACATTTATTTGGACCCAATTAAGATAACAAGAATGAATTATTAAAGGTAAATAAACCGCGCTGTTAGCTTTGTTTCATGTAAATTCCTTTTTTCTGTAATATCATGTAGGTAACTAATTTTAGCAAAATGTACCAAGTCACAAGGTTTTACTGACCATAATGATATAACCGTAACCCTCGAATCCTCGCCGGAACAATGTTATTGTTAAAGTTAAATAGCCCAATTATAGCTACCCATCGAAAGTTTCAAATAAATGTTCGATATTGACTTGATATTTCATTTTTAACTTTAACTATGCGAAGGAGTACGATGGTGCAACACATTCCGTAGTCTATATTAAAGTCAGCGTTCCTGTAAACGTTAAGCTTGACTTAAACCTTAACTATAACAGCTATTATGATGCCTGCCTATGGTTTTAAAATTGAAAATTAATCGATAAGTCAATATTATTTGTAGTAGAACTAGGTGTAGTTTCTTTTTTTCGGAGCAGTAGTGCCACCACATGGTCAATTTTTTCCTTAGAACAGCTGTAAACTTAGGTATATTGTTGATCCCGGTTGTTCCGGCTCTGAAGAATGTCGGTGAAACTACAGGCACATGATACAGGTAGACAGGACCGCGTCGTGGTGATCGTGGGCATATCGCATTACGCTTCACCTAAGGCGGCTTGTGATGCGTTACCACTCCGGTCACTGTTAAACACTGCTATTTTAATGCCGCTAACTATAACATGAACCGTCCGTTCCATAAATCCGTAGACCTAGAATATATTAGCGTGCGTATAATGCGCGACCAATTATGATTTGTCAATGCCACATTGACAACGTTCTTCTTTCTTGCAAGCTCTGTTTGTATAAACGCTGATATATTGTAAGTCTATGGTTTGTTATTTCCGTTACTAACTTGCATAAAGAAGGCAAAGACTTTAATGTAATAAATCTGTTATATTTTTTTAACCATTTTTCGTTTAACAATATTAATATTAATACAAGTAGATAAAATATTATAAGTAGTAATCACACAAGAAGCACTTTGGCTTTCCCATTGGCGGAAGGGGGTCAAACCTTATCTATTTATGTACCTTTTATTTTTGTGCGGATCGTCGCTTATTTTCAACCCAGGATATTTATGGTTTTTAACATAATAAAACAACCATAACCATAGTTTTGGAACGAAATTCCATTAGGGACGATGCGGAGGGGTACTCTAACCGGGATAAAACGCCCGGAACGTAACTCTCTTCATGTACGTCGAAGCGTTACTACGCGACAATATCTTGCTGGTTATTATTTATATATATAAACTAGCTGACCCGACAGACCTCATTCTGTGCATAATATGTAAAATACTGTTTTTTTTTATGATTTTGTCAATAATATTTCATAATACCAGGAATTATTTTGGAAAATATGATCCCTGTCAATGGCGTTCTATTTTATGTATAGATTATAGAACGTCATTGCTCCCTATAATGTTGTTAACTATAATGAAATTGTTTCACAGCAGAACTGTCAAACTGTGCGGCAATAAATTCTCTCACAGAAAATATGTCCATACAAAACAAATATTGGAAATAAAAATAATTAATTAATAATTATGGATCCCAAATCGAAATAAAAACTATCCTATATCTCAAGTGCACTCCATGAAGTAATCTCCATTAAAATCCGTTCATTAGTTTAGGAGTCCATCGCGGACAAACAACGAGTCACGTAATTTATATGTATTATGATAATTGACAAGTAACAATTATTGACATTTGACACATTTCTGACAAATTACATTGATTGTTTATATTATTTATTTAAAACATTGGTAACAAGGCCAATTCAAACCAAAATACAATAAACGAATAATTAAATCATATTCAAATAGGTTTATAACTGCAAAATTACTTTGTTCTTTCTACAAACGTGGAATAGCATTTTAGACGGTGGAACTCAGTGGAAACTGATAATTTTTTTTAGTAAATCAGGAACTTCGTTCCTATCCGGTGTCCCACCACGCCACGTTTTTTTTATAATATGTATAACTAGATAGCTAAAAATTTACACACGAAATTGTATATCAAATAATAAAATGGTAACAATATAAAAACTGTACAGAGTTTTTTTGGTGTGTTCCAAACAATACTGGGTACTTACAAAAAAGTGTTTTAGTATTTTTTTTACTTTTTGTCTATTTGTCTGTATTTATGTCCGTGCAAAACGCAAATACTACTGAATTTTGCATGAATATCAACAATTCAGGACAACATATGTACTATATATACATTTTATCACGCTAGATACAGGACAGATTTGACAGTATTATATATATATATTGACGGGCTGCAACTAGGAGCTCAAATGAAGTAACTCATCGCATTTCCGTTGTTTGCGTCTCGTAATTTTTTTTTTATGAAAATAAGGGATGAGACGAGCAGGACGTTCAGCTGATGGTAATTCATACGCCCTGCCCATTACAATACATTGCCGCTCAGGATTATTGAAATTTCCAAAAATTCTGAGCGGCATTACAACTGCACTCGTCACCTTGAGACATAAGGTGTCAAGTCTCATTTGCCCAGTATTTCAACTAGCTACGGAGCCTTCAGACTGAATCGCAGCAGAAATAGGCGCCGTTGTGGTACCCATTATCTAGCCAGCAGCCGGTACCAAGGAGCCTCCTACTGGTGAGAATATATAATATAGAGTGTAAGTAAATATTGTAATATTGCGGAAATAAAAACAAATACAAGACCTGAAAGTATCACTAATTGCACACGCAATGTCTGTTGGTAACTAAACGTCAGCATTCTGTATAAAAGAGAAATGATACTCGAGCTAAACAATATAGCTATCACATTCGCTATACAAGCATTTATTTTGCATCTTTACAATTATGAACCTTCATTTGAACAAACAAAAAAAAACAATTCCCAAGCAAATAAAATACAGTTGAATTGAGAAACTCTTTTTTTTAAGTCGGTTGATAAAATATAAGTATCTTTCAGGTTCATATTATTAATTCATGCATTTATTCCGGTATTCAAATAATTTTTACCAGTGCTGACCCGGCAAACGTTGTTTTGCCATATACACTAAATAGGTACTCATTGTACGAATTCTCAAATGTAATGAAATATCATTAACAAAATAATTTGTATTGCGAATATATAATATGTTAAAAAATAAAGGTTCCGGATAATCAGTAAGCACCAACATCTATACTAATATTATAAAGCTGCTGTGTTTGTTTGAACGCGCTAATCTCTGGTACTACTGGTCCGATTTGAATGATTCTTTCAGTGTTGGGTAGTCCATTTATCGAGGAAGGCTATATTTTTTTTTTCAAAATTAGGGATCCGTAATAAAATTGCTATTTTGTAACACAAGGTCTATTTTGCTATTTTGTAACGAAAACCTATTTTTGCGTGCGCTGCAAAAACTATTGACACACATTGTACAGGCTATAATATAGGCAATATTTTATTACTTATAAAACTATCGCGTGAATTATACTTTATATGGCAAAACAACGTTTGCAGGATCAGCTAGTATTATATATATCCTGTATTAAAACCTCCGAAACGCTGCATATTATGGTGTAAGTTTGATTCCGACTGGTTTAGTTGTTTTCGCAGTATAACCGAAGGAAAAAAACGGCTCGCCATTTATTAGTAGAGATTTGAATACCGGAATAATTACATGAAAATGATTTAGATCTTATGTATTGATAAATTTATACAGCATGATTAAATACGACTTCCAAGATTTCAGCTGGTGATATATCAACATAACGTTGGATGTCTATCTCTCATTACCTTAATAATTCTTATGATTTACTAATATTATAAAGAGGAAAGATTTGATAGTTTATTTGTTTGTTTGCACTGAATAGGCTTCGAAACAACTGAACCGATTTGAAAAATTACTTCACTGTTGGCAAACTTCTCTGTCCGCGGGTGACATAGGCTATATTTTATTTTTCAAAAAGATTAGGGATCCTTACTAAAACTCCAATAAATTAATCCAAGGTGTAATATATTAACAAAAATTCTCTTTACATCGAATGTGCTGTGAAAAGTATGGACTCAACTATAACTGAGTGGACTCCAGTTTTGGAAGACCACTGCCACATCAAGTTTTGCTTTTGTTTCTTTTGTATTAAGTAAGTTAAGTATTAGATTAAGCGTATATTTTATTCTCATAAACATTTTTGTGTGAATGTGTCAGTTTTTGTTCCAAAATAAATTCATTTTCATTTCATTTCAAGATAGAATAAAATAATGTACTACGAATTTGCAGAACACATCATTGTTTAGACTTTACACTAAAAGTGTTGCGACAGCATCCCTACTAATATTATAAATGTGAATGTAAGTTTGTTTCTTACGCTTTTAAGCCGGAGCTACTGAACCGATTTTGATGATATTTGGTACAGCGATAGCCAGGAGCTTGGGAAAGGACACAGGCTACATTTTATCCGGAAAAAGACATGGTGCCTGCGAGATTTGTGAAAAACTGAAATTCACGTCGATGAGCTATAACTATACCAATAGTAGGTTTAGTTTGCCATAGCAATCTTCCTCGAAATAAAATTCATATAATATGTTAGGAACGGGAGCGAAAACGGGATCCGGAACTGGAATAGGACATGAGATAATCTTGAATTCCAAACTTGCTTAGTATTTTTAAAAACCCTTAATCTACACGGACGAAGTTGCGCGCATCAGCTAGTATGTTATAAGTGTTTTTTTTTTTTTTAATTGATATTGAAATATCGCTACTGTGTGCTCAGTCTTGTGTGTACGCGGACGAAGTCGCGGGGGATATATAATATAAGCCAGTTATATATAATATTGATTATACTCTCATCTCGTACTTTTTCAGTCCAAATCAAATCCAAACCCAACAATGTTTCACTAAAGTACTCCTCAAATTTGACCTCTATTTTCATATTTGACATGTTAAACAATAAAAGCAATCACTTAAATAAAACAGGCCGCGGCTTTGAAAATAGGTTACTCAACATTCGTTCACTCGTAACAGGAAACTTGTAACAAAAATATAGAGCAACTTGCTTATATACTACAAACCCAATTTTCACGTTACCTTCTTTCGAACCCTCATTTCGTAAGTGTAATAAAAACTATCCATGTAATGAAATGGTCTTGAATTCCTCCTTTTTGGATTAAAAACACGAAGAAAATTTATTATGTCAAGTGAAATTAAATTGGAAACTAACCCATATTTAGTGGATATAAAAACATATATACATATAAAATCATAAATGTAAAAAACTGTAAATTGATCAGTGTATTCAAAGTCAAAAGTCAAAGTCAAATAAACTTTTTTCAGATAGGTTTAAACTAAGCGTTTTTTAATCATCACTATAAATATTGAATAAAAATTACTGAATCTACCATAGTATAATGTTAGAAAAAAGTAGCTCGTGAGAGCAACATACAAGAAACTCAATTCTGTCACTATACAGTATTTTTTTATGGAATAGGAGGACAAACGAGCGTACGGGTCACCTGGTGTTAAGTGATCACCGCCGCCCACATTCTCTTGCAACACCGGAGGACTCACAAGATCGTTGCCGGCATTTATGGAAGGTGAACGCGCTTTTTTTGAAGGTACCCATGTCGTATCGTCCCGAAAACACCGCACAAGGAAGCTCATTCCATAGCTTTGTAGTACGCGGGAGAAAGCTCCTTGAAAACCGCTCTGTGGAGGACCGCCACACATCCAGATGGTGGGGATGATATCCTAACTTGTGGCGTGTCGTGCGAAGATGGAATTCCACCTTCCACTATAAAGTATTTTGCAATGGCTGTAATGTATTTACATACCATATTAGTTTGTAATTTTAATACAGAAAAATTTCAAATATCATTCGACATAGTATTGTAAACGTATACAAATGAATTACGTATTTAAAGTAAAAAAAAAATACGCAGCTTCCTTCGTAATTCGTTAGCTTAATACTTTGTGATTTCATTTGAGTAGTTACCATGGTTTCATGATTAAAGTAAACTGTTTTAATATAAACGAGTATAATCCTAGCTGACCCAGCAAACGTTGTATTGCCGATATTAAAATCGCGATACAAAAGTAACTGTTGATCGTAGACTTGTGAAAATTTGAAGTTATATGTATTTTTTAATGCTGACTCATAATCAAACAAATTAAAAAAAAAATCGTGTGGACCACCCTTAACATTTAGGGGGATGAAAAATATATGTTGTCCGATTCTCAGACCTACCCAATATGCACTCAAAATTTCATGAGAATCGGTCAAGCCGTTGCAGAGGAGTTCAAAGTTTAACACCATGACACGAGAATTTTATATATTAGATATACTTCTAATAATAATTCCGTTTTTATTTAAAGACTTAGATCCAATTCATTTTTTCTTGCAATTCCAGAGGAAATACAAAACTGATGCTGGTTGTTCTTTTTATTTTTACCAGTTCAATGGCCATGAGTTTATTTCGAGCTTCATGAAAATGTCTTCATAAAAGCATATTGATGAAAAACAAAATATATTTTTTATGGAATAGTAGGACAATTTTTTGAGATTACGGGTAATTTTATGTTAAGTGATAACCGTACATTTTTGGTAAAACCAGAGGAATCACAGGAGTGTTGCCGGACTTGTACGCATTTCGTATCGTACTGGAAATACCACGCAAGGAAACTCATTCCATAGGTACTTTGGTTATAAGTGGAAGAAAGTTCCTTGAAAACTGCACTTAGAGGAAGGGATACACCCAGATGGTAGGGATAATACCCAAGTTAGTGCCGTGTCGTGAAAATAATTCGGTGCGAGGAAAAAGGTTAAAAAAGCCATTCGAAATACTATCTAAATCTATATTATTATAAACTAGCTGACCCGGCAAACGTTGTTTTGCCACAAATTATTTTTAGAGTTAGTCCGTTTTTTTTCTTCTTTCTAAAATAAACGTAGCCTCAGTTACTCCTTATTACATCAGCTTCCTGCCAATAAAAGTCCCGTCAGAATAGGTCCAGCCATTTCAGAGATTAGCCGGAACAAACAGACAGACAGATAGTCAAAAATTATAATATTTTGTGTTTATATTATATTCATTTACATGCAGTAAAAAACGGTAATTTAAATATTACAATCAGACACTCCAATTTGATTTATATGCGTGTATAGATTTAATTCTTCTTAATTCTTGGCATCTACACTGGCCTTCAAAAGTAAGTATCACACTTTTAAAATTGGGATAACGTTTTAAGTTCACAAGATAATAAAAAGGACTCCAAAGAGAATTTAATTTTGTACATAAAAAGTTTATAGTCGGTAACGTTCTTTTAAGAATTGGCTGAAAAAAAACTTCAAAAACAAAACAATTCCTTTTTCAAAGTGGACGTTTACGAATTACAATTTCACCATTCACATTTTTCTTTCTGTTTTAATTTTTTTTCAAGATCTATGGGTCTTGTTTTTTTAAAAATTTATGCTAAAAAGCACATAACATTTATTTATCATGCCTCTTTCAGTTGAAGAATGTGCTAGGATCATGGCTTTTCTGGAACTAGGCATCAGTATGCGTCGCACTGCAAGAATGGTGGGTGTGACGGTACGAACGGTCCAGAATGTAAAGCGAAGGTTCGAAGAGACTGGACACCATCTGAGGAGACCTTGTAATGGCAGACCCAGGTGTACCAGTGCCCGAGAAGATCGTTATATTATTTCTACTGTGTTAAGAAAACGCCACCAAAATGCAGTTGAAGTCGAGCAACAGCTACTTCAGACCCGGAGGGACTACATTAGTGACAGTACAGTGAGAAGAAGACTTGTTGAAGCAAATTTGAAACCCCGAAGACCAGCGAGTGGCCCAAAACTCGAGAGACAGCATCGAGTAGCGAGACTGCTATACGCCCGTGAACACATGCAGTGGGATGAAGAAGAATGGTCAAGAATTTTGTTTGCAGATGAGTCTCGATTCTCCCTTTACACTTCTGATGGAAGGCGAAGTGTGTACAGGTGACCTGGTGAGCGATACCTTCAAGCCTGCAGCTCAGAAAGAGTCCAATACGGTGGAGGCCGTGTACATGTATGGGCTGGCATATCTTCAGAAGGTCGCACAGAGCCATAGAAAATGGCACCCTCACTGGGCAAAGATATGCTCAAGAGATTCTCAATGAGTATGCAGGGCCGTATTTAGCAAATATGGGTGATGGATCGATGCTGATGCATGATAATGCCCGGCCACACACGGCTCATATCGTACAAGAGTATATTCAGGAGGTCGACATCAGCGTGATGGCTTGGCCATCAAGAAGTCCTGATTTCAACCCGATTGAACACGCCTGGGATGAGCTTGGGAGGCTAGTCAGAAATCACAGACCACCACCTACTACCCTCAGGGCACTAAAGCAGGCCCTGGTAGAAGAATGGGAGAATATTCCCCAACATCGGCTCCGAAACCTAGTGTTCAGTATGCCAAACCGGCTCGAAGCTGTAATCAGAGCTCGAGGAGGCAATACCAGTTATTAAAAATTAAATAACATGTAATACATTTTAGTTGAATTTTTTTACACTAAACTAAAAATGTCTATTTTCATTGTTTTATCTTTTTTAAGTTAAAAATGTTACTAATGTATAATTTTAGTTTCCAAGAATTAAAGCCTATAAAATTTGCAACAAAACGTTTTTAATCTTAAATCTCTACCTTCTATAGTTAAGAAAAAAAAATAATTTGAAAAGTGTGATACTTACTTTTGCAGGCCAGTGTAGTACTTATACAATTATAATAAATGGGTTATAATAATAATAACAAGCACACAGCCGGTCTGAGGTTCGAGTCTCCTTAGGAGACGCCCCGCGACTGTTGTTGCGTAGTCTTTGCGGCCTCCACGTCCTACTTCGCTGTGAAAGCCAGGGCTGCTAACAGCACAGAGGAGGTTTTAGTCGGTATGGGGCGTCCGCTTATGCGGACACTCGAGTCCGACATATTACGCCCCGCAACGGGGCGATACGTAACAGTATTTCCTCCTCTCAAAAAAAAAAAATATTGACACAAATTATCTTGCCCCAAATTAGGCATATATATAGTCTGTGTTATGGGTTGCAAGACAACGATATATTTAATGCAATATACTTACTTAAACATACATAAATACATATAAACATACATATTCATCATATAAATGCTTGCACCTACCGGGATTCGAACCCGGCACCTCTAGCTTAGTATTTTTTTTTTATGGAATAGGAGGACAAACGAGCGTATGGGTCACCTGTTGTCAAGTGATCACCGCCGCCCACAATCTCTTGCAACACCAGAGGAATCACAGGAGCGTTGCCTGCCTTTAAGGAAGGTGTACGCGCTTTTTTTGAAGGTACCCATGTCGTATCGTCCCGCAAACACCGCACAAGGAAGCTCATTCCACAGCTTTGTAGTACGTGGAAGAAAGCTCCTTGAAAACCGCACTGTGGAGAACCGCCACACATCCAGATGGTGAGGATGATATTTTAACTTGTGGCGTGTCGTGCGAAGGTGGAATTCGGCGGCAGGATTCAGGTTAAACAGCTCTTCGGAACACTTCCCGTGATAAATGCGGTAGAAGACACACAATGAAGCGACGTCTCTACGCAACGCCAAGTGATCCAGCCGTTCACAGAGCACTGGGTCCCCGACAATTCGAGCTGCTCTGCGTTGCACGCGGTCAAATGGATCGAGCGGATACTGGGGTGCGCCAGACCAGTGATGACAGCAATACTCCATGTGTGGCCGCGACCTGCGCTTTGTAGAGCGCTAGTATGTGGGCCGGCTTGAAGTATTGCTGTGCTCTATTAATGACGCCCAGTTTCTTTGAAGCCAATTTGGCTTTGCCTTCCAGATGACCACGAAATTGGCAATCGCTCGAGATTTCGAGACCCAGTATTCCGATACTAGGCGAGGCTTTGAGGGAAGTGTTGACCAAGAGCGGTGATACGACAAATGGGGTTTTTTTAGTGGTAAACGCGCAAACTTGAGTCTTCTGGGGGTTAAATTGGACAAGGTTAAATTTTCCCCATTCCGCGACCTTCTCAAGAGAGGACTCGATAGAAGACACAAGTTTCTCCCGGCACTGGTCGACGATTTCCCTAGAGAGACCTTTATGGCCAGTGTATACGGCATCACCAGTACTGTCGTCTGCATAGCAATGAATGTTGGAGGTGTCCAACATATCATTGATATGCAGAAGAAACAGCGTGGGAGACAGCACACAGCCTTGGGGCACTCCAGCATTCACGGGCTTCGGGTTCGAGCAATATCCGTCGACAACGACCTGTATGCTGCGCCCAGTGAGGAAACTGGAGATCCACTTGCACAAGCTCTCGGGAAGCCCAAATGATGGAAGTTTGGAGAGGAGCGCCTTGTGCCATACACGATCAAAGGTCTTCGCTATATACAGGCAAACTGCCAGGCCTTCCCCCTTGCTTTCAATAGCCGCTGCCCATCTATGTGTTAGGTTAGCAGCAGATCACCTGCCGACCGACCATGGCAAAACCCGTATTGTCGATCGTTGATCAACTGGTGACCCTCTAGATATACTAAGAGCTGACGGCTTATTATGCTCTCCATGATTTTGGAGAGCAGGGAGGTAATAGCAATAGGCCTGTAGTTTGCCGGATCCGAACTGTCTCCTTTTTTTTGGATCGGATGGACAAGGGCTGACTTCCATGAGTCAGGGACTACGCCTTTAGAATAAGAGTGCCGGAATCAACGCGTTAGCACCGGCGTCAACTCAGGGGCACACGTTCTAAGCACGATTGGAGAAATGCCATCCGGCCCGCTCGACTTCCTGACGTCCAACGAAAACAGAGCTCGCCTAACAGTTTTCTGTCTGAACTGTACTTCAGGCATAGAGCTCTGACACCGCGGGATGGTCGGCGGTGTTTTTCCATTGTCGTCAAGAGTCGAGTTGGAGGCGAAAAGAGTGCACAAGAGATCGGATTTCTCTCTTGCCGTATGAGGCAGGGTGTCATTCCTCATGTGCAACGGTGGCATGGACGGCTGGCTGAAGTTACCAAGAGCAGCTTTCGACAACGACCAGAACTTGCGTGTTGCGGTCGGGTAACTGGAAAGCTCCTCGCCGATTTTGACGACGTGTTTTGACTTTGCTCGGGCGATTTGCCGCTTAAAAAATCTGGAGGCACGGTTGTATTTCCTCTTAAGAACTGTGCAATTTGGATCCTTTGCCCCCAGCGCCGCAACCCAAGCTCGATACGCCTGTTTTTTTCAGTCAGATGCTGACTGATGCTTTAACTGAAGCATCGAACCAGGGCTGTGATCTGCCACCGATGGGTACTACAGAGTTTGGTATAAAAATATCCATAGCCTGTAGTATCACATCGGCTACTGCAACGGCGCAGGCACTAGGATCATCCGAAGGGAAACAAACCCTGCCCCAAGGGTAGGATGCAAAAAAGGAACGCATCCTATCCCAATCTGCTGACTTGTAGTGCCAAACGCGGCGGGTCGCTGGTGGTCTGTGACGTTGGCGTCGGATAGGCACTACACTCCTGACCAGGCAATGGTTGGACGTTCCGAGAGGGGCGTCGACAAAGACCTGGTAACCATCGGGATGTGTAGTCAGCAGAAGATCCAATAAGGACGGCATGTGGCTATCCACATCCGGGAGCCGCGTTGGCGACTCGATCAATGAGGACAGACCATACGCCAATGCAAAATTATGCACAGATCGCCCTGCGTAGTCTGTGGTACGTGATCCAAGCCATTCGGCATTGTGCCCTTTGAAATCACCCAAGACTACGATTTCAGCGGAGGGGATCTGTGCAAGCACGTCGTCAATTGCCGCTTGAACGCAGCCCATGAGATGATCGGTTTCTGCGTTACCACTATGGAACCTGTAGACACACGCATAGATGGGGACGAGGTCCTCTAAATCTACGCGGAGCCAGAGAGTGGACAGGTCCCTACCCTCAAAATTGCCGAGATGGCGACAGCAGATATCCTCCCTAACGTACACACATACCCGCACATGAGGCAAAAAATTGTGCTCAATTTTGTACCCGGGGTACGTTAAACTTGACGTATCGCTAGGTCGAGATATCTGCGTCTCCGTAAGGAAACACAAGGCCGGCTGCGCCGTCTCAAGGTGGTGGTGGACGGCGTTTAGATTGGAGTGAATTCCCCTGATATTGCAAAAGTCCACGTTGAGTGTGGAGCGGGGTGCCGTGGTGTTACTGTCTCGTTTGTCCTTGGTCATGCGCGGTTCTGTGCCCTCCCCAGAATACGAAGGGCAGCCCGAGCTAGAGTGCTCGGGGAGGGATTCTCCGACTCTGGTAGAGCCGGTACCCTCCTGGGGTAAAATCTTTTTAAGTTCCGCTGTCATATTCTGGTGGAGGGGGGGGGGGGGGGGGAATGGCCACCGGTCCTCGACACTAACCTATGCGAAATATAGGGGCACTAGGCCGCTACTTCACGCCGGTATTCTTTGCGAGTGTGGTAATTAACCCGGACGAGCCTGGCCCGATTGTGCTGACGTCAAAAGACGGCAGTGACTCTCCCACTTCTAAAAAGCTCTTAGTCGCCTCTTACGACACCCATGGGCCTGGGACTCCCCTATTCTTTTTACGCCCCGGGAAAAGTACAGGGCAGTAGGGTAATGGTACAGGGTAGTATGTAGGATCGCTAACCACTCGGCTATACAGGTCGTATAATAAGACAGGTAATTATAATAAAATAATCAATAGTACCTATAGATTAAATTGTAGTCGATTGGAAAGCGTTTCAAATAAAATAAATATAAAACTTTACCGACACAGTTTCGCACTTAAAGTAAATAATGCTTATCTCGTAGTTCAGGTAAACCTTATAACAAACCGACAGGTTTTCCAAGTTACCTTAACTTTTCGTTTGGGGAAATCAAGAAACGTTCCCGAAGCGGACGCGAGTATATTTTAAATGAACACAACTCTAACCAAATATGTTTAAATACTTACAATAGATTGTGGTATTTTCTTTTTATGTTTGAAAACATATATCGGATATGCTTTGCCCTGTGCTTTTCCAGGGCATAACACGAATAGGGAAGTCTCGGGCCCAAGGGCATTTACCAGTGGGAGGCTAATTTGCACAGGATGCCGGCTAGATGGATACCATAACGGCGCCTATTTCTGTCGTAAAGCAGTATTGTGTTTCGGTCTGAAGGGCGCCGTAGCTAGTGAAATTACTGAGCAAATGAGACTTAACATCTTATGTATCTAGATGAGGAGCGCAATTATAGTCCCGCTCGGAACTATTGGGCGTTTCAAGAATCCTGAACGGCATTGCATTATAATGGGCAGGGCGTATCAATTACCGTCAACTGATCGTCCTGCTCGTCTCTTAATATGATTTGTTCCATCATGATCCTTCGTTGGCTTCGAAATACACAATATATTCATCCGACCTAGCCCCCACAGGTTACTTACTGCGTATTTCCAAGTGTGAATTTTATTTGAAAGGGCAGAGATCAAAATGATAGGGTGACTACGCAGGATGAAGATATCACAAATATAGAAAGAAGACATTGCATATATAATATTATGCTAAAAAGTTATTATATAATATGAAAAATAAATTTATCTTCTAATAAATAAAATTCTCGTGTCCCAGTGTTTGTTGCTAAACTCCTCCGAAACGGCAGAACGATTTGTATGAAATTTTGTGTGCATATCAGTTAGGTCTGAGAATCGGCCAACATCTATTTTTCATACCCATAAATGATAATGGTTGACCCAACCCTAAATAAATTATTTCTATTTTTTTTATAGCTTCTTTTATTTTTATTTTATTATGAATCAGCATTAAAAAATACATACAACTACAAAATTTTCACCCGTCTACGATCAACACCGATTTTTGTATAGCTATTTTTATATTATTCTTTTCCATCCACTGATCCGCAATAAGGTTAGAGATAGCAATCGAGTATAATAATTATTGTAGTATGAAAAATTTTATGTACGATATATTTGGTAGGTCTGATAAGCGGTCGTCATCTATTTTTTATACCCCAAAAATTTTTTTTTCACTATATGGCAATACAACTGCTGCGTCAGCTAGTATTTAATAAAGTAACCGGCTACATCAATGACGTTCTAAAACATAATATAGACAATGCACTTCGCATAAAACAAAGCCGAAATATGGAACATGCCACAAATTACACCATACTAAGCTTCGATAGCTATATCTATACATTGCTGTATTTACTTCAGTTGTTTAAAATATTCTTGTTCAATAAGCAGCAATGTAAAACATTTACTCAGCTTAAGTCACGTGTGTTGAATTTAGAACCCGATTCGGACAGTGACAGTTAACATACGACTAAATAGAAAAGTTTGCTTATATTGTCTGTAGGCATACTTTTATTATTATATTTCATTGGGTTACATGCACATTTTTAGTTTTTATTGAACGCTGTACGTTTACTGTAACTCTTTTCTGTATCAAAATTGCGAACAATTTTTGAATAATAAATGAGAGTTTCATTACATTCAGACGATTAATTTTACCCGAGGATTTTTGTCGATGTTCATTCGCTTGTCAGCCTGCGATGCCTTCCAATTACTTTTCATTCATTTCTCTGGCCAGGGGTCGTTCGTGTTACAACGGAACCAGCGGCGCCCAATTTATTATGTGATTAAATTTTTGATTGTTCTTTTTTTTAAATAAAATTCGGAGATTACGTATAGGCCAAGTTTTATAAAATCAATTCTTCAGAATTTCGCAAAACGTTGGAACGAGAGAAAGCTCTAGTGATTTTTTTGTGAAATTTGTATTAAAGATAAACTGATGATTCACAACATTAAATATTAGATCGGCGAGGATCTAACCGAAGGCTCCATGGCGAGAGTTCTTGAAAAATTTAATCTTTACTAATTGTATGTGTCAGCTTGATGTGTTTACAAGCGCTACGAACGTCATGAACTGTCAATAAGACATTTGACATTATTTGACATTTTAAGTACACGATATATTAGATTAGATAAGACATCCCAATTAATAATAACTATAATTTTAGAAATAACTATTTATTTATTTATTCATAAAGGCTTACCAACTAAATACAATATATTAACTTATGCACTAAGAATTAAACAAATATAATAAAATAGTTTAAATGTACTTTAATTATAGGTAGGCACAACAGTACTATACGAAATACATGTGATATTTTAAAATCTTAATAAAAAAAAATTGGAGAGCAATATAAATTTGTTTTTTAAAATTAAGAAAATTTGAAAAGAAGATATCAATGTTTTCATCTATATTAAAAATACAATAATATAATTGTAACATTAGCTGTAGAGGAGAGTTTAAGTCATAATTACTGTGGTGGAATTTAATGTGCATTGGGAAAAAAATACTGAGCCGACAATTGAAGGCAGGCAAATGCAAGCCACTTTGTGATAAAAGCGAAGGACAGTCCATATCATAGCTTAAAAGTTTTTGTAAACACAGCAATTGTGAAGCATTTATACGTAATCTCAGCGATCTCATTTGAAATGTGTTTAATCTACTCTCATAGCTATCATTACGGCTATATTTTTTTGCGAAAAAACTTAATTTTGAAAGAAACTTTTTTTGTACAGATTCTATTCGTGATATATATTTTTTGTGATATGGGCACCAAACGGCTGAGTTATATTCTAGATTAGATATGACAACAGAGTTAAGAACTATAATAGCATATTGATCTTTGGTTAACTTGATTCGTGAAAGTTAGTTGGCACTACAGTAGTGCCAACTAACAGTTGGTAGTATAATCACTGTGACGGTCGTGCCCTAAGCCAGAGCGCTCGGTTCGAGAGAACATTACACAGTGTGAATTGTAGGGGGTAACGCTGCCCAAATTGTTATTTAATGTAATAGTTATAAGTGATAAGTGTAAAATACAGATATTTCAATTTTAAGTGCGTTTAAATTACCAACCCCTTCTGCATATGTAATCATGTTTACTTACATATCGAAAACTGCGTGTGTAAGATAAACAACGAGTTAATTTTAATATATTTAATTCCAGCATAATTGTTACTTGTGATCCTTGATCCATCTAATGATTCTTGACATTATTATATGCTCTACTAGCTGATGCCCGCGACGTCGTCCGTGTGGGCGCTATAAAGCCACAAAGCTAGTTAGACAGTAGGCGAGGCTTTTTGGGAGGTGTTGTCGAAGAGCGGTGATACGACAAATGGGGTTTTTTTAGTGATAAACGCACAAACTTGAGTCTTCTGGGGGTTAAATTGGACAAGGTTCAATTAACCCCATTCCGCGACCTTCTCAAGAGAGGACTCGATAGAAGACACAAGTTTCTCCCGGCACTGGTCGGCGATTTCCCGAGAGAGACCTGCATGGCCCGTGTAAACGGCATCACCAGTGCTGTCGTCTGCATAGCAATGAATGTTGGAGGTGTCCAACATATCATTGATATGCAGAAGAAACAGTGTTGGACAGTCTTGGGGCACTCCAGCATTCACGGGCTTCGGGTTCGAGCAATGTCCGTCGACAACGACCTGTATGCTGCGCCCAGTGAGGAAGCTGGAGGTCCACTTGCACAAGCTCTCGGGAAGCCCAAATGATGGAAGTTTTGAGAGGAGCGCCTTGTGCCATACACGATCAAAGGCCTTCGCTATATCCAGGCTAACTGCCAGGCCTTCCCCCTTGCTTTCAATAGCCGCAGCCCATCTATGTGTTAGGTATACCTATTAGGTAAGATCACCTGCTGACCGACCATGGCGAAAGCCGTGTTGTCGGTCGTTGATCAACTGGTGACCCTCTAGGTTTAACAAGAGCTGACGGCTAATTATGCTCTCCATGATTTTGGAGAGCAGGGAGGTAATAGCAATAGGCCTGTAGTTTGCCTGATCCGAACTGTCTCCTTTTTTTTGGATCGGATGGACAAGGGCTGACTTCCATGAGTCAGGGACTACGCCTTTGGAATAAGAGTGCCGGAATAAACGCGTTAGCACCGGCGTCAACTCAGGTGCACACGTTCTAAGCACGATTGGAGAAATGCCATCCGGCCCGCTCGACTTCCTGACGTCTAACGAAAACAGCTTCACTTCAGGCATAGAGCTCTAACACCGCGGGATGGTCGGCGTTGTTTTTCCGTTTTCGTATTGGGTCGAGTTGGAGGCGAAAAGAGCGCACAGAAGATCGGCTTTCTCTTTTGCCGTATGGGCCAGGGTGTCATTCCTCATGTGCAACGGCGGCATGGACGGCTGGCTGAAGTTACCCAGAGCAGCTTTCGACAACGACCAGAACTTTCGTGTTCCGGTCGGGTAACTGGAAAGCTGCTCGCCGATTTTGACGACATGTTTTGACTTTGCACGAGCGATTTGCCGCTTAAAAAATCTGGAGGCACGGTTATATTTCCTCTTAAGAACTGTGCAGTTCGGATCCTTCGTGTCCAGCGCCGCAACCCAAGTTCAATACGCCTGTTTTTTGCAGTCAGATGCTGCTTTAACTGACGCATCGAACCAAGGCTGTGATCTGCCACCGATCGGTACTACAGAGCTTGGTATTAAAATATCCATGCCCTGTAGTATCACATCGGCTACTGCAACGGCGCAGGCACTAGGATCATCTGAAGGGAAACAAACCCTGCCCCAAGGGAAGGATGCAAAAAAGGAACGCATCCTATCCCAATCTGCAGACTTGTAGTGCCAAACGCGGCGGGTCGCTGGAGGTCTGCGACGTGGGCGTCGGATAGGCACTACACTCCTGACCAGGCAATGGTCGGACGTTCCGAGAGGGGCGTCGACAAAGACCTGGTAACTATCGGGATGTGTAGTCAGCAGAAGATCTAATAAGGACGGCATGTGGCTATCCACATCCGGGAGCCGCGTTATTATTACATACACTCCAGGGTCTAGACTATCTACATACTATTTTTCAGCTTAATTGGTTCAGTAATTTTGGCGAAAGAATCCGATAGTAGTGACGATCAAAATTACATCTTATTTTGCCGCTCGTCTACTCTCGTCGACTAGCAAATTGTTTCAGTAACTTTTTGCTAAGCAAATTCAATCAGGCGCGAATAATTGATTGCCAATCCCGTTTTACATCTCATCCTTTCTATCTTATAAAGATATATATTCATAAAAGTACCTTTATAATAAGTAGAAAAAAGCGATTAATTGTATCTTTGCAAAAAAAGGCCTTACAAACTTTGGTGCTTTAACTTGTCGAAACAACTTGACTAATGGCTTTTCTTTGAACAAACTTATCGACAACCCTTGTTTATTATTTTTAACGCTCTTCCTTATAATATAAAAGTATATCCATGTTTTCCTCTCCCGAGGAAAAGTATCCTGTGGGTGGCTGTATTATTTATAAATAAGAGAGGCAAACAACTTGACAGAATATTAGATTTAAGGCTACCGTTCACGTAGAACTTGCTTACTTTTACTATTACATATTCTTTGCTTATAGGTTGGACCATTGACTTAATGTATACTAGGGCATAAACCACCTGACAGTCCGAAAATGCTTGATCAGTTTTGATGTGTCTAATATTCAAAATACTAAGCTCGTAATGTCTCAAGCGTGGCTGTCTATTTACGACTTGTCAATGAAAGTCGGTTAAAGTAGCAATAGATTCGCTTTCCTTTTTCTATTTGAATGTATCTCCGTTACAGATGTTCGTCTCTCTCGAGCACTTTGTTCGTCTATACGATAGTATATTGTATGTCTATATAATTTTAAATTACCTGTATTACGTATATATGAAATCGGAATATATCATTTTTTTAAATAATCTGCAAGTCAAGATTTCTAACGTTTTTTTTTGTTTTTCAGTTATTTTAGTGAAATAGATCTGAAAAAGTTTTGAAATAATATAGATTTTTGTCTCTCATTTTAAAAATAATATTGATGAATAACCAGTGTTATGTTGTTTTTATAAATCAGCAAACAAAATTGATTTAAATTGATACTTTTGTTTAAACAAATTTTGACTTTTTTTTAAATCAAAAAATCCTAATAACTGAAAAATGGTTCACTTTTGCATTATGCATAAGGGGGTTAAAATTATCTCAAATAGTCAACCCTATCACCTTCTAATTTTGCTGCTAAACATGGTTCTTTCTCAAAAGAGCGAAACTAAGGCTTACAATTAACTCGTTTACTTCTTAATGTATCGTATATGTGTATTTTTAAACTACCCTCGTGATGATGATGATGATGATCACAAAGTACCAAAAATATTAAAATATTATCATTGGTCCTTGGCTAGTGTGAAAACTTTTTGCAAATCGGATATGTAGAAGTGAGTTGAAACTTTAAATGACATCCATAAGTTATGTTACATTCATAGATTCTTCATTCATTCACCTACATACTTCAACGAGAAGGCTGCGCATGAGGCACAAGGACTAAGTAGGGACAACTTACGCATTCTAACCAGAACACTAACGGGGCACTGCAGATTAAACAAACACCTCTCAATCTTAGGCCTCATAGATTGCAGAGCGGGTAGATTCTGTAATAGTGCAGATGAAACCCCGTAATACATTCTTTCTGAATCCTTTAATGCGTAAACGTAGCATTTCTTTGGAAGTCCAATTCCTCAACCACTTGAGATACGTCAGCTCACTGATATAACAAGAAAATTCATTAAAGAATCTATTTTAGCAGTGAGCTATAGTTTTATTTATTTTATTTATAATATATTATTAATTATAATTAAATACATTGTTCTTCATGCCTAATATAAATTTCAACAAACAGTCTCAGTCTCAAAAACAGAAACAACACCTTTAAATTAAATTCCTCTGGTTGGCTCTCTAGGAAACCCTGTGCAGAGCCAACCAGTGATTACCGTCTGCTATGTAATTTTATTTAATGTTAATAATTAATGAAATAGAACTAAGTATGACACTTAAACAACATTTATGTAACTTTAAAGCATATCTATCTTATAATAATAACTGTATTAAATTAAATAATAATAGATAAAGCAAAGAGTTATATAGATAAAGCAAAGTTATAAACAAACATTCATAATTAAATATATAAAGTTACATTAATTTTGAGTTAGTTAACAGTGGCTATCACAATAGATCACATTCAAACAACGCTGCACTGAACTGTACCAAAGCCACTTTAGAAACCATAACTAAGGCGAAGCTAATGTAATATTAGCTCATTGCTTTGATTATATTACTAATTGCGAAACTAGATATTATTACCGCCATTAAAATTCTCGTTGTATCCCATATATTTTAGTATTATCCTAATATCCAATCCCACACTGTGAATACTACAGAGTAGTGATGGATTCACTGAAGACGGAATGTAAGTGATCCTTTCTTGGGTGTATTGAGGCTCTTGGCTGACGGAAGTGATAGATCATATTGTATGATAAAACTAGAAACGCTGTTCATATAAAATTCTCCGACTCTTGGTATACCTAGAAGGTCATAAGCTGGTCAACTACCGAAAGTATGGCTTTCGCCATGTGTCTTCTACTGCATTTATCACAGGGTGTGTCCTGAAGAGCTGTTTGACCTGATTCCTGCCGCCGAATCACACATTCGCACGACACAAATTACTGTATCATCCCTTTATTTGGATGTGTGGCGTTCCTCCACGGTTCGGTTTTTAAGGAACTTTCTTCCACGTACCTTCAAAAAAAGCGTGCATACCTTTCTAAAAGGCCCGCAACGCTTCTGTGATTCCCCTGTTGTTGCATGAGAATGGGGATGGCGGTGATCAGTTAATACTACGCTCGTTTGTACCTACTCCTCTTACAAAAAAAACTCATATAATATCAAATATGAAGATTAATTACAATAGACAATTAGCAATCACTTAAAACAGAAAAAGTGCAAAACACAGTACTAACAGAAACATTAGAGACTAACCAATAATAATAAAGCCGATAAAAATCGCCGTTTGAAAATCTTCAAGAGTTTTCCTGACTGGTAATGATTAAATTATAAAATAGAACCAACTTTAATAGAACTCCGAAGAATATTAAAGTTGTTCCAATCTCTAGTTCGACGAGATAACAACTGAATATTTTAGTGGCTCATTCGCAGGAGAACTTTGAAAAGAACTACTCAAGCCTGCAAAACTAGAGAATAGTTAGTTATTCTGGACGCTTTTTGTCATGAATATTACACAGAAGAAGTCGACGGAGCGTCGCGCTACATCGCAAGAGCTTAGAACAAAAAACAACAATTAAAACACAATGACTTGCAATTCATTAAAAAAATATAATAATTTGAATTCTGGCCTTGTCACTTCACCTACATACGGTATTATTTTGTTCTAAGTACTATTTAGTGTTCTACTCCTCTAATATGTTATTAATACTTTTATCTATTAAATTTAAGTGTTTTTTTTTTGTCTTGCATAAATCTTATGGATCACTATGATTGATTTTTACTGGGCAAACCTGGCATCAAAATAAGAAAGGACGATAGTTAAAATGACTAATACTACAAAAAAACTCCTACCAGTGGTAGGTTTCTTTACTAATCTATCGGCATACTCGGCGTCAATACATCGAGATTCGGGGATGTTCAGTTCCGTGGTCATATGGAAGAACCTGGGTGTAATAAGGCGAGACAGTACTTCACTACAAGCCATCGTCTTCAACTATACATAAAACGCGCAAATTCAGCCTCATATGGAGAATTTTTCCCACCTCTGAGAGGGCGCTCCCCAGTACCAGCTTTTTCCATTTGACCGCATACAACAAAGAGCGGTTCGAATCATTGACGATCAAGTCATCTACGATCGGGTTGATTATTTGGCGTTGCAGAGATTTGGATTTTCTTCTGGTTCCTCTACCGCATAATATATCACGGTGAGCTCAGATGTGTTGTTCGAGTTGATGCCATGTCAAATACAAAATTCCCCTCGCACCATCCAGCGGCGCCTTTTTCGCCGGGAAGCAGTAGTGTGCAAGCGTTTTTTTTCGTTTCGGTTTTCAATGTCGCCGTAGCAAGTAAAATTACTGTGACAATGAGACTAAACATCTTCTCTGTTATTATAAAAAAGATAAGCTTGTGTTGAACACTTGCTTTCAAAAAGTTCTGTTGGTTAGCGTTCAACAACCTTTTGCTTATATTTAAACAGAGTCGAAGCTTATCTGAGGTGTGTCTAACGGATAGATCATATTTATATGGAAGATTTAAGACTGTATGATGACAGATAGATGACAGTTGTCAAAAATAGCGTTCCGTTCCTATAATTGTTCCTGTATACTTCAGTTTATGTTGTGCCTAACGACGTTTTAGTTAAACATAAGCTAAACAGTTTTCTGATAGAAGAAGATAAACTCCATTTTAGACATTTTAATTATTTTTTAACAATTGTGCCGAATCATGTTTTTCTGAGCACAAATTTAATTGAGAACCTGAAGTCGTAGCGTCATGGTAATACTTTGATTACCAGATGAGATACCAAAACAAATTAACTATCCACGCAAACTGCTTTAAACTTATCTAACTTGAGATGCTGTAACCAAGTTTCAGCACAGGATATCAAGTCGACAAAGCTGTTACCATGCTTGTTGCTACTAACAATCGAAGTTCGTATACAGTTTCACAGACAATTCCGTTGTGGCGTAATTGATTTACTCTACAGCTTCAATATTAATTATTCTGATTCTTATATTGCTACTAATACATCTTATTAGGTACTTATACAAACTGCCCTTTAGAAAGACGAAATTTAATATTCTGAAGGGACTTTTGCCCTGTGCTTCCCCGGGACATAAAATTAATAGGGAAGTCCCAGGGCCAAGGATGGGATGCCTAGATTACCGATAATCTAGATAATGGGGACTACAACACCGCCTTTTTCTGTCGTGAAGCAGTAATGTGTAAGCTTTATTAATTTTTTGGCTGAAGGGCGCTGTAGCTAGTGAAATTGCTGGGCAAATGAGACTCAACATTTTATGTCTGTAATTTCACAATAATGCGTACACATTACGGCTTCATAGCAGAATAAGGCGCCGTTGTGGTCCCAATATAATGATCTAGCCGGCATCCTGTGCAAAGGAGCCTCTCACTAGTTCTACTGGTTCCCACTGATTTAATAAAATTGCATCATATAATAAGCGCCAAGAAACAGGTAAGTGGCGATGGCCCAATTCCCAGGGTATGGTATCGTTTATAAGATTATCTAGTGAAAACAGCCAACACAGTAGGATGTTTCTACCGTGGCAAATTATGTAGTTAGTAACACCTGTCTTCTCTTCTTAGGAACAGTTGGGATCAAAATTAAATTTATTTATTCTCTTAGATCATAAAATTACAGCTATAAATGTCAAAGTTACTCGTATTTTACTTGTTTATTTACTGTTCTTACATGAAGTTCAACATGGCTTCAAGATCAACAACAACCAATCTCGTAGATTTTTGTGAAACTATAACCGAATTACTGGATGCACAGAAACAGGTCGACGTTGTATATACTGACTTCAGTAAGCTTTAGATCGAGTGTGTCAGAGTATCTTGATCGCCAAATTATCAGCTTATGGTATATTCAACATAATTTGGAATGGTTTAGATCATATTTGTCTAGTCGCTACTTTTTTGTGGTGGTGAATGGCTTCAATTCCTCTCCTCAATTTATTACATCTGGTGTACCGCAGGGCTCTCATTTAGGGCCCCTACTTTTCAATTTTTTTATTAACGATATCGTCAATTCCATAAAATCATCAAAACCTTATCTCTATGCCGATGACTTGAAAATATTAAAAGAATTTAATTCAATCGAAGACTGTACCAGACTTCAATCAGATCTCGAGAGCATTACTTTATGGTGCCATTATAATGGTATGGTATTAAACTCAGATAAGTGCCACTTTATTACTTTTTCACGGAAAAGAAGTAACGTAGCGTACAATTATAGCATTAATGGGACTTCTATTCATAAGTTAAATCAAGTTAAAGATCTAGGCATTGTTTTTGATGCTAAGTTAACTTTCGTTCCCCATATAGAGTATGTTACCTCTCGGGCATCTAAAATGTTAGGATTTTTAATTAGAAACATAAAAGTATTTCGTGACAACTTTTTAAAAATTTCACTTTACAACTCATTCGTACGGAGCATATTGGAATATGGATCGGTAGTTTGGACACCTCACTATGCGACACACATGTTAAGAATAGAGCGAATTCAAAAAAGATTTATTTGGCATTTAATTTATTCGAACGGATTTTCAAGAAAAAGTCTGTCTACCTATGCTAATAGACTCGTATTTTTCAAAATGACTTCCTTAAAAGACAGGCGAACTAAAATCGATCTTATCTTTGTATTAAAACTTTTAAATGACAAGATTGACTGTCCTCAGCTTCTGAATAAAATTAATTTTCGTGTCCCTAGTAGATATCCCCGGAAGCAAATTACTCCGCTAGTTCCACCGGTTCGAAGATGTATGTTTGGAGCGAACTCTCCTATTCCTAGGCTGTGCAAGATGGTAAACATATATAGCGATTACATCGATATTAATTTCACGACTTCTGTCTATACAGTTCGTAAATTATTTGTATGTAAGTTTAGTGAATAAAATGTAGTCATAATAATTATGTTTCTTAGTTTTATAATATATATATAATAATCTTAAATAATAATAATTTCAAACCAAATCATTTAACCATTATGACTTGTTAGCGTATATTTTTTTTTTCCTCTTAAACTAATATTTACTTTGTGAAAATTATTAAAGCATGTGGTACCTGTAATTGTTTGTTACATTAAGTACATTATATTTAGTCTGTATTATAAATATATAACGCATCAATGTAAACAAATGTTGGTATTTCTAAATAAATAAATAAGTATACATTTTACCAATTATCAATATTTACTGTAGCTTTAACATTTTTCATAATATTTATACAATAAAGGTAATATTTAGAGGTAAGTAAACGTTTAGATTTACTTGTACAAGTTAAGTAAAATAAGAATCAAATCATAAAAAATCCTCAAAAGATTGAATGTGTTGATGAAACACTAAGTATTTCTTACAGCATTAATATAAAATCACGTATAATATACAAAGGCCATAAAATGTGTTGTTTTTATAATACAATTATCTGTGCATTTTAGTGATTGTATAAATGCTAGCTTTCACAGAAACTGTGTACTTGTGTAAGCCGCACAATTCGTGGTCGGAAGCGTCCGCTTGCCCGGCAAGATTTACGATCAGACTTGTCTCCGGAATCCGTACTCGTGTAAGCCATATCTATTGTTACGCGGCCATGTTGATATATCTTTTAATCAATCTTCCTTAATTATCTCTACTATTTTTTTTATGGAAGAAGAAAGAAGGAAGATTTTATTTACGGTTTACGTATTACTTAGTGTACTGTTTTTTATGAAAATAAGGTACGAGACGAGCAGGACGTACAGCTGATGGTAATTGATACGCCCTGCCCATTACAATGCAGTGCCGCTCATAATTCTTGCAAAACCCAAAAATTCTGAGCGGCACTACAATTGCGCTCGTCACCTTGAGACATAAGATGTTAAATCTCATTTGGCTAGTAATTTCACTAGCTACTGCGCCCTACAGACCGAAACAAAATAATGCTTACACATTATTGCTTCACGGCAGAAATAGGTGCCGTTGTGGTCCCCATAATCTAGCCGGCATCCTGTGCATAGGAGCCTCCCACTGTATTAGGTCGCTACTAAATATGGAATAACTGGGCTTATATGGGAGATGTCCTCTGTCCTCTGTCCTTTGCTTTACTCTCCCACTCCCATGAAAAGTTAACGCACCAGTCTCTTGAAAATCAAATTATTGTAACCCAACCTCAAAACAGATAAAAGTTTCTCTAAAGGCCAAGTAGAAGCCCATATTATTAAAAAAAAGGTTAAGTGGAAATATTATTAAAAACATAATTATTAATATAAAAGATATCATTATTAAAATATATATATATATATAATACATATTATTTAAAAAAAAAGTGTCCGGGTCCGGGGTATGTCTCAAGTCTGATGCTCGCTTCGCTCGCTTTTACATCCGAAGTTCTTCTAGTCGCGTCACTCATTGTAATTTCACGGAATTTGATCCTGGCATTTGATCAAATCACTAGATTTGTTTAGAGAAATGATAAAATCGTGTTGTTCTTTAATTATACTCTGTGATTTGATCAAATCTCTGTTATTATCATTTGCCTGCGACATATATACTATTATCTTGTAACTATTTTGTTAAACACACAAATCTATGAAAATTAATTCCTATTTTTCACATATAGCGTTGTTAGTTGTTACTAGTAACAAGATAAAAAACCACCCAAAAGGTCGATAGTATTTATTTGAACCATGTTTCCATTGTCAGTGTCAAAATAATAAATGTAAAAACCAAACCTGTCTGTTGGTCATAAGAAATAAAAGAATTCCTCATTCGCGCGAGAATTTTATCAACGTTCGATACCAATGCTTTGAAATTAAACATAAGTCGAATATTTATTCCTATATTTATATTTCATTCATAGTTTCTACTTCATTTAATTCGATTAATTACGTATTTTTCCAACGAATAAGCAACGCGGTGGAGAGATAAATATTTATACATTGTCTCCAGATACGAAATTACAATTAATAAAATTGTGAGTATATTACCTAAAATAACTAATTACTAAAACAATAATAATAGTTAAACAATAGTTAAAGAACAGACTTACATAGTTACCATGATTACATTAATTTATATATTAATTTATATACCTAATGACTGCAGTAACATCCTATGCTGAAGGAAATATCCATTAAAAGTTTCAATCGAATAAAGAGTGCTTTGTGCTCTGGAGCAACTGAGATTAGTTTCGTGCACAAAATCATTAATCTTTCAAAACTGTCGTCGTATGTGCAGAGATGTGAAGGATAAAGATGGAAAATTTAAGGATTTTAATTTCAATGTAATAAAGATTCAAAGATGCAAAGATTCACAGGTTAATTTTTTAATTATTTTACCCGTACGACACAAAGTGCCACTTGAGTATGCCAATAACAAAACAAAAATCAAAGCTAATATGAAATGAATTTACCTATTGCAGTTGATGGTTAAACTTAATATCTACTGGGAAAAGAACTGGAAATAAAAACCTAGCACAACATTAATACAATTTTATTTTACAGGCAGTATTCTTATCATGATATATAATATGTGCATATGTCGCTCGGAGGGTAATGGAGAGAGCTACGCTCGTGGTTGCCCTGTAAGATAGAATCAGTAAGGAGGAGATCCGTAGGAAAACCAAAGTCACCGACATAGCCCAGTATTTGCGTAACTGGCGTGGCAGTAGGCAGGGCACATAGTTCGACGGATATATGGCCATTGGGGCAACCTCGAATGTCAACCACGTACCGGAAGACACAGTGTTGGTAGGCCCCCACAAGATGGAACGATGATCTGGTCAGGATCGTCGGAATATGTTAGAAGAGGGCAGTGCAAGACAAATGGCATGGATAACTTTGTCCAGAAGTGGACGTCTTCCGACTGAAATGATGACGATGTAAATATGTAGGTGAAAATATTTATATAAATTAGTATCATATTCAGATATGGAATTTCTGAATTGCCGTTATTTCGCCCAGGCTGAATTTGATTTTTGATGTGATAACATCTTGTTAATCGATGGACGCCGGCTGCACGCACGAAAAAGAGTTCACGCATTAGCCGAGCGTGCGAGCGAGAGCGAGGAACAAGTGATAGAGAGGCACGATCAGCATAAAGTGTGATTTTATTTAAAAAAATAAATATTTGAATTAACGCGTGTTAATAGAAGAAATTTATGAAAACAAGGGACGAGACGAGCAGGACGTTCAGCTGATGGTAATTGATACGCACTGCTACACTACAATGTAGTGCCGCCCAGTGTCCTAGAACAAACCCCCAAAATTCTGAGCGACACTACACAATTACGCTCGTCACCTTGAGACATAAGATGTTAAGTCTCATTTGCCTAGTAATTTAACTAGCACCATATTAATTTTTAATTAACTAAATCTTTGCATAATATCAAAAAATAATGATAATTCAGTGATAATAATTTATTTCAATTCATAAAAGTATGCAATTTTTCGTCAATATTTTCTTATTATTACTTTATCACGTAAAATTGTCGTCCGTAAACCGACTTAAAGCCAATTTATTTCTTTTTATGACAAGAGATGTTGTACTGCAGAAGACAGCTATTTAGAACTAATTAATCATTAAGAGATTTTTTTTAAGAAATAGACATTTTGACTGTTGTATCTCAATATATTCTTGATAAAGTTCTGTATGTGCATAAGCACTTTAAGGAATTTGCTGGAAACTGTGACAATCGCGTTAACACTTGGAACAAACATAAACTTATTATGCCCACTACTCGGTGACCTGATAAGAACGGGCGCAAGAAACTCAACGGGCTTTTTTTTAATAAAAATATGGATGACAATGTAATATCGTACAATAAACATTTATAATTATATAGCCTGAGGGTGTTCGCTTCATTCCCAGTCTGTGATATCATTAAGAAAATGCACACAAACGCTTTTTTAACAATTCTTTTAATTTTCGTAACACATTTGTTTTGTACATTTTCTGGGATCATATTGTAGAAACGTACATCATACATCGCCCAATAAAAGACTTACTAACTCAATTTCCATATGGGGGCCATTCCAATTTGGAATTAAGAGTTATGCCAAGAAATATAGCAGATTCCACTGGTTTTAACACCTCTTCGTTTATTAAAATATTTGTATCTACTTTTTTGACATTTGGCGCGGTAAATTTAATATATATATATATATATAGTTTTATAACTATTTAACAATAAGTTATTGGCGCTAAACCAGTACACGATGACAGATAGAGCATTGTTTACTTCGTCATATAAAACTTGGCTTTCTTTTCACTTTGAATATGAGTGAAGTGTCATCTGTTAACCTAACCTTGTGTTTTTTTCTACAAGGCTAGGCAGATCATTTAGATAATATTGTTGACAACAATTTGGACAAACACCAGTGGTAACAATGATATTGGTGAATGACTTAATAACTTTCACAATTACTTATTATATCTATACATATAAAAATGAATTGCTGTTCGTTAGTCTCGCTAAAACTCGAGAACGGCTGGACTGATTTGGCAAATTTAGGTCTTGAATTATTTGTGGTAGTCCAGAGAAGGTTTAAAAGATGAATAAATAGGAAAATACTGCTAAATTAAATAAAAACAGTAAATTTGTTTTTCCTTTGATGTGTCCATACATAATTTCTATGAGAGAATTTATTGACGCACGGTTTGACAGTTCTGCAGTGAAACAATTTCATTACGACAGCACGGTGCATATTTTACGAAGTAATTTTTGATGATATATTCTTAAATATCTTTAAATAAAACATTATTCTTTTTATTATATACAGAACAACATCTGTTGGGTCAGCTAGTTATTTATATTTTTGTATTTTTTGTAATTGACTGGCCTATTTAAATACTTATCTACACTTGTATATAAATAATTAACTAAAAAAATAACCCATAAAGGGCAAATACAAGAAGCAGACCAAGAGTCAAGAGAAAATGCTAGGGGCCCGCACTTACTCAATCCGGCACTGATGAACCTGCACAGAAAATTGAAAATACAAGAAGTAATGTAAAATATAACGCCTAGCGTTTTATCAATAGCAAAGTCTGTCAAAATAACGTTGTAATTGGAATAAAATTCGTCATGTAACTCAGCAACAATAGAATAACGAGAGCTTTAGAAAATATTTTAAATGTGGAATTTGTGGAACCGTGGAGTCTAATTTGGTTAGGTATTGGTGACAACATTATGTAAATGACTTTCTCCTTATTTTCATTTACGTGGGTTGATCCTCCGAATAAGACTGGCTCCGCACTTTATTAGGGTTCCTTTGATATGTAGATGTAGATTATTATTCTACTAAATATATTATTTGAACCTTGTTTAACTTACTGGCTTTTACGCTTTGTATTTAGGTACTCATAAGGTTCTAGTACTACATAGTAATTATTATTTATTTTAGGAGAATTGTGAATTGAAAACTTCTATGGCACTAATCCGATGCACTACAAACTGTACGGAATATTTCTTTATGCCACGGGACGAGATAAGTAGGACATTCAACAGATGGTAATTGATACGTCCTGCCTATCACAATGCAGTGCCGCTGAGGATTTTTAAAAAACCCAAAAATGCTGACCACAATTGCGCTCGTCACCTTGAAACATAAGATGTTAAGTCTCATTCTCGTCTTCAGTTTTCAGTTCAGTCTCAGTAATTTCACTAGCTACAGAGCCCGTCAGACCGAAACACAATAATGCTTACACATTACTGCTTCACGACAGAAATAGGCGCCGTTCCATGGTACCCATAATCTAGCCGGCATCCTGTGCAAAGGAGCCTCCCTCTGGTAAATGTTGTGGGTATAGAATAGAAGTAAGTTGTAATACATACTTACGTTTGGTTCCTAAGTCGTATCGGTACGGGAAAACAGCAGCTTGTAAGTAATTGATCCCACAAAGTAATCAAAAGTTGATGTAATGTTTGGTGTGGAATTTGGCTGACTTCGTAAAAAGGATCTAAGAACCTAATAAGAAGGTTAGCAGATTAATAAAAATGTCAAAACATTTGTTGAATATAAATCCGTATTTATTTTGCAAACGAGATATGAATTAGAAAACGTAATATAAGTTTGGCTATTGATTAGAGAGTCTAAAGTCTCTCGAAGCGGTCGGACTCATAAATTCGGACTTTTATGAACCATTAAATTGCCGATAACACAAACCAACCCGTCCTAAGCTGAATATATTTTCCTTCTCGCTTTATGCCTGCGGCTTTTCATGGACATTCTAATACTATTAATGATTTTCATTATTATTTTATTAAGTATTTTGTTACACCAAACAATAAACCAATCATCATACACTTTGTAAATCGTAGTCAAAGGTACCAAATTGCGGCTTGAAGCAAGTGTTAATATAATTAAGGGCTTTAATTATTTAAGTCTACCAGAGAGTATGTTATTTACTTTTGAATATTAGTTTTTCTTTTCTTAGTTAACAAATTTCTTTATATATTTGGGTTGCGATCTTAAGGCTGCTATTCCAAGAAATCGCCAAAATAGCGCATAATTGTAACCATTTCTTGACGGTTTATATAAAACTTGTATATATATCTACAGAATATGAGAAGAAAATTTTTTTTTCTTAATATTTCTATGTTTTATAGAAAGCGCGGGAAAAAAATCACCAAAATACCCCTAGCATTTACAGTTGGCGCCATGCTAATCATTCAGTCTACATCAAAATAGTACGAAAATTTATAAATTGTTAATGATTTTATCCAACATCACATCTGATCGGCTAGACCGTATGTTTTTAAAATGTAAATGTTCAACAAGACTGCATTCTTTATAATTTGATTAATGAAATTCTGATTTTTTTCTTGTGTAACATCGTGTTATTTATTTTTAAAGCTGTGTCAAACGAGGGCAAAAAAGCGAGGATTAGGCATAAACCATTAGGTATTTTTATGAAATTTCCACAATATAAAAGACGACCTGTATAGCCGAGTGGTTAGCGATCCTACCTACTAAGCTAGAGGTCCCGGGTTCGAATCCCGGTAGATGCAAGCATTTATATGATGAATATGGATGTTTGTGTCCGAGTCATGGATGTTTAAATTTATTTATGTATGCATATATGTATGTTTATATGAATTTATGTATGTTTAAGTTAGTATATTGTATTAAATATATCATTGTCTTGTAACCCAAAACACAGGCTATATATGCTTAACTTGGGGCAAGATGATATGTGTAAAAAGTGCGTCTATATTATTATATTATTATTAAAAGATAGTTTAAATGTCAATCTTTTGGTATACGGCTTTTTTTCGTATTGTGTTTGATGAAATAAAGTGGACTATTATTCCAATTATCTTGTTGCACAATGAACAGAAGATGCGTACCACTGTTACATTTCGATTTCATTTGCTTATGACAATAAGGGACGAGACGAGAAGGATGTTTAGCTGATTCGTGAAAAATCTAAAAATTCTGAGCGTCACCTCAATTGCGCTCGTCACCTTGAGACATACGATATTAAGTCTCATTTTCCCAGTAATTTCACCAGCTATTACTGCTTAACAGCGGAAAAAGGCGCCGTTGTGGTATCCATAAACTATCCGGCGTCCTGTGCAAAGGAGACCGCCAATGCTTTCATATTAAAATTAAATAATATATAACAACAATTATTTAATGTTGTTGTGGTTTTAGTATACAATAATGTTTAATTTAATTTATAATGAAATTTAGTCATTCGATGCAACATCAAATACAGTTTATCATGTTCTGATAGTAATAGCCTCGCTCATAAATTAGCATACTTTCGCGGTCAGGATAATAAAATAATCGCTCCCATGAGTAATTGTAATAGTTATAACTCGTGATAAAGTTGTAATAAGAATTAAAAAACAGTTTGAATAACCAATACATTCCCGTGACCGTACCGGAAACAAACTGGGCTTACTTATCTAAGTTGTGAAGTATTCTTACTTCATATTTTTCATACAAACGCTCGCCTAAGGCGTTTTAACGCATCTATCTTAAAAAAAATTACATATAGGTATGTTGTACATTGTGTCTAGGTTTCTATCGAAGCAGATAATACAAAATTTCAAGAAACAAAGTCAGAACTACCCTCTAAATATCAGCTTTATTGCACAAATACCTAAATTTTGGCCGTTAATAATGTACTCATAAAGTGTAAAAGTAAAAAAAACATTGCGATAGAAATATCGTGCATGTATTGGAGATTCTATATGGAAAAATTTATTTCAAAACTTTGTAGGAATACTCAAAAACGCGTATTTCCTGGCAGAAATTTTATGTAATTTCTGCACACTATTTCGTTGAATGTGATCGCATTTGCTTTTTGTCACCAGGCGGTATGCGTTGGATGATACAATATGCTTTTCAACCATGTTCGCGTTGACAATAGACAGATCCGGGAAGGGCAAGTATATTTTGAAAGTGTCTGGATTCAGACATAGAAGGCCGCATATTATACACCTTTCTTTTTTAATTATTGTGCGGGCTAAGACGTTATGTCACTGGGATCCATTTTGAATCTAATGTGTCACTTGTAAAACCATTATTATTAAATCGCATTTGCAGAATAAACATAATCGGTTGAAAACTTTGAAGGTTTTTAGGAACTTTTGAATCTCTGGGCAAGCATGTTTCAATGTTCTTCAAGCAATTTTGTTTTAAAATATCTTTTATTTGCCAAAAAAAGAATTCTTTTTCCTAAGGTTTCGTTGGGATTTTTTTAAAGAAAATAACCATTCTGCAAATTGGTTTTTTTATGACAGTCCGTCTGTCAAACTTGCGATATATTACGTCTGTAGTCTACACTCAAGCAATTTTGCTTTTCCGTCACATCATGCACTATTCATCGAGTGCAGAGCTCAGTACCTTCAAATGTAATACGTATTTGATCTTCAGATATTTTATGGGAATGAGTGAAGTAACGATCTGATGTGATGAGGCACTATCTACCTTATCAGTAAAAATATCTTCTGTTTATACGCGAAACACTTTTTCGTTTTGTTTTGCCGATTAGTAATTTTTGACAATCTAAATTCTTAGATCATTTACGTCTAGATAGACTGTGACAGCTGTACGAACGTTGAAAAAAGTTAAGGTTGACCTTTATTTTGAGCAAAGCACGCACACTAACACAATGTGACATACAAATCGCTAGTGTAAGACGTAGCTTGTCACGCACACTAATAAACCTGGCATGTTTTCATCGGTTGTCTGGCATCAAAGGCTCTATCTAGACTTATAATATGGGGAACACTTACAAACCTACGTGTTAACCGACTTCAAAAAAGGAGGAGGTTCTCAATTCGTCGGTATTTTTTTTATGTTTGTTACCTCAAAACTTTCGACTGGGTGAACCGATTTTGATAATTCTTTTTTTTTAAAGCTGGTGCTCCCCATGTGGTGTCGCCATTGTAATTTGGTCCAGGTCTGACAGTGGCATCCATGAGAAAACCATAAAAGTCTTTAAATTTGCTATGTATATGTATAGAAAAGTGGATGATAAATTTACGAATAACTCAATATCGCGCCACCCGATTCCGATAATTCTTTTTTTATTGGAAAGGATATACTTCAAAGATAGTTTGGTGAGTTTTTGGTTAGGTTCTGATTACGGAATCCATAACAAAATAACGGAACTTTTCAATTATTAGGAGCAAATCAACGATACTCGGCCGAATCTTTTTTATGCTATAGTATATCTACACATATGTAGACAAATTATTAGTTAGTGTACTTCAAGTACACGTCAAAATCATAAAATAAAAAAAAATTAACAAAAAAACAACCGACTTGAAAAACACTATTCCAGAACAATAGATATAATGCGTACTAAAAAGTACAAAATTAACTGCGTATTTTTGTACAATCTAATTAATTAATCAAATTCTAGTTACGATAATTGTAATTTTTGGAGTCGGTGTCATCCAGGATAGGTTTGTTACTACAGACATAGTTATAGGTGAGATGTGCTTGAGTCGTAAGGAGGCGAGAGCGGGTCGCGGCGGAAGGACACCGATTCCAAAAATTACAATAATCGTAACTAGAATTAGATTAATTAATTAGACTGTAGAAAAATACGCTTTAATTTAATTTTTTTATAGTTTTTAGTGTTTTTAGTTTTTAGTGCACATATCTATTGTTTTGGAATAGTGTTATTCAAGTCGGTTGTTTTTTTGTTATTTTTTTTTTAATATGGGATTACTTCCATCGAGTGTGACATACACCCACGATTTTGCACACATTTAAAAAATTTAGTGCAAGTAAAGTGAAGGTATTTTAAAAATACTGTTTGATATAAATTGATGTGGTACTGTAATGGATTATGGAGCAGATAATGGGAAAACAGTCGCAACTCGCAGCACAAACGATTACCTACTTCCCTAAGATCCGATAATGCTCTCGTTTTTCTCCGATAATCCAGAATAAGTGTTGCCAACCGACACGCGACGAGGCCGCTTGCTCCGAAATGGGTATCCATCTATTTTACTTAAGTTTTCTTACCATTGCCAAACAAATACAAAACAAACTTTTTGTATACGACACACTTACTAAATTTAGCTTAATATAACTGTTTTCTATACTTATATATTATAAATGTGCAGGATTTAAAAGAGGATTAAAAAATTAAGAAGGATGTTTGTTTGCATGTTTGTTTGTTTTTTGGGGTATCAGCTGGCAATAAATAATGTTACTTAAAAAAAACAAACAAAGTCTAGACTGCATCATGCTCGAGTAACATGCCTGAGTTTTTCAATGACCAAGCATTGTCGTTAAACACAACTAAAATATAGAACAAACATTGTTATGATTTTGAAAACTATATGAAAATTATTTTATTAATTACCTTTGTAAACATCGTAAAAAGTAATTCTAACAAATATAATAAGACCAGTCATAGTTATAATTTTCATTAACAGCTAATAAAAAAAGGTGAAAAAGTGAAAAAGGAGATATATTGGTGTGTTTGAATGATAATCATAATGCCTGGTCCACATGTAACATATTCGGCGATAGTAAGCTATGGGAAAAATAGGCGATCATAGACTTAAAATTACTTTAAACTACTAGCGTAAAGATAAACAATAAGTGCAAGAGAGTACATCTCTAATACATATACAGTGAGATGGAAAAGGAGAGCGAATATTTTGTTACTGTAACTGAATTTTTGATTGACTAGTCGTAAACAGTGAGCCACGCTTGACGTTAACTCCTTAGTATTTTCAATATTAAACCCACTGACCACTGGACTGGCGGCTGTCAAAGTACTTTTGTGCCTGTTTGATATTCGCCATATTAGCGCTGTTGGCCATGTAGCGAGAGTCTGAACATAGTGATGACAACCTCAGCTAAACAAACATCGCATCGATAGGAAAACTTTTTACAAAAAAAAACGTCCATTCTTGAAGTATAAATACAACGGAATACGAACGAAATTAATTCAAAATGCAAAAATATTTCGGAGTATTGTACGCTTCACTCGCAGCCATTTTTATTATACGTCAAAATTAGTTCTCTGAACGCACAAACAATTTTCTGTTAAACATATGGAACAGCCTGTCCAGTGGTATTTATACAGGTCAGTGATTAAACCACTAACTAACACACACATTGACAAAACCAAATTGGTTACGTATTATCGGGTTGTCACGTCAACTATGTTTGTATATTCTAAATCTATATTCATATAGTCTACTCTACTCGAGTCTAATATAAAAAGAAACCATCATTGCCACAAGTTACATGAAACTAAATACATAACTTTATTTTGCGTATAAAATATTGAACATTAATTAATACTTTTCATGCATTTAACATGTGATTTGTTAAATTAAAATCGCTCTTAACGTAGGTAGGTATTCGGTTAATATCAGTTACTGTTCATAGCTGTGTCTATAATCAAGTGACTCCAATGATAATGAAGTGAAGCCACCGCTCTTGTTTGTGAAGATCGTGTTAAAATAGACATTAGCATGATGATTTAGATGAATCGACAAAAACACCTCGTCCATTATTGTCCTTCAATACCTACGTCATAATGTGGTTGCGTGACTAAAGTGTGATTTGATCCGACTTGAAATACGATCGTTAAATAAAATAATAAAACCATAGAGAATAGGTCATCTAGAAAATTTAATAAAGTAATTCAATTGTATACAATTTTACCATGCGGTTATTGTTATATTTTACATGATTTATATTAGCTTCGCCTGTCTATATGTATCTATGTAATAAAATATTTGATAGTGTGATTTTTGCACACTTATATGCTTGTCAGCAAATTCAAAAGCAGATAACAGAGACTGGAAGAATATAGTTAATTAACAAAAGTATTTAAGTAAATTTTTAAATTAATGCTTGTTGCTTAAAAAATATCACTATGGCGGAAATGCGCACATGTTGGTACAGATTTGGTCGGAGCCCCATATTCGGCGTTGTATTAATATTATAAATAATAGTGATAGAGTTCCGAGAGTCGCAACGTTTTTATTACAAATTTCCACCTCTTTAAGGATCTTTTAGCAATTTTTATTGAATATTCATTAATCAGTAATCATCATCATCAATCATCAGTAATTAACTAAAAACTAAACTTTTTTTCATATTTGTAATTAACAATTGCAAATTTTTATGTGTTATACATACTTTCCATATATTTTTCTAAACGTTATTTGATAATTCAAAAATATGTGCTATAGCTAATGCTATCGCACATATTTTTTGGACCTTTATCAGGACCACGTTTTGAACTTATGATGCAAGTTTTTCATAACTTTGACCTTGTCTGCTAACCAAGATCCTCATCATAAAATTGTTAATTATAATACATATTATTATATAAATCTTATAACTATATTTACAATACTATGACTACCTTAAAGGCCGGCAACGCTCTTGTGATTCCTCTGGTGTTGCAAGACAACGTGGGCGGCGGTGATCACTTAACACCAGGTGACCTGACGCTCGTTTGTCCTCCTATTCCATAAAAAAAACTACATAAAATTAAATCTATCATTACGTGGAAGCGTACCAAGAATACTGCTGCCAAGCATTACTGCGTTGGATAGCTAGGCTGATCCGTTGACCGAAATAGCTGCCAGCGCTTGGGTTTCCTGTAGCCTTATTGAGGCGCGAAGATAATATTTTGAACATTCTACGCGCCTCTGGGCCCCACGGGCCAAGTGTCTCGACACCAAACGGCACAAAGATATATGATTCACTGAGACCAACATATTTGCGACGCTTGCTATCTTCGGCAGTCGAAGCAGCAGCCCCAGCACTCACTGACGTAACTTGGATATGAGAAGGAGCCAGAGTGTCGACGCAAGTAGCGTCCATCACTAGCGCCCTTCCCCGTGCCCAAGCCACCAGCGTCATTCCATCAGGACGCTTGCCATCGCGGCAAATAATACCATTTGTCTCTAAAACAGCTGGTATATTAAGAGCGGCAAATGCCCTGCGGATGACTTCATTAATGCTGGCGTGACGACTGATACGGCCTGCCGATTTTAGGCAGGATAACCCGTGGCGTCCAAGAGCATCTACCTGAACGCCACATCTACATTGATGTGGTTCATTCAGTTTTATACCTAGCTGGAGTGATACACATATTGATAATGTCATATTGTAAGTAGCGTTCCAATCGGCGCAGAATGCAAGGCTTCTAGTCAAAAGCCCGACTCATTTTGTGTCACGGCCAAAAGACGAGCATGCTCTGTTCTGTCAGTAGATGAGATCAAAAGATCATAATTAAAATTGATTTTAATTTAAATAAAGAAATAAAATTAAATAAATTTAATTTAAAAAAAGCTTAATTGAATAAGATTTAATTAAATTATTATTTTAATTTAATTGAATTGAATTAAATTTTGAAATGTGAAATGTATACTAACATAGTTTCTAAGAAAAACTATAACCATAGGTGTTATGGGCTAACAGTCTGAAATAAGATAGATTTTATTTTTATTATTTTTAAACAACAGTCTTCATATTAGGTCGTTCCAACTGAACCACGTAATTAACGAACATTGAATATTATCACCAACCAACGTCCATGTACTAACTCGGCCTGATTTATCTGAATCAGGATGCTTTTTGCAACTTAACAAAGCTGCCACCTTTTTAAGACTGTAAAGTACCTCTCTAAACTAATTTGAAATGCAGTCTGTAAACAGCCTTCACCCTCACAATTATTTACACCAATTATACACACAATTATGAAAAGTAGAACTAGGAACTAGGAAATAAATGTGGCAAGGATTATCTAGGAATCAATGTCTAGGAAATAATTTACTGACAGAATGTCTAGATTTTTTTTCAGTATTACATAGAATAAATTAAGAAATGAACAGTTTTTTGCGGCAGTTGAATTTGGCTCAGGAATCAGCAAATATATATTCGCTATAACAATAATTCTAAAGTCCACGAATACTAAGCATCGACAGGGTAATGGAAGAAATCCCCGCTCATAGTGGGGCCTAAAAGATCCAATTGACAAGACGATTGACTGAAAAGTGGAAGCTAATGGATCTAAGTGTCCATAACGTCTATGTCAATTTGTAATTACAGTATGATTCATTTCGTCGTCGCTGGTGTAGTAGAACTGTTGACTGCATGGTGCCTCCGGTTCGATTCTCGCCGCCACGTACCAATGTATTTTTGAATTCATAATATGTACATTTATTCGACGCTCTGTAAGGTCGACAACGCCCTTGTGATTCCTCTGGTGTTAAAAGAGAGTATGGGCCGCGTTGATTGCATACCATCGGGTGACCCGTATGCTTCTTTGGAAGAGAAGGCCCTTTGCATGTCGGTGACGCGACCTAGAATATTATTGCTCTCCCCTAAGAGCGCTCTCAGAAGTTTTCACTTGAAAAACTGATATGCGAAGTTTTAAATATACGAGGAGTGTTAAAGAGCTGGCGAATTTCACATTCACACGACACGCCACTAATTAGGATATCATTCCCACCATATATTGGGCTGCAGATATTGAAAACATATTTGTGCTGCAGAAAAGAGCAATTCGAGCAGTCTATAAAATGCGTTCAAGGGATTCATTGAGAGAAAAGTTTAGTGAAATAAATATTATGACAGTACACTGCCAGTACGTATACGAAAACCTCCTATACGCCCATAAAAATATTAGCCAATTTAAAAAGAATAGTGATGTACACAGTGTCAATGCTCGAAACAAACATAAACTCGCAATTCCATCTACTAGGCTCCGTAAAATTGCTAAATCTTTTAAAGTGGATTGTGTTGTATTTTATAATAAACTCCCAAATGAAATTAAAATGTTACCCATTAAAAAATTTAAATGTATCGTAAAAAATTAATTAACATCTTAGGCCTATTATAGCGTGAAAGATTATTTGAATGATTAAGATAGTTGGAATTAATGTTCTAAATTTTGTTAATGAATATTGTTATATTCATTTGAATGCTATTGTAACTTTTGTACTTCATCTTGACTTGCACTAAATAACTTATAAGGTTTTACAGTGAATAAAGATTTTTTGACTTGACTTGACTTGACTATGGTTGTAGGGCTTTCCTCCACAGTGTGATTTACAAGGAACTATCTTCCACGTAGAACCTAGCTGTGGAATTAGCTTCCTTGTGCGGTGTTTCTACGACGATAAGACATACCTTCCTTCGGGTACCTTCAAAAAAAACTCATAAATTTATTTGTACGATTAGTATTCCTTTTATGTGAGCAATATAACTAGGATTTAAAATATTAGTTTAGATTTTCCATCTGTTTGTATATCACCTGAGAATATCTAATGCCTTGTTCGAGTGACGTCTTCGTTCGCGTGCGGAATTTTATGTTCTTTGTTTTGTAGGAAGAGCAAAATTCGTATAATATGTGTCTGCTGGGAATTCATATGAAAATATAAATATTTATAAGTTTCAAGAAGCGCTTCCTATGTTTATTATAATTATTGTTTACTAGCTTAGTTAAATGTTACCCGCGACTTTGTCCGCATTTACCGTTTATTTTTTTAAATAATAATAATCGTTTACCAGTGTAATATTATTACCGACTAATAATGTTTGAGTTCCAATACTGCCACATATAATATACAAAACAAATCATATTTTTCTCATCGTAAAGGCAGCGTTCGTAAATAGTTTATAATATTTTTGGATAATATGTTTTGTGGACGAGTTATAAACTCTGCTTTTCATTTCGATTGCGAGGAAATAAAACAGTAGTATAAGATGGACATTTTTAACAATTTTAGCAAATTTGAAGAAATTAATGAACACACGAAGAAACAAGACATGTTTCCCGCCGCTTTTTTTTAATCTTACGACATTGATATTAGGCTTGGGCGCCAGACCTATACAGCCTACTATTAAATTAATTTTGTAATATATATATAAATATATATATTTAATTAATTAAATAACCTATTGTATTTTAATTAAAATTTTAATATCTTTTATTCTTAAAAAACACATGAGGCAAATAAATTAAAGTAAATATTATAAAATAACAAATTCTATCTCTAAACTTTTTATTGTGTTTGGCTGTATGGCTCATTTTCTTTGCCATAATATAGATACATTTATGAGTAGATACTTTTGTGCACAAGTGCACGTTCAGCTGATGGTAATTAATACGCCCAGCCCATTAGAATGTAGTGCCGTTCAGGATTCTTGAAAAACCCAAAAATTCTGAGCGGCACTACAATAATTGCGCTCGTCACCTTGAGACATAAAATGTTAAGTCTCATTTGCCCAGTAATTTCGCTAGCTACGGCGCCCTTCAGGCCGAAATACAGTTAATGTTTACACATTACTGATTCACGGCAGAAATAGGCGCCATTGTGGTACCCATAATCTAGCCGGCATCCTGTGCAAAGGAGCCTCCCCCTGGTGAATATTCTAATAAACTACGAACACATGCTATGTAGTGTCTTAATTCAGTCAACTTAGTTGAATTGATCACAAACCTGCTAAAGAATCCCAAATGCCTATTTCCGTAAACGTGATTGTGTTTATAAAATAATAGATAACATTAATTTTGATGTCTAGTCGAACACCCAACTCACGTACCCAGTTGGTTGTCTTGATAGGTATCATCAAAATATAAATACGTAAGTATCCATCCCTACTCTGTGGTAATATATACAATAAATTGAGTCATTTTTTACGCGTTAAAGTTATGTGGAGGCACTTTGATGAGTTAATAACTTAATAGATATTTTGTTTCTTTTATAAAATTAATAAGATTTCTCCAGATCTTTTCGAATTTTATGGCAGTCGTCAATGTTAGTTATTTTACGGCATAGTTTTACCGTCAGTGAACATTATGTAATTTGTCGCGTCTAAATAGTCATTAATGTCAAAGAGGTAAATATTGTAAAGTAATGGTCTCAGGATAGATCCTTGAGGAACACTTGAGCTGTTTGTTGTGATATAGTTACTATGAGCACTGCCAATTGCAATAGTTTGGCTCCTGTTTGAAATATAGGATTCAAACATTCTATTAAGGTGTCCGCATATACCTCAAGTATGTAGCATATGGAGAAGCAACCTGATCCACTCGAGCAATAGCTTTTCCAAAATCAATGTAGATCACGTCTACCTAACATCCCTGGTTCATGCTTTGGAATATGTTATTTTTAAATGATATCCTATTCATATTAGTCGATCGGTTCCTTATCAAACCATGTTTGTCACTTGGAGTAGATTGTTGAGATTACTTAGAACATTGAGTAGCTCAGCCTACTTTTATTTTACCAAATAACAATATTTTTCGAAAAATAATGTTTTTTCCGAATTTTTCAAGTTTAGAAAAAATCGGTATCGATGGTCATATAGCCATCATAAATGTAAATGAAATTTACACAAATAAAGTTTCAAACGTACATATTATTACAAACTCGTCCGTGATTACAAAACAATATTTATAGAGCTTACTACAAATGCAGATCACACGAAGGATTCCGATCCATTAAACAAGATATAAAACAATATACAAAACATTATATGTATAAAACATTGTGTAAAAAGAGTATTTTAGCGTACTCTATTATTGTTATTTATTATAGATACGCTTACATGATAAAAAGACGTCACTCTATTTGAGAGTACGGTTGGCAACCCTAACTATAGGTGACTAAAGCGTAACATTTTTTACTAGCTTATGGACTAGTGATTACATCACTTGACTATAAAAAAGAATCAGCGTCAAACAAAGCCGAGCTTGTCATCTGCCATCTGCTATCTGCGGTCATTGAACCTCACAATTTAATATCATATTACAAGGGCACTTAAAACCTTGTGTAATTCTCTCTTAGTTTGAAGTCTTAAATTTGCTATAAGTAGGTAGGCAACAAACGGAAGAATAACTCAATATCGTACCAAACGATTAAAAAAATTAACAAAATCAACCGACTTTAAAAAGAACTATTCCAAAACAATAGATATAATATACACTGAAAAGGAAAAAAAAATTGCGTATTTTTAAACAATCTAATTAATCTAATTCTGGTTACAATTATTGTTATTTTTGGAGTCAGTGTCAGGCAAGGGAAGTATGTAACTATACATACATAGCTGTAGGTGAGATGTGCTTGTGTCGCACGCGCAAACTAACAAGGCGAGAGGCGAGGTTGGGACCGCGCGGTAGCACATTGATTCCAAAACTAACAATAATTGTAACTAGAATTATATAAAATTACATTACATTGTATTATAATACGCAATATTTTTCTTTCTTTTAAGTGCATAACATAATATCTATAGTTTTGAAATAGATTTTTTTAAAGTCGATTGCTTTATTGTTAAATTATTTTTTTATCAATAATGTGTAACTTTTAGGGGTAGATACATATTTGTTTATCATTGATAGATTCGTGCTCACTAGTATTTCTTATATGCCAATTATTTAGAAAATTAACTCGCAAAATTTTTCTTGTCAAGGTTTATATTAATCCGTTACTTTATTTTTCTTCCTATACCTAATAATGGATTGTGCAAATTTTATAGTACCAAGGTTCAAATGTCCGATACCTTCATCACTATTAAGTGGGTAATATTTTTTTTTACAAAAATAAAACATACAGCATATGAGATACAAACATACATGAAATACACTGGCCTGCAAAAGTAAGTATCACGATTTTCAAATTAATTTTTTTTCTTAACTATAGAAGGTAGAGATTTAAGATTAAAAACGTTTCGTTGCAAATTTTATAGGCTTTAATTCTTAGAAACTAAAATTATACATTAGTAACATTTTTAACTTAAAAAAGATAAAACAATGAAAATAGAAATTTTTAGTTTAGTGTAAAAAAATTCAACTAAAATGTATTACATGTTATTTTTTTTAATAACTAGTATTGCCTCCTCGAGCTCTGATTACAGCTTCGAGCCGGTTTGGCATACTGAACACTAGATTTCAGAGCCGATGTTGGGGAATATTCTCCCATTCTTCTACCAGGGCCTGCTTTAGTGCCCTGAGGTTAGTAGGTGGTGGTCTGCGATTTCTGACTAGCCTCCCAAGCTCATCCCAGGCGTGTTCAATCGGGTTGAGATCAGGATTTCTTGATGGCCAAGCCATCACGCTGATACCGACCTCCTGAATATACTCTTGTATGATATGAGCCGTGTGTGGCCGGGCATTATCATGCATCAGCATCGATCCATCACCCATATTTGCTAAATACGGCCCTGCATACTCATTGAGAATCTCTTGAGCATATCTTTGCCCAGTGAGGGTGCCATTTTCTATGGCTACTAGCTCTGTGCGACCTTCTGAAGATATGCCAGCCCATACATGTACACTGCCTCCACCGCATTGGACTCTTTCTGAGATGCAGGCTTGAAAGTATCGCTCACCAGGTCGCCTGTAAACACTTCGCCTTCCATCAGAAGTGTAAAGGGAGAATCGAGACTCATCTGCAAACAAAATTCTTGACCATTCTTCTTCATCCCACTGCATGTGTTCACGGGCGTATCGCAGTCTCGCTACTCGATGCTGTCTCTCGAGTTTTGGGCCACTCGCTGGTCTTCGGGGTTTCAAATTTGCTTCAGCAAGTCTTCTTCTCACTGTACTGTCACTAATGTAGTCCCTCCGGGTCTGAAGTAGCTGTTGCTGTACTTCAACTGCATTTTGGTGGCGATTTCTTAACACAGTGGAAATAATATAACGATCTTCTCGGGCACTGGTACACCTGGGTCTGCCCAGGTCTACCCTACAAGGTCTCCTCAGATGGTGTCCAGTCTCTTCGTACCTTCGCTTTACCTTCTGGACCGTTCGTACCGTCACACCCACCATTCTTGCAGTGCGACGCATACTGATGCCTAGTTCCAGAAAAGCCATGATCCTAGCACATTCTTCAACTGAAAGAGGCATGATAAATAAATGTTATGTGCTTTTTAGCAAAGATTTTTAAAACAAGACCCATCGATCTTGAAAAAAATTTAAAACAGAAAGAAAAATGTGAATGGTAAAATTGTAATTCGGAAACGTCCACTTTGAAAAAGGAATGGTTTTGTTTTTGAAGTTTTTTTTCAGCCAATTCTTAAAAGAAGGTTACCGACTATAAAGTTTTTATGTACAAAATTAAATTCTCTTTGGAGTCCTTTTTATTTCGAAAGTATATCTTGTGAACTTAAAAGGTTATCCCAATTTTAAAATTGTGATACTTTCTTATGAAGGCCAGTGTATTTCATATAAGTGCTGACCCTGTATACTTAGTATTGCCATATACAAAAATTAAGTACGTACGCGCTTTTTTTGAAGGAACCTATGTCTTATCGACCCGAAGTGTATAAAAAAACACAAAATAGGCACGCTGTCTTGGAGATGCGGTAAATATCCCGTCATTACGTATACCTATTCCTACGCGAAATATTTTATGGGGTTGATGTGTTCATAAGTTGGGCAGTGCCGTCCGCGTTGTTCAGATTTAGCGACCCAGTTTTTATTTGCGGTCGAAATATCTCAAAGCTTAGGGTAAAAAGCTCGTATACGAAAAAGTTTGGCGAAATTTCAAAAATAGCCTCCGACATGGTACAACCATCAACATTTCATAACAGTCTTCATTGTGTGTCATCTACCGCATTTATCACGGGGAGTGTTCCAAAGAGCTGTTTAACCTGATTCCTGCCGCCGAATTCCACCTTCGCACGACACGCCACAAGTTAGGATATCATCCCCACCACCTGGATGTGTGGCGGTCCTCTACAGTGCGGTTTACAAGGAGCTCTCTTCCACGTACCACTAAGCTGTGGAATGAACTTCCTTGTGGGGTGTTTCCGGGACGATACGACATGGGTACCTTCAAGAAAAGCGCGTACACCTTCCTTAAAGGCCGGCAACGCTCCTGTGATTCCTCTGGTGTTGCAAGAGATTGTGGGCGGCGGTGATCACTTAACAACAGCTGACCCGTAGGCTCGTTTGTCCTCCTATTCCATAAAAAAAAGAATTACTATTAGGTGGACCAGGAGCATTTTCCATACTTCTTTATCCTCTATATATTCTTTAATCGTATAGTAAGGCTTAATGGCGATCGAACTTTTTTGAATTTAGAAGGCGTTAGACATGTTACTATTTGGAAATTTTATTAAAGAACTGCATACTGAGACAAACAAATGAATTTTGTTCGCACGACACGCCACAAGTTAGGATATCATCCCCACCATCTGGATGTGTGGCGGTCCTCCACATTGCGGTTTTCAAGGAGCTTTCTTCCTCGTACTACAAAGCTGTGGAATGAGCTTCTTTGTGCGGTGTTTCCGGGACGATACGACATGGGTACCTTCAAAAAAAGCGCGTACACCTTCCATAGCCGGCAACGCTCTTATGATTCCTCTGGTGTTGCAAGAGAATGTGGGCGGCGGTCATCACTTAACACCAGGTGACCCGTACGCTCGTTTGTCCTCTATTCTATTCCATAAAAAAAACAGTCCCACCCTGTATTATAAAATATATTATGTTATGTACTGCTCTATTAACTAATATTCTTTCTACAACGTTTTCCTCATCGTATAATGGAATTTGGGTTTTAAACACTGATATAAGTAACCCTAATTAACATTAACTGCAATGCTCACTGATAAGTAAATATTGTTTTAAATTAAGAAAATTCCATTAAGACCAAAAAAACCCTTACCTAATAATGCTATAATGCTATTTAGTAAAATTCCATGTTTACGTCGTAAAATAATTATTAAAAAACGTTTATGTGGTTAAGGTTACAATAACCTAAATGATTTTTTAATGATACTACCATTTTATTTTATAGGCGATACGTCTTTATATTTTAAGTGAAGCAAAATTCAGAATTCAAAATTGAAAAAAAGTTGTATGTTGTTGTAAACATGGGCAGGGCAGGCATAGCAATGCTCCTGTGATTCCTCTGGTGTTACATGAGAATATAGGCGGCGGTGATCACTAAACACCAGGTGACCTGTAGGCTCGTTTGTCCTTCTTTTCCATAAAAAAAGGAATAGCATTGCCGACCTTGTAAAGCATATATATATGAATTAAAAAACGGAAAACATATTGATACGAGAATCGAACCGGGGCAACGTGGTTAGAGTCAACGGTTCGCTGTTACATGCCATGAATTAAGAATTAATTGTTAAAAATTATTTTTAATACATTTTACAATTTATATTTACTATTTGTTATTTTGAGCTTACTGAAGTCAAATAATATAATATAATAGTACAAGTACTGAAGTTGAGCTGTCTTGATCCCAACGCAGCTTGTAAAAACGTATAAAATATTCTAAATGTGTTTTTTTTTTTTGGAATAGTTTTTGAATGGCTTTACCGATCGACTGAAAACTGCGTGAAAATCGGTATATTCATTCAAAAGTAGTTACGGTTTAAAAATCTATATATATATATATAGAGTTTTGTTTCATTTTATCAAAATTTTGAGCTCGGAGAGCTTAAAAAATTAAAAAACACAGAACAGCTAACTCTTTCAGCTGGTTCAGCTCAAAATAGCACAAATTATAGTTTTGAGCTCGAAAACTATGTAAGTACATAAGTAATAAGTAATATGCGGATGACACTTCACTTATATTCAAAGTGAAACGAAGCCAAGTTTTGTATGATGAAGTAAACAATGCTCTATCTGACATCGTGTACTGGTTTAGCGCCAATAACTTATTGTTAAATAATCATAAAACCAAATATATTAAATTCACCGCGCCAAATGTCAAAAATGTAGATGCGAATATTTTATTAAATGGAGAGGTGGTAAAACCAGTGGAATCTGCTATATTTCTTGGCATTACTCTTGATTCCAAATTGCAGTGGGGGCCCCCATATTGAAGGATTGGCGAATAGGCTTAGTTCTGCAGCATATGCGGTTAAGAAAATAAGACGGTTAACTGACATAGATACGGCGAGATTAGTATACTTTAGTTATTTTCATAGTATTATGTCCTATGGTATATTGTTATGGGGCAGTGCGGCCGATATTAATACTATCTTTGTGCTGCAGAAGAGGGCTCTTCGCGCGATTTATAACCTAGGTCCTAAAGAATCACTAAGAGAAAAATTTAAAGAAATAAACATTTTGACTGTTGCTTCTCAATACATTTTCGATAATGTTTTATATGTTCATAAGCACATTGAGGAATTTTCTAGAAACTGTGACATTCATAATGTTAACACGAGGAACACACATAAACTTGTTATGCCTACTACTCGGTTGGGTCGAGTTAGTAAGTCTTTTGTTGGGCGATGTATATGCTTCTACAATATGATCCCAGAAAATGTACAAAACAAATGTGTTACGAAATTTAAAAGAATTGTTAAAAAACGTTTGTGTGGGAAAGGTTATTATAGCATAAACGATTTTCTTAATGACACCACGGACTGGGAATAAAGCGAACACCCTCAGGCTCTTTAATTATAAATGTTTATTGTACGATATTACATTGTAATCCATATTTTATATTAAAAAAAAAGCCCGCTGAGTTTCTTGCGCCCATTCTTCTCAGGTCTGAGGCAGTCTCTTTTGAATGGGTGGTAGATTTTGGCGTTCAATAAGTGATTTTAAATCCTATTTTGAATAAAAATATTTGAATTTGAATTTGAATAACTATTATACAATTAGTACAATTTGAAGCGTTTCGGTATGGAACTAGCGGGAAATTGCAGGGATTTTCCAAATTTTTTATATAGAATTTTCTTATTGATATTTTTAAATTTACATATTGATAGGTCCTGGATCTTACTGGGAAGTTTGTTGTAAAAGCGGCAATTTTCTGGAGACATATCAGAAGTAATTGTGCCTTATGTTTATTTTTCTCTGCTACGTATCCTGGGTGGTATGGTATACTCATAACACTGGATCGAACTGGATCGTTGGATATTCTTTTATTAGTGCATTTCTTTCCTTTTCATAGAGGGGCGAAAAAGTGAAAATTATAAGTAAGTACGTAGGTATACTTTTATTGATATTTTTATGTCACTACGAAAGTTTTTTTTTACGAAATGATTAAAATTAAAATTTATGTTCTTTTTAGTGCTTTGGTTACGCAAATCTAACAATTTAACTTATAAGTGTATAAATCCATTTCTGTCTAATCAAGTATAGCATTAATAATAAGTAATTTTATTGCTTCCAAAAAAAGGACTTAGAAAAATTTAGAAGTATGTTCTTAACAGTTTTAGTAGCTGAAGCCGAACTCGGAGGAACCTGTATGTCGGCTAACAGCGCCATTTCCACTCGAAATACAATAGATTATGTAGAGTATTTACAATAACTATTGAATATTATGTTCACTTATATGTATAAGGCTTTGTACGATTAAGACATTGAAGGCTTTACAAATAAACTTGGTGTAAAGTTATACCTGAGAATAAACCAAGAATATGGAAAATGTTGACAATATATTGCTGACAACACTGTCAGCACAATGATAACTTTGAAGTTTTCAGAATGTCAAGCAGTAAAACAAACGCGGGAAACGTCCTAACACGTCCGAATAAACCAATCATAAGCAAAATTTATTTGTAAGGCCGTGTAAAGCAATGCAATGTTACACCACTTACGGCCTATCACTAATATCGAAAACTCTCACTTTTTTAATTATTTATGTATGGATTCGATGAATTTATAGTCTTACTGCAAAAGTAACATTCACTGGTATTTATTTTTCATTTTAAAATGAATAAACATCACTATGTATGTCTCGCATTTGTACATGGAGTATAACTAAATGTACTCTGTGGTACCTACATGCTAGCAATACAATCACTGATTTTTATTTTTATTTCCAAAGCATTATCTTTCAAGTGTCAGTCAAAAATGCCACATTGAGAGTAGGTGTCTCTCACAGCTGTAGATAGAAGATGAACACTATTCTATGTAAAGTTTTTGCTATACAAACATTTTGACGTTGACAGTTGAAGGCAGAACATAATTACGATGCTGAAATAAGGCTAGTATCCCTTAGAATATTAAGGCTTTATATTTTTGCTTCGTAATGTTGCTGTTTTAAAAAAACTTTAATATTTAATTTAACTAAAAGTGTGTGTGTGTACATAGGTTTGCACGCAAGAATTTATACGTCTTTGGCGTAACAAAGCAAAAATCCTTAAAACTGTTTATTCCTCCTGCTATTCTACGTTTGTAGAAAAACAATATTGTAAAAATCTTGCAAAGATGGCTTTGACAACTAATGGGCTTGAATCCTTTGCCTGTCCTAATAATGGACGAAGAAAAAAAAATAACGAATGTCGCAAACGTCTTATATACATCATTTCACTCATATAATTGATTCATAACGTGGCTAAAAGAAGTTTATCTTGGTGTGTATTAATAGGTGTTTAAGATTATTAGCTTTTTTAAAGTACTTATTTTAATGTTTCATAGGGCATCGAAGTTTGGTTTTGTTTAGTGACCGTAAAAAAAAACTACACTCACTAAGTTTAAAATAACTTCTCCGTGTCATGTAATTCTGTAGTAACAAATGTAAGATAAAGACTTACGGCCTTACAAATAAACTTGGTATAAAGTTATAACTGATGATAAACAAAGAAAATGCAAAATGTTCACAATATCGTTGACAACACTGTCAATACAATGATAATTCTGAAGTTTTCGGAATGACAAGCTGCGTTGAAAATAAACGCGGGAAACGTTATACGTCCGAACAAACCATTCGTAAGCAAAATGTCTATTTGTAAACATTTTACATATTCTTGGTTTATGCTTAGTTATAACTTTATTCCAATTTTATTTGTAAGGCCGAAAAAGTTTTAAATTCGGACCAACTTTACTTCGATTTAATTAATAACACAGTAAGGGTTTTACCTATTCAAAGTTTCAAAGTAACTTAACTGTATTTGTAATGTTACAAGCCATTAATAGATATTTAAGACTTAGTTCCAGTTCATCTCTGTATCAGATAATTAATGATAACGATTTACAGTAACAACAATTAAACTGTTAATTGAGATATGATTTGTCCACTTAAAAAACAATTAAATATAGTTAAGAACATCCTAATGGGTGGCATCCGGTGGACGACTGCATTAGTCAGGTAAACCTATAATACTAGTTGATTGGACAATTTAATATTTTTTATATGTAACGTCTTACCTGGTCGTATATACATGGGGCACCCTTAAAGTTTTGCACTTCAAGCTAATCGGAACTATTTGAATTTCGAATGTTATATTTTTTTAAACATTGCACCCTTATTTGTAATAAAAAAAAACAATTGGCGGGAAATTATTTGCCAATAGTTTTTTATCAAACAAGTTCTACATACGTAATGAAAATGGAATTAAGTCGAAAAGATTTTAGAGCGATGATTTTTTGTGATTTTAAAACTTCTCTCTGTCCGGAAGACTGTTCCGGTCGTCTTCAAAATGCTTTTGGGAGAGAAGCACCTTGCGTGCTCAAGCAAGGTGCGTGAGGCGATGGTTTGCTGAATTTGAGAGAAGTCGGGTTTCTTTACATGACGGATTTCGTGAAGGGCGCGGCCCTTAACTGCCGTCAACGAAAATAATGTGGCAACTATTAAGCGGCTAATTGATGAAAACCCGCGGATTACCTATGAGACGATTCGAGGACTATCGGGGATTGGTATGAGCCCAATTCAGAAAATTTTCCACGAAGAATTGAAACTGCGGAAACTTTGTTGTCGTTGGATCCCTCATGAACTGACAACGGAGCAGAAGCGGGCTCTCGTGGAATGGTGCTCATAGATGCTAATGAAGTACGACCACGGACATTCTAATGCTGTTTTGAAATTTTCACAGGAAAAGAAACGTGGATTTATTGTTTTGAACCCGAAAAAAACAGCAATCTTGTGAATGGGTGTTTGAAAATAAGAACAGGCCAACAAAAGTGAGGCAAGCGAGAAGCGTTCGCGTTGGTATAAAATGATCGCATTATTTTTCTCAGCTACGGGTCCCATCTGCACAATTCCGCTTGAAGATCAAAAGAGTGTTAATGCCGAGTGGTATTCTACCATTTGTTTACGGAGGGTGTTAAAAAAGTTCGCGAAAGACGACCAAAAAGCCGCGTTCTCCTACATCATGACAACGCTTCTTCACATTCGGCCAACAAAACTAAGTCAATTTAAGCTTCCGAAAAAGTACAACTCGTCACTCATCCTGCACATAGCCCCGACATAGCACCCTGAGATTTCTGTATTTTCCTCAAAATCAAAGATTTGATTAGAGGTTTCACTTTTACGAATTCCGAAGAGGCAGCGATAGCGTTCAATCAGCACGTAGAAAACATGCCTTCAGATCTGTGGTCGTCCTGTTTTTAAAAATGGTTCAATCGCATGAAAAAATGTTTAAAATGTAAAGGAGAGTATTTTGAAAAGCAATAAACATAATATTTTGGTTATAACATGTTGTTTTTTTTTGTTTTTTGTTTGTTAGCGGTCCTCCACAGTGCGGTTTTCAAGTACTACAAAGCTTCGCAATGAGCTTCCTTGTGCAGTGTTTCCGGGACGATACGACATGGGCAGGGCAGGCACGGCAACGCTCCTTTGATTCCTATGGTGTTGCAAAAGAATATAGGCGGCGGTGATCACTTAACACCAGGTGACCCGTAGGCTCGTTTGTCCTTCTTTTCCATAAAACGGAATAGTATTGCCGACCTTGTAAAACGTCGAATAAACGTATAAGTATATGAATTCAAAATCGGAAAACATATTGATACGAGAATCGAACCGGGGCAACGTGGTTAGAGTCAACGGTCGAACCGTTGTTGTTGTTGAACACCTGTTGTTGTTGCACTACAGTCCGACTTTTTACTTTACTTTAACACGAGATTTTTTTTAGTTTTTTATTACTTACCTTGTTCTTATGTATATTTTAGGTTAAAATCTCAAATATTAAGTCTTTCTTTTTTTAAATGAAGTGTCTGAAAATAATATTATTCTGATAGGAAAAATACCGTTTTTATGTTTTTTTGAATAAAACTAAATCTTATAATATCAAACATTATAGCAAAATCCTATAGCGATAAAAATTTATATTATTTATATTGTTTTTCAAACCGTATTTAAGAGGTATCCTTTTCGTACGACGTGATAACACTGCACAATTATGTTCATATCACCGTTTGCTTGTATGTGGAAGAAAGTTCCATGAAAAAAAAACACTGTAGAGAAATATCACTCATCCAAATGGTGGAAATCGGCGGCAGGAGTCGGGTTATACAGCTGTTTGGAACTCTCTTTGATATTGATATTGAATGATAGAACACATAGTTTTTGTTCAAAGCAAAAGATAAAGAATTCACAGACCATATTAAATAAAGTTCGTTCTGAAAATAGGTGTCTATATAAAACGTGTTTAAGTAACCGATACCGAGTTTAAGTCCCTTGCTGTTAGACAACCGATAAAAACAGACCATGAATATTAGTTTAGTGTGCGTGACAAGCTACGTCATACACTCGCTATTTGTATCATACTTTGTGTTAGTGTGCCTGAATTGCTCAAAATAGAGGAAGTTCTAAAGTCAATTTTTTTCGTCGTTTTCACAGCTGTCATAGTCTATCTAAACATATAAATGATATAAGTTATGACCCTATGTGAAGCTGAATATTTTTATAAGTAGAAAGTTTTATCAAAAAAAGATATTTTAATGAAGCTATATCAAGCACCTATAAATAGGTGCATCAATTAGCTTATTAATTAGGTATGTACAACAGATAACTTAATTTTTTACATTTTTGCACTCGGGTTTAACCTAGCATTTAAGTAACAACTATGTTATTATTTACGAATTTGTTAACGATATGAACAATTCTATGACTTTTTCAGTGTCAGTTTTCAATTTAACTTAATGTAATTCAAATAAAATAACAATAAGTATAAGTGACATTACACTTTAACCCTGACGTATGTAAATATCATATAATATGAACTTCAATGTAACGGTTTTTACCTTAATGTCATAAGAGTGTATTTTTGCATACAAAGTAACAACATACTTATTATTTAAAATTTAGATGTTAACGCAAAATATTTCAAGTAATATTTCAAGAAATAAAAATAATTGTATTAATCCTTACATACATTTCCAATTTTTATTGGCAATGCATTATTACATTGACCATGCCCTTGACTTACTCAGACAAGCAATGGAAAACAGGATTGGGTACGTACGTACTTGCTTGGTAACACGGCTAAGGTTAACGGCTCGACATACGCCTAAATCTCACAACGGTTACTACCTACGTTATCTGTTTCAATATCCGGAAAACGACAAGTAATGATAGAGCAAAAATGCAAAACAGTCATGTCATTATCTGTGATGTTTAGTTCGCGACCCATCATTACTCTGTGTATATAGCAGCGAGTAGTCTGTCCGGCGTCCGCACGATGACAGCTGAAACCGTCAACAAAAACCAGACTGTGTCTGTAGGTATTGCATAAACACAGTCGACCATTCACGAACACGCCGAACCGCGAACAGCACGTGGTGGTCTAATATTAGAGCGGCTGCGAGTTCCGACTGGAGTCGTCTTTTAAGCGTATTAGTGCTCGCTCACATGGACTGTTTGTTGGATTTATAAATGTTTGTTACAAGTTGTTGTGTGAGAATATACAATGATCATCAGCCGCAAGTGCAGGGAATATGTGGCGGCACTAAGCGGTAAGTACATCCATAGTTTTTTTGCCCAAGTTTGTTTACCTCGAAGCAAAACCCGCGTGTACTGTCGTCACATAAACACAGTGTATAAAGAAACATTGTCTTTTGTCGCTTTTTGTGTTGTTTCAATTTCGTTATATATCAGCTTCGTGTTTTAAATATACTTATTTTTTAATTATCAATTTACTTGACTACATACCTTCTGATTGTTGAGTCAATCGTTTCAAAATATGTTGTAATCCGACATGGCGGCTAATTTACAGGATTTTCAGTCGATTATTCTTAAAAACTAGAAAACGTCATAATTTTTACAAGTTGTAGCTCATAAACGTGTAATCATAATATTTCAAAGTCATCGAAAATAACTATTGATGCGCAGAAATATGCGCAACTTAGAATAAATACCTAGGTAGGTAGGTATATTTTTCCTTTTGGTATTTCCTATTGGTCCTTTGGTATTTGTGTATGGAAATAGCTCTTTATCTATTTATTAGCTTTACAAATAAATTAAAGAATATATTATTAGGAAACATTACTATTATGTTAATTCTTTGCCATTATTATATGTACCAAAAGTAGTAGTAGGTACGTACATAACCAACCAAGTAGAATTTCGTAACTTTAGTCATGATTATTTCGTTAATCGTAATTAATAAATTTTATTCGTGAAACAAAGTAAAATAAAGTAATTAATACGGTTTAATAAAAGTAAATAATTAATATATAATAGTAATGCGAAAAGTATTTAACAACTACCTACAATGTTGTATTGTGTTACAAAATTGTTAGAATTTTATTATTGCTAGTTTTCATTTGTTAATATGTGTGTGCACGATTTTTTGATACACTATTGATAACTTAGTTATAATTTAAATAGGTAATCGTTCCAGTTAAGAAAGTGCTCTAGGGTCCGTATTCTACAGGTGGCTGCCTAAAAGGGACAAAATTCGCTTGATCACGGACTACGTATTGAGACGACTTTTGGAATACGGACCTGTGATAGGGTTGGCGCGTGTAGAAACCAACGCCAATATTGACCGGAATAAATGATAAAGCCACATTTAATCAATTGTAACTATGTACAATTTGGTGAGATGTTAAGAATTAAATAGAAAAATGTATGAAAAATATTAATTAATATCTGGGTTTCACTAGAATTGGGTATTTATAGCATATAATACCTAGTATTTCTGGTGTGCTAATATAATTTATCATTAAATTACGTACGTCCGGGTTTGTTGTCTAGGACTGCCAACTTTTTCCTGAATAAATAGACTATGACTCACTTCAGAGAGGATAAATAAAGAGTACAGATTAATCGATAACATTATCATATAATATTTCATTTTTTAATACGTTTATATCCTCTTGTCACATTGAATTTAAATTTATTCCGTAGATGATTAGGGCTGCGTTCAGAATCGCCAATTGCGATTTTAATCATTAATGGCTTTGGGTAGGAGCTTACGACAAGTATATTATTGTTTGAGAAAGTGATTTTTTTAAGATAATGCGCATGTCTGTCATTTGCCGCGAAGTGAGTTTGTGCAAAAAGAGTGAGGGAGAGAGGATCGATAAATCACTAAAAAAATCTTATAAAAACTGGCTGACTAGCTGACTATAAGATCTTATATTGTTCTACATATACCCTAATATAACCTATTTAGGCATTACCTAGAATTTAAGCATCATCAGCCGGAAAACGTCCACTGCTGGACAGAGGCCTCCCCCCAAGGTTAACCACGACGATCTGTCCTACGCTGCCCTCATCCAACGTATTCCGACGATAAACCAGATCGCCGGTCCATCTTATAGGGTTCTTCCAACACTGCGTCTTCTGGTACGTGGTCGCCATTCGAGTTTAAGCATATTAAAGGTGAAATATGCAACGTTTTTCTGGTGTCCACGAGGGTCGTCTTTGGTCGTCAATTACCATCAGGTGACCCACAAGTCTGTTTGTCTTTCTAATACTCAAAATTAAACTAAGATATGATTAACAGAGTAATATTTAATTGACAAAAAACAAACTGGGGGCGGCCCTGTGTTTAGTCTGTATTCCAAAACATCGTAGGCGGCGGTGTTCACAATTCTTCCACGAAACTAAAAAAAAAAACATAAGTAAACTTTTTATCCTTAAACTAAGTGTAGCATCAAAAATTACGACTTCATAGTTTGTGAATTAAAACCCATTCACATAAATTTATTTTTAAATGTAATCGGTATTATGTTTTATAGTATTAATTAAATATGGTATTAATTACATCAATAATATTTAAATTTAGCACAAGTATTAAAACTAATCATACGAAGTATATCGATGCCGTAATGAATACGTCATACCTAAGAATAAAAAAATAATCGACCGTGTTTTGTATGTTAAAATCTTAGTAAATGCATATATGAATTACTATGTCCTGTCTGATACATACATACATAAAATCACGCCTCTTTCCCTTCGGGGTAGGCAGACACCACTTCTTTCCACTTGCTACGATCCTTACATACTTGTTCCGCTTCGTCCACTTTCATTAATCCTTTCATACATGCTCTTCGGTTTAGGTACTCTTGACCTGGCCTGTCTGATATATATAGTAAACTAGCTGACCCAGTAAACGTTGTATTGCCGATATTAAAATCGCGATACAAAAGTAACTGTTGATCGTAGATGGGTGAAAATTTGAAGTTGTATGTATTTTTTAATGCTGACTCATAATCAAACAAATTTAAAAAAAAATGTCAAAACAATTAAAAAAAATTTCGTGTGGACCACCCTTAACATTTAGGGGGATGAAAAATAGATGTTGTCCGATTCTCAGACCTACCCAATATGCACTCAAAATTTCCTGAGAATCGAGAATTTTATATATTAGAGATAATGCTAATTGAAATCAATGCACCGATAGCTTCGGAAAAAATGCAGCTGCATCTGATAGAAGCCATTTTGGTGCCTGCCAAGCCTTATGATATGTTGTAGGATTGCATGAAAAAAATGAATAAACAATTCAAAGTTCTTAATGTATAAATGGTTTCTTTTATCATTTTGTGCCCACATACCAATTGACGACACATTAACTCGTAAACTGACGGAGTTAATTGACTGTGACATACACGCAGATGGAATTACACATCTTAATGATTGTTTCAGACCATATAACTTGAAATACCTACAATACATTTTCGCATTATAAATGTCTAGAAGCTCGCTCCGACTTCGTTCAGAATTTGATAGTATGAGTAAAAAAATTATATTTAAAATTAGCTACGATGTTTATCTTAGTATTGTTACATTCTGACTATCTCTGATTTTTTTTTCAAATAAATTTATCACTTGTTAATTCGTGTCAATTAACTCTACAAACTAATTTAAACACATAATATTTCCACTATAAAAACACCACGTAAACACACAAATATTTCCTTTTCACACAAATATTATATATATTAGATTATGTACAAAAATACGAGGTGGTAGAACCTCGTAGTGGTTTAAAAATTAAAAGGAAAAAAAAACGAATTGCACTCCGGGACTTAATTATTGTAATGTCAAGTTATTATCAATGAACTTTCGGCTTATCGTCTCTAAAAATAATATATTAAATTAAATAAATTACTCTGTTGTAGTTTTTCCTCATGCTATCTGGGGCCTATTCTATATGTTTTAAACGGCTCTTTATTTAGCTTAGTCATCATAAAGGCAGGACACGTTTCCTTTAAGGCCTGTATGTGTAAGCGACATAAGATGTTAATATACTACATAGTAGAGGGATACCAGCGGTGCTATTGATGTCGTCATTTCAAAATTGTTGCTTTTAAGTTCCGATCCTATCAACGTTTTGCCCTAGACTCTTATACTTCATCATTTCCCTAGAATTTAAACAAAACCATACTAAACGACATTTGAAAGGGCTAGGTATACAGTTATGCTTTATTTTATCTTGATTTTTGTTTGTTGTTTAGCTGATCGTAATTGATAGGCCCTGCCCATTATAATGCAGTGCAGTTCAGGATTTTTGAGAAACCCAAAAGTTCTGAGCGGCACCACAATTGCATTAAGTCTCCTTTGCCCAGTAGGTAATCTCACTAGCCACGGCGCCCTTCAGACCGAAATACAAGATGCTTTCAAATTACTGCTTCACGGCAGAAATAGATAGTTTGTCCCATCATGTTATAAGTTTTCAACTCGACTAATAAATTTTTTGCAGAATACTCTTGTACCAACAATCTACTTTCGTACTTGTTACGAGAATACACGTCACACAATTTCCCTAAATCGGAGCGTACCTTCATCTGAATGGGAACTGAACCGTCAATTATTTGTATTACAAGAATACAAAATTTAACTTTTTGACATAAAATCGCTTCGATCCTATTCTGGTTTTGTTACCAGAATATACTATTGATGCAGTGATCTCCCCTGCGTCTTCCATCTTGGAATACCATAGAAATTTCGGAGTTAAATACGTGCTACCTAATCTGGTGATTCTGAATGTCACGAGGTTCATAAGTATCGTAACATATCGTATCATCACTTTTTTAGTAGTTGGATATTGTTATGTTTTACTTTACGGAAACATTTCACACTAAAAAACGAAACTAAAAAAACCGCTAAACTCACAAAACAGTAACGTGAGTCATTGTTATTTACATATACTTCATGTCGTAAAAATCTATTTTGAAATCTAAATATTACTAAAGTATAGATTAGTGTCTAGTGCAAAGAGGATGTAAATACTACGTGATAAGAGACGGGACTGCCTATGTAAAAATTGAAATTTAGTTTAGTATGAAACGTGCAGTGATTTTAAGTTTGAAATAGTAATCCTACTAATATCTTCCCTTTCTTGGCGTGCAGAATGGGATGTCGGTATGCCAACTTAATGACTGACAGGCTTGCCCTGCATTCAGTTTGAAAACTTTCTTAATATATATAAATCTCGTGTCACAATGTTTGTCCTCAATGGACTCTTAAACTAATGAACGGATTTCAATGGGGATTACTTCATGGAGTGCAGTTTAGTCCAACTTAAGAGATAGGATAGTTTTTATTTCGATTTGGGACCCATAATTATTTTTATTTCCAATATTTGTTTTGTTTGGACATATTTTCTGTGAGAGTATTTTTGACGCGCGGTTTTACAGTTTCGCTGTGAAACAATTTCATTATAACAACAAGGAGCATATTATTATGTTACAATGAAAAATTATTGACAAATTCATCAAAAACGGTATTTTATTTATTATGTACAGAACAACGTCTGTCTGGTCAGCTAGTCTTAATATATATAAATCTCGTGTCACAATGTTTGTCCTCAATGGACTAAACTAATGAACGGATTTTAATGGTGATTACTTCATTTAGTGCAGTTTGGTCCAACTTGAGAGATAGGGTAGTTTTTATTTCGATTTGGGACCCATAAATATTTTTATTTTTAATAATTGTTTTGTATGGACATATTTTCTATGAGAGAATTTAGTGACGCACGGTTTGACAGTTCCGCTGTGAAACAATTTCATTCTAACAACAGGGAGCATATTTACGAAATAATTTTTGATGTTTTGAAATATAGAACAGTTGTTTTTTTACTATCTACAGAACAACGTCTGTCGGGGCAGCTAGTAATACTATATATATATAATACTAATTTAAGATGTACCAACAATAACTCAACTTAACATTAACAATTGATTTGCACTTACATACTAATTTTAGGTTATTCTAATTAGGTACATTCAACATTTTAATTATGAAAAATATAGTTACTTAGTAATAAATCTTAATTCTAGAAACTATACGATGTAAATAATTATAAAGTGGTAACTGTGAAATTACAAAAAATAAAAGTAAGAATTAATAAGTCATTAACAATCTAATACAATATATTATTGATTATTGGTCGTTATTTTTTCTAAAACTTTATTTCTAAATGACTTAAACGTGTCGTGAAAAATGTCAACGTCAAGATCGTTGATATCATTGAATGTTGTAGATATTCTATTATAAGGACCGTATTATTTCACATTCGTTCTAGAGTAATTATTTGAAAATATTTTATTAATCGGTTGTCTTGGTAAACATCTTGGAATGGAGAAATTTAAGTTAGATATTATGTTAGGTTCTAAGGATCCGTGTATAATTTTAAAAAGGCCGCAAAGGTCCAGATTTAATTGAGATAAAATCTTTAGTTGCGAATGCAACAGGCAACTACTAGTTACATTATATGGCGACGAAGTATAATCCGGCTTAGTTTGAAAGCGAACAGTCGCTTAAAACGTGGTGGATTTCGGCTATCTCAGTTTTTGACAGATTATAGCCGTCAACTGTCAATCTATCAATGACTGCACGTTTCATACAATTGAGTGAATCGCTTTTTCTTAGAGTTTTGCTAGGATATATTTCAGAAGGCGTATTGATACATAATCCGTGATTATAAATAATTATCAATATTTGTTAATTACACTTGTATAAAATCAATGTTCTAATAAGCATTAATGTAATACAAGAGACTTGATCCTGCAGACAAACTGTCCAAACAGTTTTGCGGGACTATGTTAGCTTTTCAGATTCTTTATGTAAATGATTAATAGTATATATAAAAAAAAATAAAGTATATTTTGTCTGTTTTATGCACAGTCTTAAAGACACTTTCAAAAAACATTTGTTTAGCTACTGTATTGTGCTGTAAATGGATATGGTAACCATTTCAGGATTTCATGCCCAGGAGGCTTAACCCCAGTTGTTGTATTATTTTAAAGTAAGCAAAATATACAATAACTCCACAGTAACAATTATCTACAGTTTTGTCTTCCAATAAGTTTTTTTCATTTATCACTAGCTTCTCCCATAGCGTACATGCATTTATATACATATACTAGCTGTCCCATTTTTTTTTTTAAATTTATTTAGTGGCACGGGATGCAAGTCCATAGGCCACTAGCTGTCCCAGCAAACGTTGTATTACCATATAAAGTAGTAAGAAAAAATCTATAGTTAAATTAAAGTTTGTTTTGAGACCACCTGAGAAAGTTAGTTAATTATTTTTTTTAAACTATTGTTTCAATTTGATTTGTGAACGACAGGGGACTCATCAAAGGAAAAACAAAGTTGTTGTTTATATTTAATATTTCGAGCATTTTTATATTTATTCACCTTTTAAACCTCCTCTGGACCGCCACAAATAATTCAAGACCAAAATTCGCCAAGTCGGTCCAGCCGTTCTCGAGTTTTAGCGAGACTAACGAACAGCAATTCATTTTTATATATATAGATATATAGTTTTTTCAAATTTTAATATTTTTATTTAAAGTTTAGTATTTGAATTCACTAGTTGAATGTCAAAACATAACCACCCATTCGAAAATGCCTCAGATCTGAGAAGAACGAGCGCAAGAAACTCATAAACTTATCTTACTCTCATCAAGTTTCTTCTTTTTTTAAGTAAAACTTCGTTACAGTAACATATTTTCGTACAAATTTTTATTTCCTAATCTGTGCTAACTTTAAGAAAGTCATTTATGTTATCGTAACCTTTACCACATGAACGTTTTAACAATTCTTTTGAATTTGGTAACACATTGAATTTAATTTGTACATTTTCTGGGATAATCGGGATAATCGACTTGACCGAGTAGTAGGTATAATGCTAGTTTATGCTTATTTCTGGTGTTAACATTATGATTATCATAGATTATTGAATTAATTTTTATTTTTCCCTTAATAATTCTTTAGGAGTTACTTTCGGCCATTTTCTGCAGCACAAAGATGGTATTAATACCGTTTCCACTGCCCATAACAATTTACCACAGGAAAATACGATGAAAATAACTAAAGTACTCTGGGCGCGCTGTATCTATATAAGTTAATTGTCTTATCTGTTTAGTCTAAGTCTGACATCTATAGAGCCTACTTAGACTTTACTCAGACCTTACTTACGTAAACTTTGCTGAGAATGATAAAACGCTAACTTCACTTTTGCGTTGGGCTGTCTTAATTTAGGCTCAGCTTACTTTCAGCTGTAAAATCATTATAATAATTGAAACTAAAATGCTGCATTGCGTAGTAAAACCTTGTTTAAATAATACTACAAGAAATAAGAAAGACACTGGGATCACGTCATATCATCAGTAAGTATTTTGTTAATATCAATGTAAAATAAATAATAGTTTAAAAAACTAGCAAAAAAGCCTTTTATTGAAAACCGATCTAAAAAAACGATAGATGAAAATTATATAAATGAACAAAAATCTGATTTTGCAAATTAAAAATGGAATAATTATACAAATGATTTAAGTTTTCTTTAGTGTTAATTCCGCCAATATTTGTTTTTAAACAATTCGACACGTGTTTCGCCTCTACACGATGCATCCTCAGGACGTGTTGTCTCGCCATAATCTGGCACGAGACTCATGGAATAATTTTATCAAATTAATGTAATGTCATCGGTCCTCGATAAATCTACAAAGTTTGAGACAAATCTGTCCGTTTAAAGTGGGTCAAAATCGCGCCCAAATGGTTACAAACAAACATACTTTCAGGTGAAGCTATTAAAAAGCGTGTAAAAATAAAATAAAATATTATGATAAGCTCATAAAAAGCCAGCTAGGTTTTACGTAAGTAAAGTCTGAGCAAAGTCTTAAGTACGCTCTATAGATCTCAATATTATTCCCCCATTGTAATTTGGAATCAAGAGTAATGCCAAGAAATATACCAGATTCCACCGGTTTTTACCACCTTTAACAATTAATAAAACACTAGCATCTACATTTTTGATATTTGCTGCGGTAAATTTTACATCTGTATCTACGATGACCTTGTTTTTGTTGTTAATTTAATTCAATACAATTGTTATCAATATTTATAGTTTTAATAATTGTTTTATTTTATACAATTGTACTTTGAACGTCATCATGAGGTTAACATTAAAATTCCATAGACTAATTAAGTGTAATTATATTGGCGTAATCAACGGCTGTGCTGACTGTTGTTTCTAGATGTTTTGTAATAATGTAACTGATTACTTAACAGAGTTTACTCGTGTCGTATCTTAATAATGCGATATGGATATTATCGGAAATAAATGCTATGATGCAAACCGCGAGGTATAATATAAGAAATAATAAATATTAAGGGGAAGCCTTGAGCAGAAATACGCTGTTTATTGTTTCTGTATATCTCATTATATTGTCTGCCGATAGTTCTAGTTTTTGTATTTCAATTATTGTTTCCCGTATTATCCATGCATACAGTACAGATAACAACTATATTAGCAATACAACTCTTTTGAAGATTGTCAACTGGCTGCGCGATCGTCAACCGGTTTCAATGCGTACGCAACAAGCGGCAAGTGGACACTCACACACGCCCCGGATCATTGTAGTAGTGCAACCATTTCACGTGGTTATATGAAACTTAGTGTCTGTACCGTTTAGTTACTCATAGTATGTTCAAAGTTCACTTACTTATTAGCCATTTTGCGCACTTGCTATATTTTTAAGCCGGCTTATAATCATCTTCAACATCTCTGATAATATCTTATCTTCAATCTGTTTTGAATGTATGCGCTTAAGTTATAAACATTATAAACGCAATTGGCGTCATCGATATCATTCCCTTAAATAAGGAACCCTTATGGTGGCGGCTTACTGTCTGTCTGTCAATCTTAATTATGTATTTAATACGGGTCTGAATGGGGGAGCTAAAATTATAAAATGAGAAATTAGATGCGGCGTTGTGATGCTTTGAGTATTTTCGCGAATCTCGAATATTTTAATGTTACCCGAATATCTTGGGTAATATATCGTTTAGGAATTTAGATATTTGTTATTTGGACGGATCTCGGAGTCCTGTCTTCTGCTGCTTCACCTGGTTTCACCACAGAATTCCACCTTCGTGCGACATGCCATAAATTAGGATACCTTCCCCACCATCCGGATGTGTGGCGTTCCTCCACAGTGCGGTTTTCAAGGAGCTTTCTTCCTCGTAATACAAAGCTGTGGAATGAGCTTCCTTGTGCGGTGTTTCCGGGACGATACGACATGGGTACCTTCAAAAAAAGCGCGTACACCTTCCTTAAAGGCCGGCAACGCTCTTGTGATTCCTCTGGTGTTGCAAGAGAATGTGGGCGGCGGTGATCACTGAACACCAGGTGACCGCATGTACGCTCGTTTGTCTTCCTTTTCCATAAAAAAAAGTATATGCCTAGCAATCCCACGCGGAAATTCTATAAACTTGTTTCTACCTGTCATGTACTATTTATATTATTTAGCTTAGTATTATAGTAATGTTGTTTATTTTGTTGTAAATAAAAACACAAATGTGTATTAATCCTAGAAGTGAGGTTAACACTTTAAAAACATAACATATTGTGTAAATTAAAACTCAGATCCACAATATAATCTATTAAATTAGTTTTTAAGACAGTTCATATAATTTTAGAACTAATAACAACATAATCGCATTATAAACATTTTATTCTTCCTGACGCCATCTTTCTGCTCACCCGAGTGAAACAATTTGTTGTGACTCCTACACGAAGTTTTATAACTTTTAATTGATGTGTTCATATAAATATTTTCTGCTCTGTTCTCTCAATCTATGTTAAGAATTTAAAAATAATAACAAAATTAATTCATTATTGACATGTATAACAGAAGATTATTCAATATGGAACCCATTCTTAATCATGACTTTTTGATGTTGTAATTTGGAATACCTTTGATTTTTTTGATTTTAATCAAGAATATACAATGTGTTATAAAACGTTGTGTAATGTCCTTTATGTCTAATAAGACAACTAACGGCCCTTCCCAATATACTATCTACAGATAGAGATAAATTACTTTCTTCTACTGTCAGTTAACTGTCAATAAATTGAAGCTGTCCCAATATGCCCGATAAGTAATTCTTATCGCCTTATATTGGGACGCGTGAATTGCAATTTCCATACAAACTTTTTATCGCTGGTAATCTATACGTTGTCCCATTGACAGACAGCGTGCACGGATAAGGTGAGTTACTGTCGATAAGTTTATTGGAACAAAAATGTCAACGATAGTTACGATTTTTATCTCAAGTAAGAGATAGTCTGAATATTGGGAACTGCCTTAAGGCCAACGGAATCAGTGACAGTTGGAATAAATAAATAACGTCAGCAAAAAAAATCCATCTATCCTATTAAAATGTATGTCTTAATCAAAAAACATACAAAAAATAACAATATTTATTGTGAAGGATAATGTATGTGCTCAACGATCAGTAAAGTGATCACCGCCGCCCACACTCACCTGCAACACCAGAGGAATGACAGGGGCGTGAATCACATCACATCTACAACTAGACTCCTATTCGCATATTAAAACGTGATCAAAAATGTCCGAGCGGCGTATACGTATATACCTTACATTAATGAATACATATAACATTAAAACATTAATTCAAATTAGCACCTTATTTCCTGGCAGTAATGTTCAAAGTCGCAAAAATGTATAGGTACGCTCAATATGAGCTCGGACGCGAACACGAGGCAAGAACATTTTGTTTTGGCAATCGAAATGTAATTATTTAGCAAAATGATTAAACGTCAAGATAGTTACACAATTTTCCGTTATTTGGACAGGTTTTCACTGAACACTTCGGCATTGCGTGGCGTTGTATTCAAAGCGCGGTCGGAACACAACTGAACGAAAACTCTGCCTAATAGACGCGTAGGCAGAGTTTTGCTTCAAACAATTTTTTAGCGTGATTATGATTCTAGTTGTTTATTTTACGTCGATGAGGTATCCGTATCCTATCGTCCTGGGTACACTGCGCAAGGAAAATCACTCCACAGTTTGAGGCAGAAAATTCCTTGAATAATCCTTGAAAACTGTAGAGGAATGCCACATATCCAGATGGTGATGATATCCTAGTCTCTAGACCAGTGAGAGGCTCCTTTGCACCGGATGCTAGATTATTGGTTCCACAGTGGTGACTATTTCTGCCGTGAAGCAGTAATGTGCAAGCATTACTGTGTTTCGGTGTGAAGGGCGCCGTAGCTAGTTAAATTACTGGGCAAATGATTTAAAATCTTACATCTCAAGGTGACAAGCGCAGTTGTAATGCCTCTCAGAATTTTAACAATCCTGAGCGGCACTGCATTGTATAGACAGGGCGTATCAATTACCATCAGCTGAACGTTCTGTTCGTCTCGTCCCTGATTAAAAAAAAATAATGGCGTGTAGCGCGAAGATGGAACACGGCGGCAGGAATCATGTCAAACAGATCTTTTTATGCACTCCCCGTGAAAATAATATCATAAAACTATAAAATGTATTAGATAATAAAAATATAACTGTGACATTCAGATATTCAAGAGTATTGTTTAATTTTTAATACTATCCATATCATAATAATTATAATCTTTGTGAGTGTACCTTGTTTTTAAAAGCAACATGTTTGACCCCGCACGACCAAAACACATGTCTGTTCCCAGTATACTATCTACAGATAGAGATAAATTACTACCTTCTACTGTAAGTAATTAGATGTCAATAATCTGAAGCTGTCCCAATATATCCGATAAGTCATTCTTATGGCCTTATATTGGGACGCGTGAATTGCAAATTCCATACAAACTTCTATCGCTGGTAAACTATAGGTACGTCCTCCCATTGACAGACGTGTAACGGATAAGGTGAGTTACCGTCGATAAGTTTATTGAGACAGAAAAGTCAACGATAGTTACGATTTTTATCTCAAGTAGGCCACAACCGGAGATAGACTGAATATTGGGAACGGCCGTTATACTGTGTATGTATATAATGTGATGTATAATGTGAAAATATACATGTATATTTTCATAAATGTACTGACAATGAAGAGTCATAATATTTATATCTTTAAATTTTTCTTTGAGAGACTGTCTATAACCAAGCTGATATATAGTACGCACAGCTCTCTTTTGCAGAGCAAACACTATAGCAATGTCAGCAGCATGACCCCATAGTAAAATACCGTACGTCATGATGCTGTGAAAATAGCTTAAGTAAACTAATCTAGCGGTCGCAACATTAGTGTACTCTCTAATCTTTCTAACTGCATATGCCGCAGAGCTGGGTCTATCTGCTAGTTGGGCAACATGTGGACCCCACTGAAGCTTTTTATCTAACGTGATACCCAAGAAGACCGTAGTGTCGACAAGTTCCAATCCCAGAAGTGAGAAATCGGTATCACTTTAAAAATAACAAATTCTTTAAAACATGAATTATAGATCATATGCTCTAAAAATTAATACATTAAGAACAAAATCGAATGGTCATAATATTACAGCATAGCGTACTTGAGTTGCTATATGACTATTTTCAATCCATCCAAACGCAGTCATAGGCGACTGCTTGTAAGAAATAAAGGGAATTTTTACCAGGAGGCTGCTTTTGCACAGGATGCCGGCTAGATTATGGGTTCCATAACGGCGCTTATTTCTACCGTGAAGCAGTAATAAGTAAACATTACCGTGTTTCGGTCTGAAGGGTGCCGTAGCTAGTGAAATTACTGGGCAAATGAGACTTCTTATGTCTCAAGGTGACGAACGCAATTGTAGTGCCCCTCGAAATTTTAGGGTTTTACAAGAATTCTTAACGGCACTGCATTGTAATGGGCATGGCGTATCAATTATCATCAGCTGAACGTACTGCTCGTCTCGTCCCTTATTTTCATAAAAAAATATATTACGGCGAACAAATGGATTTGATAAGCAATAGAAAGATATTTGTGATATGACACAACCAGTGATGAATTTATGAAACGTGTCTGTAGATAAATACGTGGTGTTTTGTTTAAATAATATGTGCAACGCAAGCTTTCATTTGATATCTTGTTCACGTTCAACGTACATTGGTGTACAGACAAGCGAACAAGATTAGATTTATAAATATCTTAGATCATTTACGGCCGTTCCCAATATTCTATCTACAGATAGAGATAAATTGCTACCTTCTACTGTCAGTAATTAGCTGTCAATAATCTGAAGCTGTCCCAATATACCTGATAAGTTATTCTTATCGCCTTATATTGGGGCGCGTGAATTGCTATCTCCATAGAAACTTCTATCGCTGGTAAGCTATACGTTCCCCCATTGACAGACAGCGTGTACGGATAAGGTGAGTTACCGTCGATAAGTTTATTGGGACAGAAAAGTCAACGATAATTACGATTTTTATCTAAAGTAAGAGATAGACTGAATATTGGGAACGGCCGTTATACGTCCAAATAGACTGTGACAGCATTTTGAGCAATGTACGCACACTAGCTAAATTTTTGTTTCCGAGTCATGGATGTTTAAATGTATTTATGTATGTTTATATGAATTTATGTATGTTTAAGTAAGTATATTGTATTAAATATATCGTTGTCTTGTAACCCATAACACAGGCTATAGATGCTTAACTTGGGGCAAGATAATTAGTGTAAAAAGTGTGTCACTATTATTATTATTACTAACAAAAAGTGTGAGACGTAGCTTGTTACGCATACTAGAGTAATAAACATGGCCTGTTTCCATCGGAATTCTAGCAGCATAAGGCTCTATTTAAATAATATTTATATTTAACTAGCTGACCCGACAGACGTTCTGTAGATAATAAAAAAAATACTGATTTATAGAAATTTTCCAATAATATTTAAAAACATCAAGAATTATTTCGTATAAAATGCTCCTGTTTTTATAATGAAATTGTTTCACAGCAGAACTGTCAAACCGTGCGTCACTAAATTCTCTCATAGAAAATATGTCCATACAAAACAAATATTGCAAATAAAAATAATTATGGGTCCTACATCGAAATAAAAAGTATCCCATCTCTCAAGTTGGTCTAAACTGCAGTCCATGAAGTAATCCCCATTAAAATTCGTTCATTAGTTTAGGAGTCCATCGCGGACAAACAACGTGTCACGTAATTTTTATATATCAAGATATTACATCGAGTAGGTACTAAATAAAATACTTCGTACAATTGCAAACGCTTTATTTCTTCAGAACTGATGACGATCACGGATCAAGACAGATCATTGAAAAAAAAACTTATAGACTTATTGCTGATTATCATAAGAATATCTTTATCAGTGGCGTGATACGGAGTGTATCCATAGACTTAGAAACAAACGTATAGTTAACCAGACATCCTGAATATACGTGATCGATATTGATTTGTCAATGTGTGCGATAGGCGATAGCTGGTGGTTAGCTTGATTATTATTCAATATACATGGGCCACACTAAAAGTTTTGCACTTCTAGCTAATCGGAACTATTTGAATTTCGAATGTTATATTTTTTAAACCTTCTTAGTAATAAAAAAAATTGGCGAGAAATCATTTGTCAATTGTTTTTTATCACACAACAAAGTTCTACGTACGCAATGAAAATCGAAAAAGATTTTAGAGCGATGAAAAGCTCAGCTACGGATCCCATCTGCACAATTGCACTTGAAGATCAAAAGAGGTTCGAATTACGAAGAGAGATTAACATAATATTTTGGTTATAACATGTTTTTTTTTTAGTTTCGCAAAACCTTTAGTGCGACCTACGTATTAAGGGGCTTATTCTCAGCGTGGCTGACTGTTTACGAATTGTCGATCACAATCTGTTTCAGTAACAATAGATTCGCTTACCTTTTTTACCTTGCTGTATCTCCGTTACAGATATTCTTCTCTCAGCCACGCTTTGTTATATTCTTATAATTATAAAGCAATATTTGGTATAAATATCTATTTATTTAATACATCACAAAATCCACAGAACTTTCGTTAGGTTATAATAATACTATTGTAGAACTTACTTCTAATAATGGATTTAGAATAAGACGTGGTATTTGTGTGTGTGTGTGTGTTTGTGAATTACTTTTGATTTACACCTTCCTTTAGATTTTAATCAGATTGGGAATGGAGCGACTGCCCTCAGGCTATTAAATAATCAGGCTATTAAATAATAAGTTTAATTGTACAATGTTACTTTGTAAATGTTACTTTAATTGTAAAACATATTTTTGATGAAAAATAAAAGCCCGCTGAGTTTGTTGCGCCCATTCTTTTCAGGCCTGAGGCATTCATTTTGGAATGGGTGGTAGTTTTTTTGACTTTCAATAAGCGATTTCACATCCTATTTTGAATAAAAATATTTGAATTTGAATTAACAGACCTTTTAAAGCAGCCTCTACTATAATAATTAAAAAATGTCATCAATATTCTTGTATTATTTTCAATTTATTCCAATTATAACCATACTTAGTATAATGGTGGAATAGAGTTGTTATAAAACATTTTTATTTGTAAGGCCGTGTCTACGTTAGTATTTTGTAAGTCTATGGATGACCCAGGCTCCTTTTATGCCCACTAAATAAAGCGTTTAGCGCGCCTCAGAATAAAGACATTATATTCATATCTTATTTATATATTGGATTAAATTTGAAAAGCTTTATAGTCTTCAGACTTATTGCCGATAATCATTAAATATATCTTTATCAGTTGCGTGATAGCGTGGGCTATATGTGATGTGTACATGTCTTAGCTGTGTTTTTTTTATGCCAATACGGGACGAGACGAGCAGGACGTTCAACTGATGGTAATTGATACGCCCTGCCCATCACAATGCAGTGCATTTCAGGATTCTTGAAAAACCCAAAAACTCTGAGTGGCTAGTGCCACGAGCGCAATTGTAGTCAATTGCGCTCGTCACCCTGAGACATACGATGTTAAGTCTCATTTGCCCAGTAATTAGCCTTCAGACTGAAACGTAGTAATGCTTACACATTTCTGCTTCACGGCAGAAATAGGCGCCGTTGTGGTACCTATAATCTAGCCGGCATCATGTGCAAAGGAACCTCCCACTGGTGTCTTGTGTGTGGCGTTCCTCCACAGTTTTGCAGAACTTTTTTGGCACGTTCAATCATAAAATGAAATGAATACACTGTGCAGTGCTTTAAGAACAATGCGACATGGTCATAACACGATACCTGTAGCTATTCAAGAAGTCCCTTTGAACAAATTTAAGTTGACCATCAAAAAAATTACTAATAATTACACCACAAACATGTGACAAACAAACGTCGAAGTAAACTGCTCAGTCCAACATAGACAATGAACAAAAATTGTAATGCATGTAATCCTAGCCCGTAAAAGAAAATTGTGTCAATGTTGTGGTGGGTTTTTCTTTACAATTCTTTATCCAGCAGATATCAAGTTTTGCCATGAACTGCTGAGAAATGCACGCACACTAACACAAAGAGACGAGTGTAAGACGTAGCTTGTCACGCACACTAAAGTATTAAACATGGCATGTTTTCATCGGTTATCTAGCAGTAAAAGGCTCTATCTAGACGTATAAATAGGTGATAATAATATGAACGTAAATTATCAGCAAAATACTTACCTAAAATATCTCATGATAACATGAAATATGAGTATCTTGTATGGGAATCTTATATCAAACACCAGCCAGTCCTTTGAGCTGTAAATGCAAATGTTAATATGAGATATGAGAACCAAGGTATTGTTAAATTTCAAGGAGTTCCCCACAAGCCAAAATATTATAATCTATACTAATATTATAAAGCTGCAGTGTTTGTTTGTTTGTTTGTTTGAACGCGCTAATCTCTGGTACTACTGGTCCGATTTGAATGATTCTTTCAGTGTTGGGTAGTCCATTTATCGAGGAAGGCTATAGGCTAAGTTTTTTTGTTTTTCAAAATTAGGGATCCGTAATAAAATTGCTATTTTGTAACACAAGGTGTAAAATCGAAAACCTATTTTTGCGTGCGCTGCAAAAACTATTGACAATAGAACAAAATGATGTACAGGCTATAATATAGGCAATATTTTATAACTTATAAAACTATCGCGTGAATTATACTTTATGTGGCATAACAACGTTTGCCGGGTCAGCTAGTATGAGATACGAGAACCAAGGTATTGTTAAATTTCAAGGAGTTCCCCACAAGCCAAAATATTTTAATTTATTATATTTTTAACACAAAGTACCTACTTGCGTAAAAGTTACACTTTTTATAATGATTTATTTATTTATCCCGACTTTTCTTGTCCGTTGCACAGTACGTATTTGTCATTGTGAAGCTAAGCGCCATTTTTTGTCTCATATGCGGTATTTGCTGTAGACGGATGGTTTTTGGCAAAATTTACTGGCAGTGTACTGTTCTTTTTTTTTAAAAGTTACAAATAATAATAGTAATAATAATAATCATTTATTTCAGGCATAACCCATAGAAAATACAAATTAAAATCAAAATTACAATTAAATTACAACTAAATCCAATTAACTAACCATACAATAAAATTAAATTAAATAAATTACAAATTACTTACTTATATTAAATAGCTTATTTTCTATTTTTATTAAGATTGATGTCCATCCATCTTTTGAAAATATCGTTATTATATACATTGTTAGAGACAGTCATCAGAATTCCGTTGGTGGAGCGTCTAATTCGATCCCAAAAAGAAGCAATTCTTGTGCGAATTATTGCGAAGAAGTCGGGCACTCTCGCTCTCGCAAACACTGCAATACCTTGGAAGTTTCATAAGATAAGATTCCTATCGAATCATTATATTGCACTCTTAGTGAACTTTTGAATAATTACACCACAGTTGGCAGGTGTACATACACAGGCAATAAGTTTTAAATAGTGTTGTTTTCACCTCATTGCTGCACTTTGCAAACCTTCGTGCTATCATGTTGCTACGTACCGAGAGCGCCCTTCGCTCCCTCTCAATATCGCAGTCGTCTTTCAGATCTTCCGTTAAGATATGACCTAAATATTTGAATTGATTTATAATTTTTACACTTTTCTCATTCAGATTTAAATACCATCAAAACGGTTTTATTAACATTATACTTCAATCCATGACTGTAAGCTTAATTTTCGCATATTGATATTAATTTACGTAACCCTTTGATCGACGGACTCAGCAGGACCATATCATCAGCGTAACTTAAATACAAAATACAAATACACGTGTTTTCATTCTTTAAAAATATATAAAAGTGTATCACTCGCGCTAATCAAAATAAATACCATACCATACCGTTTGTGGTACCATACAGTTCAAAGTAACACTAATGCCTAAGTTATAGTTTTACTAGTTCAAATGTAGATGCTTAGATAATTTATACGTCTAGATAGTCTCTTGCTATTAGACAACTAATAAAAACAGGCCAGGAATATTAGTTTAGTGTGCGTGCCAAGCTACGTCTTACCATCGCGATTCGTATGACAATTTGTGTTTGTGTGTGCATTGCTCAAAATAGAGATTAGTTTCTACCAGTGGGAGACTCCTTTGCACCGGATGCCGGCTAGATTATGCGTACTACAACGGCGCCTATTTCTGCCGTGAAGTAGTAATATGTAAGCATTACTGTGTTTCGGTCTGAAGGGCGCCGTAGCTAGTGAAATTTCTGGGAGAATGAGACTTATCATCTTATGTCTCAAGGTGACAACCGCAATTGTTGTCCACTCAGAAATTTTGATTTTTCAAAAACGTTGAGTTTGCACTGGCAAAGGCGCTGCATTGTAATGGACAGGGCGTAACAATTACCATCAGCGTAACGCGTATTTTCATTAAAAAAAATTGTTCTATGCTCAATTTTCGACGTTTTCACGTCTAGATAAGACCATGACAGCTGTCATAGTCTTATCTAGACGTATAAATGATCTTAGTGTAGATGATTAACACAGTTGCTTAGTGATTAACCCCCTTATTCATAATAGTCTGCTAAGTTAAAACATTGCTAATTCTCACTCTGTCTTCTTCTATTGACCTAAGTCAGAATGAGAAAAACACTCCTAAGCGGCTGTTTAAAGTTAGCGGACCATTATGAATAAGGGGGTAAGACTAAACAATTGTAGACCTATTTGATAAGTACAACTGCTTAGTAATAAGGTTAGTAGGAATATTACAAGCGTGTTTTAATTTTTTTGCGTTTTCATGTTTGTGATGGTTTCTCTTCGTCATCTATTTATTATGTTGTCAAACAGTGAACGATATTTGTGTAACGCATTTGGCAAACGATAACGCTGCTGTCTAAACACCCACGTGGTTTGCTTAGTTTATAAAAAAATATTATTGTTAAACTAAATCAAATACAAATATTTCTATTACTTAAAAGTTAAAAACTACAACATATTCGAAAAAGTATGCCTCAGACCTGAGATGAAAGGGTGCGAGAAACTCTTTTTTTTTTTTCATAAAAATATGGTTACAAAGTATATCGTACAATAAACTTTATTAGTTAATATCCTGAAGACGGTCGCTCCATTCCCAGTCTGTGGTTGAAAAAGGTGTTTTCATTTTGCTTTGAACATTATCTGGGATCTTGTTGTGAAAGCATAATACATACTCACCACAAAAGATTTACTAATTCGACTTAGCCGAGTAGTAGGTAAATCTTATATTTTTAACCCTTTAATTTTTAGTTATAATATTTTCATTTAATTTTCCAATATTAAGGTCTAAACTAGTTTGGACTGCGGTTTCGGCCGGTCATATCAATTCTTATGTTAAAAATAATACGGGAACAAAATGGCAATCAATAAGTACACATATTATGTCGAAACAATACGTAATCATAAGAATGTGGGTCACACGATGGTGACTCATAATTATTGTTGTTTGAATAAAACTTATCATACCGTTATCTACGTCTTAATTGTTATCTTCATGGTATTTTATAGCTTTGCTTAAGATTCATTGTATTGTTCATACAATATCGTAAAAGCTTGCGGCACGCGCTGTCTATCACAGAACGGGGGAGTGGTATTGCCAATAGCGCTCTCTCTCTCGCACTTATGGGCTGGGCCTTATGACTGTGTATATGAACTGCTGAATGTTTTATGTATTTGTGGCAATAAAAATATAATTTTTTCTGAAAAACGTTAAGCAGGGTCGATTGACAACTGATAAATAACTGACTATATCTCATGATCATCATTCATCATGTTCACGAAGCATCCTTACACAAACAATGAATTCAAGATCTAAAGGTTGATCCAATATACGATAGTTTATATTTATACAGTTTATTCTTTATTTACTTCACAAGTGGGAGGCTCCTTTGCACAGGAAGCCGGCTAGATTATGGGTACCATAACGGCGCCTATTTCTGCCGTCAAGCAGTAATGTGTAAATGTTACTGTGTTTCGGTCTGAAGGCCGCCGTAGCTAGTGAAATTACTAGGCAAATGAGACTTAACATCTTATGTCTCAAGGTGACGAGCGCAATTGTATTGCCGTTCAGAATTTTTCGGTTTTTCAAGAATCCTGAGCGGCACTGCGTTGTAATGGGTAGGGAGTATCAATCACCATCAGCTGAACGTCCTGTTCGTCTCGTCCCTTAATTTCATAAAAAAAAATTTTTTTAAGAAATAATTTATATTATTTATGCACGACTTATATTTATTGGATGCAGCACCTTACAAACTAGTTTCTTATGTATATTACAGCCATTGTAAAATACTCTATTTGATTGAATAGAGTGGCCGTTGAGTTTCTTGTATGTTCTTCTCACGAGCTCAACTTATTCCGAACATATGGTAAATTCAGTAATTTTAATGAAATATTTATAGTGACTATTCAAAAGCGCTTAGTTTAAACCTAATTGAATAAAGTTTATTTGATTTTGTCTAGAGGCCTATCACAGAGTTGAATAATTCCCAGCTCTTGAATGATGAGCCCGACTATAAATGTGCATGTAAACATTAGCTTAATATTACATTGATATGGTATCAACATCTGGGGTCTATATAAAGTGGTTGTAATATGATTTTGCCTCACAGTTGACCAGTTTTTGTTGAGTTTTTTCTCTCTTTTGTACTGTCATTCATTCTTGCGGTCGTAATTAATATTCTCGTGTTATTATTATTATACTAAAATTATGAAGGACTGCTCTTTGTGTAGCACCTGTGCTAAATGCGACGCAAACTATTAATAATTTGGATATTTTCCAATATAGTTTGTAATTTTGAAGTAAATTGTTTTTTTTTGTTAGTCATCTTTGGACGCATACACGATTTGTTGTATCAATTAATACGCCTCGCCTAAGTCTATTTTGACCGATAATATTACGTAATATAGAATTGCACCATTGTGCTAAACATTGGAAATAAATAAGATCGAACCATGCTGAATTAATATATAATTTACCAGTGGGAGGCTCCTTTGCACAGGATGCCGGCTAGATTATGGGTACCACAACGGCGCCTATTTCTGCCGTGAAGCAGTAATGTGTAAGCATTACTGTGTTTCGGTCTGAAGGGCGCCGTAGCTAGTGAAATTACTGGGCAAATGAGACTTAATATCTTGTCTCAAGGTGACAGGCGCAGTTGTAGTGCCGCTCATAATTTTTGGGGTTTTTCAAGAATCCTGAGCGGCACTGCATTGTAATGGGCAGGGCGTATCAATTACCATCAGCTGAACGTCCTGCTCGTCTTGTCCCTTATTTACATAAAAAAAAAAATATTATGCAATATTCTTTTTTTATCGAAGAAGATTCATATATGGGTCACCTGGTGGTATGTGATCACTCAATGGCCCAAACTCTCTCATAACGGCAGAGAGGAATCACAAGAGCGAAGCCGACGTTATAGAGCGTTGAATAAATATGTGACCAGGCGATTATTCCGTAACTGTGTTACAGATATCAAAAACTGATATCGAAATACCATTACCGAATCAGTAAAATCTTTTTCAAAATCAAACGAGAAGTATCCAAAATTTTGGTATACCTAAAACACTTCCATACAATAAACTGTATGATCGCCAGGTCATACTTAACGATTACACTCTGTACGTATGTATGACTAGATTTTGTATACCAAAAAAACATTGGTACATGTCGGGCGAGGATCGACCAGCGGCCGAATCTCACCGCTGGACGTCAAAATGTGAAATTCTAATCGCATCTTGACGTCTATTCTTTCACTACTATACGGTATTCTACCACTGTGCATTTTGCAAGGTACTTTCTGCCTCGCACAACCACTTTGTGGAATCAATTACCGGCTGCTATCTACTAACTAAAAGGCTGTCAACGCATCTCTTGACCTCTGTTGTTGCGGATGTCCATGGTCGGTTGCCTCACCACTCCCCCTCCCGTTTGCCCCCTTTAATAAATAAAAAAAATGGTTTTCCTTGCTATAAGTACACGTTTTACATTTTCACATCCTGAAATCTTAGTCTTAGTTGAGGTCCTGCTGATCTTCAATACAGGGTCATCCTACTTCAAATTCTCGCCGCTAGCACAGTTCCGCCGTGACCACGATTCATGCAATTGGATCGAAATATCGGCATTAAATATATATATATATAAGAGATTTCCACGTATATAGTCACTCATCACGATATCTCTGGAACCATTAGGCGTAGAGACTTGAAATTTGGTAGGAATATTACTTTCGCCGAGTAGAGGTCAGCTAAGAACGTATTTTACGAAATTCCACCCGCAAGAGTTTTTTTTTAATATGAACAGAACAACGTCTGTCGGGTCAGCTAGTAAAATATATATCGTGAGTAGGTAGCCGTCATAATAATTACAATGTTAAAATTGTATATGTGTAAGAAGTTTTGAGAGGATCGTTAAAGAGATATTAATATTTATTTTAATAACATTGTGAATTGTAGCTGTTTTAGTACTAAAATGTTTGCAGTTCTGTAAGAAATAATTTATTTAAAATTTGTCCCCGTTGCTACAGTTGATAAAGAATATGCATATTAATTTTATACTGATGTTTTTAATGTGAAAGTTTATGTATTTCACGCCTGGGCTACATACAGCAAGATACATAAGGAAAACGAATCTATTGTGACTGTAACTCATATTTATTGACAAGTCGTAAACAGTCAGCCACTCTTGACATTATCTCCTTAGTATTTCGAATATTAAACTAGCTAACCCACACATTGATAAATCAAAATTGGTCACACAATATTGGGCATCTATAGTATTCCTGCCACCGAATTCCACCTTCGCACGACACGCTTCAAGTTAGGATATCATCCCCACCATCTGGATGTGTGGCGGTCCTCCACAGTGCGGTTTTCAAGGAGCTTTCTTCCTCGTACTACAAAGCTGTGGAGTGAGCCTCCTTGTACGGTGTTTCCGGGACGATACGACATGGGTACCACCAAAAATAGCGCGTACACCTTCCTTAAAGGCCGGCAATGCTCTTGTGATTCCTCCGGTTTTGCAAGAGAATGTGGGCGGCGGTGATCACTTAACACCAGGTGAACCGTACGCTCGTTTGTCCTCCTATTCCATAAAAAAAAGGTGCTATGTTTGAACCCAGTGCAAGTTAATCAACTTCACACAAAACCTTTGAATTTCTTCAATGGTATATAGGTTTCCTCACTATATATATACATTTGTCATAAGAACGTATATATGTATCACTAGCTGAGGCGACAGACGTTGTTCTGTGCATAATAAAAAAAAAATGCAATTTAAACCACTATAATAAATTAAAAACAAAAAAGCGGCCAAGTGCGAGTCGCCCATGAAGGGATCCGTAGCAGCAAGTAACATAATATAAAAGTTCTTGTACTTAGTTGTAACGATTTATGATGTATTAAAAAAAAACTACTTACTAGATCTCGTTCAAACCAATTTTTGGTGGAAGTTTGCATGGTAATATACATAATATATATTTTTAAGTTTTATCATTCTCTTATTTTAGTAGTTACAGGGGGGAGGGGAGGACACATATTTTACCACTTTGGAAGTAATGTTTTTGTATTCAGTTTAGAAAAAAATGATAATAGAAACATCAATATCATTTCATTACCTATCCATAGACCACACACATATGGGTTTGAAGAAAAAATTTAAGTTTCAGTTATGAGTATAACCCCCAAAATTTATTGTTTTGTTTTCTATTTTTGTAAGAAATTCTTAATCTTAAGCGGTGCACAGAATACATATATTTACCAAGTTTCAACAGAATAGTTCTTATAGTTTCGGAAAAAAGTGGCTGTGACTTACGGACGGACAGACAGGCAGATATGACGGATCTATAAGGGTTCCGATTTTTGCCATTTGGCAACGGAACCCTAAAAACGTATTTCTTATATATATTCTGTATCGACACCCCCTCAAGACCCCTTGCGTGATATTTCGTAAAATTTTGACCTTACCTGACCTTATGGGTTTGATGAAAAAATTTAAGTTTCAGTTCTAAGTATAACCCCCAAAATTTATTGTTTTGTTTTCTGTTTTTCTAAGACAAGGCCTATGCAGAGATATCCTATATAATATAACTAGCTGACCCAGCAAACGTTGTATTGCCGATATTAAAATCGCGATACAAAAGTAACTATTGATCGTAGATGGGTGAAAATTTGAAGTTGTGTGTATTTTTAATGCTGACTCATAATCAAACAAATTTAAAAAAAAATGTCCCAAAAATAAAAAAATAAAAATTTCGTGTGGACCACCCTTAACATTTAGGGGGATGAAAAAAAGATTGTCCGATTTTCAGACCTACCCAATATGCAGTCATAATTTCATGAGAATCGCTCAAGCCGTTTCGGAGGAGTTCAAAGTTTAACACCATGACACGAGAATTTTATATATTAGATATAACATATTGAAATGCAGCAACGGGATGGATTGCCATAAAAATGTCTGGAAAAATAAATAATTCGAGTTTATACATCATTTTACACTATGTACTAATTATAAATAGCGTTAATTCTCATCATGTGTCAAACAAAGATAAACATTGTTTTAATAAAAAGTGTTTACCCAATTAAAATTGTTAATAATCATAACAACTCACTGGGGTTACCAGATACCAGATAATTATTTTGGCATTCATTAATTAACGTTGATGGAACTTAAGAAACGGGATAAGATAGTTGTTTTTAGCAACATGGTGTATTTTATTATTATATACTAGGTGACCCGGCAAACGTTGTTTTGCCATAATATAAATTATTTATCGAGTTAGACCGTTTCTTGGACATTGCAACATTACTTTTTTTTCTAAAATAAAAAATGTTTTTTCTAAAATAAACGTAGCCTAAGTTACTCCTTATTACATCAGCTACCTGCCAATAAAAGTCCCGTCAAAATCGGTCCAGCCATTTCAGAGATTAGCCGGAACAAACAGACAGACAGACAAAAATTGTAAAAAATGTTATTTTTTAACCGTTTATATGTTCATATACATATAGTAAAAACGGTTATTTCAATATTACAAACAGACACTCCAATTTTATTTATATGTATAGATATCAAGTATCCTGCGCCTGCTCATCTCAGTTGCTTAATATTTGTATTGAGAATATATAGAAAAAAAATATTGTTTCCGGATAATAATCATTAAGATATTATCATAATATATTAAAACCTTCTCCGAAATACCCTGCATCTTATGTTAGTATTATTCCGATTGGTTCAGTAGTTTCGCAGTATAACCGAACAAAAAAACGACTCCCCATTTATTTACTCATATTGTCACCCTGGTAATCAAACTACAATGTATATGAATTTTTGTTAGTATTTAAATTAAAAATAAAATAGTCATTTTCAGAGAAACACATTTTATAGTACGTAAAGGAGGTATGTTTTTACGAGAATGCTAATAATTGGTTTTATTGAATATTTTACATAATACATTCATTATTATAATAAACTAGCTGACCCGACAGACGTTGGTCTGTAGAAAATAAAATAAAATACTGTTTTATAGGAATTTGAATATTTCAATACATCAAGAATTATTTCGTAAAAAATTCTCCCTGTTGTTATAATGAAATTGTTTCACCGCGGAACTGTCAAACCGTGCGTCACTAAATTCTCTCATAGAATATATGTCCATACAAAACAAATATTGAAAGTAAAAATAATTATGGGTCCCAAATCTAAATAAAAACTATCTCTCAAATTGGACCAAACTGCACTCCATGAAGTAATCCCCATTAAAATCCGTTCATTAGTTTAGGAGTCCATCGCGGACAAACAACGTGTCACGTAATTTATATATATATTAAGATAAGCAATTCATGAATAATAATGAAACATTAGAAAAAGGTTATAGACAGCGGCTGACAAAGAGAGAGAGAATTACTTAAGATAACTCGGAATATTTACTTGGTTATAAGAACATTTTATAGGTATACTATATTCATGTGTACATATTTTATATCTATATAATAAAATAGCTGACCCGGCAAACGTTGTTTTGCCATATAAAGTATAATTCACGCGATAGTTTTATAAGTAATAAAATATTGCCTATATTATAGCCTGTACATCATTTTGTTCTATTGTCAATAGTTTTTGCAGCGCACGCAAAAATAGGTTTTCGATTTGACACCTTGTGTTACAAAATAGCAATTTTATTACGGATCACTAATTTTGAAAAAAAAAAACATAGCCTATAGCCTTCCTCGATAAATGGACTACCCAACACTGAAAGAATCATTCAAATCGGACCAGTAGTACCAGAGATTAGCGCGTTCAAACAAACATACAAACAAACACTGCAGCTTTATAATATTAGTATAGATAGTATACAATCGCTACAAAATAAAAAGACTGTCCCATCGACAAAATTGATTCATATCCTTGCTGATAAAAAACCAATGCTTTTAAAACCATTAAAACAGCTTTATATTTCTATGAAAAATATTGTATTACAATTGGTGGGCTTAGTCAGTGTCTTATAAAATGATAACAGTTACTTACTTACAATGTATGTTTAAGCGAATTCAACCTACTTGTTTATTATGACTGGTGCCCGTGTCGTATCGTGCTTGAAACGCCGCACAGGAAAGCTCATTCCATACTTTGTTTGTGCGTGGAAGAAGTTCTTGTATATTTTGTTCCTGTAAAGCTTTGGTCATCTCTTTAGTTCTTAGAACTTATCTATACACTGGCGCACAACGACACTCTATTATGATTGTTCATGTTGCATACCTACTTGAATATCCAAGATTATATTTTGGCATCGCTAAAATATCTGTTAGGTCACTGCACTTGAGATTTTTTTTAATGAAAATAAGGGACGAGACGAACAGGACGTTCAGTTGATGGTGACTGAAACGCTTTGCCCATTACAATGCAGTGCCGTTCAGGATTTTTGAGAAACCCAAAAATTCTGAGCGCCACTACGAATGTGCTCGTCACCTTGAGACAAGATGCTTAGTCTCATTTTCCCAGTAATTTCACTAGCTGCGACGCCCTTTAGACCGAAACACAATAATGTTTACACATTACTGCTTCACGGCAGAAATAGGCGCTGTTGTGGTACCCCTAATATAGCCGGCAAAAACATAACCTCTACTATAATCGAATAACATAAGCTCCTCTTTACACCGTGATTTCGTAGAAAGCTCATTGGACGAATTTATGTTTACTTCACGACCTGATAATAAAAATTGTAATGTATTTTAAATAATAATAAATCCACTAAGATGTATTTTTTATTTTATTTATTATAATTAAATATTGTATTTGTATATAGGTACTCTAATAGAACTATAAACAATATGTAACAAGCACAACACACGAAATTCGTGGCCTCTGAGAAAACAATATTTACAATTATTTTAAATTCAATCTATGCAGCATGATACACTTACAAACTCTAACTTTTTAACTTACTTAAGTAAATAAAAAATAATAACTATAAGAAAGTTAAAAAAAAATAATGATTTATGAAAGATACGGGACTCGAAACCACGCCTTTCTGGTTCGGTCCGAGCGTTCTTACCAACTCCAACCTGACCCAACCGTTCGAGTGACGCATGGATCGCAAATCTTGATATGTTTACTAGTGAGAGACTTCTTTACACAGGATGCCCGATAGATTATGGGTACCACAACGGCGACTAATTCTACCGTGAATCAGTCATGTAAATTGTTACAAACTTAATTTGTATAATTTATCCGAGAAGTGAGGGGATCACTTTAAAATAACAAATTGATTGCGTCACGTCACACATATTGTATTATTTACAACTAAATGTTTGGGAGAGTTGAATATCTACATTTGGAATACTACTCGTTTGATTTTTAAAAAGTTATTGATGTCATTTTACTCATTAGGTAAAGTACTTTCGATATCAATTTAAAGTATTTTTGATATCTGTAATATGCACGGTATAATAAAACGGCACAATAAAAAATTACAACCTGTATAGTTTAGCTTACCAGTAGGAGGCTCCTTTGCACAGGATGCCTGCTAGATTATGGGTACCACAACGGCGCCCATCTCTGCCGAGAAGTAGTAATGTGTAAGCATTACTGTGTATCGGTCCGAAGGGCGCCGTAGCTAGTGAAATTACTGGGCAAATGAGACTTAACATCTTATGTCTCAACGGGGTTTTTCAAGAATCCTGAGCGGCAATGCATTGTATAATTTATCAGGGCAGGGCGTATCAATTACTATCTGAACGTCCTGCTCGTCTTGTCCCTTATTTTCATAAGAAAAACAGCTTATAGATATAAGGATAATAATATAGTTACAAACCATTGAGTGTTATTTATGATACTATTGTGCTGGTTGTTTTCATACCTCCGTCACATCCGCGTCAACCGGAAGTTCAAATTCGATATCTGTCATTACGGACAAAGCCACATTAAATATTAATACTGAATTATTTTTGCATAAATCATGCAAATTCAAAGTTGAATTGCGTGGCAGTTTTAAATTTATATGTTACTCGTATTTATAGTGTTTTTTTCTGGAATGGAACTACATTATTATTACTATAGGTCATATCCGTCATAACGACACAAAGCTCAATCTTTTATCGTTACTTAAATTCCTTATAAATTATTTGTAAAATTTTCAGTTGTGACATTATAGCTTCACGCCACTTCGATAAATGAGTTTATTTTAGATAATTTTCAAGCCTACATAAACTGGTAGCTGTGAACAAGTCGAAAAAAAATAGCACGAACTATTAACAGCTATTTCCAGCAACTCACGCACACTAAAGTAATAAACCAGGCCTGTTTTCATGCGTTGCCTAACAGCAGTCTATCTAGACATAATATAAATCTTCTGAGTTAATACGTATAATTATAATTACTACTAAGTCTGCAACAAGCAGAAGGCAATTGGAAAAAAAACATACGTGTGAAGTACCGACGTCATATCTGTTATTAAAATGTAAATAATTCACATTACCCACATTTTGAAGTAGGTGCCAAAGTACATACAAATATTACGTCATCACGCTAAGCACGTATGTAAGGATAACGTAAAATAAGTTTCAAATGTTAATTATTACATTTTGAAATGAAATACTTATACTTTTTTTATGGAAAAGGAGGACAAACGAGTGTACGGTTTACCTGATGTTAAGTGATCACCGCCGACTATCCGGTGTACGATCGTCGAGTCAATGTCTCATATTATGTCGGTTATCTCGTTAGCCAAATCATTATAGATGTCGTTTAGTGGTACACATTATTGAAGACTGGCCTGGTGCCTTCTGATGTTGATGGAACTATCTAGAGATAAAAAATTAATTCAGTGCTGGGACAGGAATCTAAAAAATGGAAATAAATAAACCCTTATACACTTCAAACACCACAGGAAAAGACAGGTGTACGCGCCTTTTATGAAAGTACCCACATCGTATTGTCCTGGTAATCCTGGTTGTACGTGGAAGAAAGTTCCTTTCTCGCACTGTCGAGGAATGCGACACATCCAGATTATGGGGATGATATCGTAATTTGTGGAATTTGTAGGGTAGCAATATTGATTTGTGAAAGGTTTGAATTTGAATCAAGGTGGTGCTTTTCATGATAACATGGTTTATTTTCCGATGCCCACATCCATTGTCATCGCCATTAATAATTATTTGGAACTATTTTCCTTACAGTTATTTTATTTTAGTCGCTTTTATTATAGCTGCTTAGTTTTTGAAGTAATAACTTCTTACAGGGAGGTATACCAATTCGTAACGTAACGCGTTACGGCGCCAGTCTGTCTCGCTTCCGTCCAGCATACGGCAGCGGTAGGCGGGATCCTCCTCTCTCACTCTAGCCAATTGTTACTTTTATAGGATTAAATAAATAAAGACTCTTTAAAAATAATCCAAATAGGTAATATTACAACATACATACATACATAAAATCACGCCTCTTTCCCGTAGGGGTAGGCAGACACCACTTCTTTCCACTTGCTACGATCCTTACATACTTGTTTCGCTTCGTCCACTTTCATTATTCCTTTCATACATGCTCTCCAGTTTAGGTTTACTCTTGACCTGGCCTTTTTTCAAGATGTTAATGATTTTAATATTATAATGATGTACAATTATCTTTGACAGCGTGTTTTAGTCATATCTCATTGTCACTCATTTGTGGTGTATTCTATTCTATCATCAGTTCAATGTCGCGGAATGACTTCTTTAAATAATAAACTTGATTTTGTTGTTCAAAAACTATCATCGCAACGTGATTTTTCTTGAAATGAAACCAATCTGGAATCATAATCTTTTAACAACATAATAATCCATATCAATTTTTAGAGGACTATGTTTAAAATATAAAAAAAAATATAGCATTGATTTTTTTTAATACATTACGTCTTGTTGTCTGTTCTACAAACAATACTGAAGCCAACAAATTAAAGAATCAATTTATAGAATTTTTGTCTGTTTGGTTACACGCCAAACAACTGAAAAGATTTAATTATAATTTTGCATGAATATTAACAAGAGGCCGGGACAACAGTATCAAGCTATACAGTCCACACGGACATCGACGCGGGCAGCTGCTAGTTCAAAATAAATCATTAATATGCAGGGCTTATAGAGAAAATGTATAAATACATAAAGGCCTCGTTGTATAAAATAAAGCGAGGAAAGAGCCAGGCAAAGATGAAGAATCAGAATTATAAAAAAAAATACAAAAACCCCCACTAATGGTCTCGCAAATAGATTAAAGCAGTAAGCATTCTATTTATTAAGCTCTTTTTATTATCTTTTATTATACAATACAGGTTATATGATATAATCATAATAAAAATCACTTTTTGATGTATTCATGTTCATTTGCATAGAAATAAAACCACGATTGGTCAGCTGTTTAAATATTTATAAAGCTTTAAGGTCATATTATAACATTTGGGTACCGTAGGATTTTTTTGAATTATATTACTTGGTGGGTAATTTTTACTAAAGAGTTGAAGTAATTGGAACCTTTTATCTGCACTACCTGGATGTGTGAACTTTCATCCTTCCATTCCTCAGGCGCTATTTCCAAGTTGATGCGAATGGAATGAAGCGACGTTGCTTGACTACTGGTCTTTGTGCTAAGCATCATATGATGTTAAGAATCAACACTTTACAAGACAAATCACAAGAGTTGCCTGCCTGAAAGTTAAGACGCACCTTTTCTAATTACCCGCATTATTATGACCTAGTAACATCAAAGTCAAATAAACTTTATTCAATTAGGCTTGAACTAAGCGCTTTTAGATCGTTATTATAAATATTTAATTTAAATTACTTTGTCTACCATATACGGAAAAGTAGAGCTCGTAAGAAGAACATACAAGAAACTCAACTGCTACTCTTTTAAAATAACTGTAATATACATAGGTAACAAATTAGTTTGTTAGGTCCTGCATCCATTAAAATATAAATGATGTTCAAATCCAAGAAGCGTTTTAAATATCAAATATTTCATATAAAGTACATGGAAGTTGAAAGATTTTCTGCATTACGAACTAGCGTAGTTTTTAATTCAATTCTGTATATTCGTTTCACTTATTGAAATGTCGGAATCTACCATCCATTTGAAAACTAGTAAATACCATAAAAACGGGCGCAAGTCACTAACATAACCTACAACAATGGTGATTTAAGACGATGCTTTTTTGATGTAAAGTTCACGAAGTAAATGCAAAATAAGAAATTCAATTTTTATTAAGTCAAATCTGATTCATGATATAAAATGCCTTATATGAATCCATATGCGATACTGGAGTCGTTCATGGCTGCATTTCGCAACCATATCTTTACCTTATCATATACATTATTGATTTGTCATCAAGTACTTTTGCCATCATATTAATACAATAAAAGAATAAGATATAAAATCATTTATTGGCTCTTTGTTCTTTTACTATTTTGTTAGTTAATGGCCCATCGAAATTGGATGATAGATGGTTGACGCTTGAGTCGTACCACAGAGCGTGCAACCTTGTGGATACGACGTTATATCATACAATATAGAGTCCCTACTGGTTATAGTCGCAAGTCAAAGCGTCTTCACAATAAAAAAATTGTATGCTAGATGATAGTGTCGGGACAGCTACTAGATTACAGAATGGCTCAAGCAGAAGATCGGCACTGGACATTCATAAGATGTGTGCCAGCACATGCCGAACTTGAGCCTATTTACGGCTGATGTCTAGATTTATTTTATTATGTATGATATGTTTTATTTTTTAACAATGAATTAACCGGTTGTAACATTACGAATAGTCATACCAGCCTGGTTATAACATTTCAAGCGTCAAACTTCTGCGGTGATAAACCTTTGGTATCTCTATAAAAGTTATAATCATAATCTTTATCTGGCTTCGGCTGAATGACTAAATAAACAAGGGCTTGACGTTAGCAGAAATACATTATCTTTTATTACACTTTTTAAACAGTAATAACAAACCTACCGAGGTTATAATTGAAACTGTCTACATTGACTCCAGAATTGAGTCCATGTTGATAAAAAATTCGGTCGAGTGTGAGAACTATGCAGGGTTCGGTGCCGTTGTACAAGATATAAATTCTATGAATACTTTTGTATAACGGACAAGAGAGGGCGCTATAACATAATGCAAAACATTGGTAAATGGGCATTGTTATATATTGTCAAAGTTTAGCTATTTAGTTTCGGAAATATATAGCGGATATATATAAGACGGACTGACGTACAAGGGTTCAAGTTGATTACCCTTAAGAGAATGGAACCCTTCAATTATTCTATTTAAAAACTTGTTGATTCTACTTGTTACAACGAATACTTGGTCTTGCAAGGGAATAAAAAAAATACAGAGCCGCACCCGCCCACCTACGACGGTCCAGTTTAAACGAACCATATGTAATATGTTCAACCGGATCGATTTGAGCTCATTGTTCAATTCCTGATAAATAAGCTCTATCACCCACCTAAATCGATACATAACGTTTGGGAATAATATTATTAATAAATACATTTTGTATTGATTCATAACAGAACATACAGACAGGTAGAATGAATAAAATTACAGGTAGAGCCAATATATTTTGTAATAACGTAGAGTAAAATTGTGTTGTCAACGACAAACAAATAAAGTATGTTATATTAATTAAAAACGTAAATATATATTAACAAACTTCCTTCACTTCTGTGCGTACCTACAGTGAGCATACAAATTTAAGTTGACATCTGCCTGGATTTAAGGAAATTTTCGTTCTAATAATATGTAAACCCTAGCTTTTATTGTCATTGTAAGTGCATTACTTTGCAATAAAGTAGAAGAAAGACGAAATGCAATACTCTTCGCGTTTATGGCGTGTTCCTGGGGTTCGTATAGAGGTCTAAACGGGCATTTAGGTATCTGTTGCTGTTCTCCGATGTATAATATAAAAGCAGCGTTTTCGTTGTTGAAGTCAACACTTCTTTAGTCGCGTTGGGTTAAATCTTTGGATGGGTGAAATCTCGTCAGTTCGCGTCACGTGTAAATGCTTATAGCAGTGTATCTGTAGCTATACGGCTGACGTATACGTTATTTATTTATATTGAAAAGTTCTATGTGCATATACTGTGCATTGTTGATGTAGTATATTTGTTTGATTAATATATTATTGAAAATGAGATTTAACTTAAAAACTAGTAATTGAATTGTTTTTAAACATTATGAAATTTCAAATTTTAGTTTAAAGTTTTAGTACAAATTTTTGTTTACGCAGTGTTAACAGGACGGTTTGAGATGAATATTTTAAAAGAGCGTACACCTTCTAAAAAGCCAATGCTTCTGTGATTCTCCTCCTTGAAGGTACAGGAGAATGCATGAGAAGCTGCGCGGTGATAATTTTACACCAAGTGAATTCACGCTCGTTTGTCCTCCTTCCATAAAACACGTGAGCCAATATTCCTATGTGATGCTTAAAAATATGATTTTATTTTAGCTTTAACATTGATTTGATTTGGCTATAGCCGAGGGAGGAAAACCAATTGCAAAATTGAGTAAATAACAAATACAAACTCTGAACAAAAATGTAATTTTCCGAACCAAAGGTTGTTACCTAATGTGTTGTTATTCCCTGAAGATGAACGATAACAAGGGAAATTGTTGATCAAAACACCAGGTTTTATTGAACAATTGCTTTGTCTTTTCATCTTACTATTTATATTATTTTGTTTGAAACTTTTCAAATTATCAAAAAATTAACTTAGTGATAAGTCGTGCCTGAACTTTAAAGACACATTAATATTGGTGAAGTACGTTTATAATTAAATTCCAACCATATTTGACGAAGTAAAACGATACTCAATCAACTATAAGGCACGTTTGACAACTCTTTTTTTTTTATGGAATAGGAGGACAAACGACCGTACGGGTCACCTGGTGTTAAGTGATCACCGCCGCCCACACTCTCTTGCAACACCAGAGGAATCACAGGAGCGTTGCCGGCCTTTAAGGAAGGTGTACGCGCTTTTCTTGAAGGTACCCATGTCGTATCGTCCCGGAAACACCGCACAAGGAAGCTCATTCCACAGCTTCGTAGTACGAGGAAGAAAGCTCCTTGAAAACCGCACTGTGGAGGACCGCCACACATCCAGATGGTGGGGATGATATCGTAACTTGTGGCGTGTCGTGCGAAGGTGAAATTCGGCGGCAGGAATCAGGTTGAACAGCTCTTCGGAACACTCCCCGTGATAAATGCGGTAGAAGACACACAATGAAGCGACGTCTCTACGCAACGCCAAGTGATCCAGCCGTTCACAGAGCGCTAGGTCCCCGACATTCGAGCTGCTCACCCAATCCCGCTATCTAGTTTGCTCTTGCAGCAAAATCTGATTAGAAGCCTCAAGAGAGCCAATGTGCTACTTATACTTAACTTATGGGAGATGGGGCATTGGCTCTACCTCGCCAAACCTCAACCTCTTGCAACTCACCTGATTATAGTCTTGAGGACTGATCGCAGGTCTAAACAACGGGAAAATAATAATAATAAAGAATTTTATTAAAAATTAATTACCTGATTATGATTTTCTTAATTCCTATTATATATATATATATATACATTCCCAAGGTATGGCAATACCATACCTTGGGAATGCAGCGTTCTCAAGCTATTTCATTTATATATTTTATTGTAATGAAATTAAAAAAAGAAAATTCCGCTGAATTTCAGGCTTTTTTAAGGGTAGATTTTGCCGTTCAATAAGCTAGGTATTTAAAATCCTATTGCGACATAAAAATATGTGAATATGTAATTAAAACGTCTCTATTATATTATTACGTTGAACTATTGAATATTGAAATTGTATGAAAAGCTGAGGAAATTACTTAGATTTTATGCATATTAATAATTTAAGGAAAGGTTACTTATTAATAAAATATTTTATTGATTATAAAATATATTTTATTCTTGGTTACAATTCTTGATTATGTAATAATATTTATATATATCCCTATAAAGATAAAAATTGGTTAGAGTGAGAGAGGAGGAGCCTGCCTACCGCTGCCGTGAGGGAAAGAGAAGCCAGACAGTCTGGCGCCGTTACGCGTTACGTTACGAATCGGTTTACCCTCCCATAAGAAGTTATACGACAATACAACTGTGACATCGAATGCAAGCAAATGATCGATTGATTTTGTAAATTTGAAGTTAAGTTTTAGATTAATTAAGATCATGCAAGCTGGTCGGCAGGTCCCTAACATAAATGAACCAGTTGCAGTGGGAGGCTCCTTTGCTCAGGATGCCGGCTAGATTATTGGTACCACAACGGCGCCTATTTCTACCGTGAAGTAGTAATGTGTAAGCATTACTGTGTTTCGGTCTGAAGGGCGCCGTAGGTAGCTAGTGAAATTACTGGGCAATGGGACTTTAACATCTTATGTCTCAAGGTGACGAGCGCAGTTGTAGTGCCGCTCAGAATTTTTGGGGTTTTTCAAGAATCCTGAGCGGCACTGCATTGTAATGGGCAGGGCGTATCAATTACCATCAGCTGGACGTCCTGCCTGTCTCGCCCTTATTTTCATAAAAAAAAGAATAAAGAATTGATTAGATTAAGTCCATAATACATCAATAATTCATTCAATGAGGTGTTTGCAATTTGATTCAAAAAATTTCAAGGTTTTACTAATGTTGAATGAATGGTTCGTCATGCTCACTGAATGGAATTACTTGCGGCGGCGTCGTGTGCCGGGTCGTCTCCTTTCCTTCAAATATGTGCGAGGGCTACGATGGCTGGTCTATGCGTCAACTCGTGAACGGTTGCTGCTTGTGGTGCCAGTTCGACCTGTAATAGTTAATAAATCATCGTGTTCGATGCAATTACTAATTATGACAGTAATCACGACCATCATGTTGGCGAAGCATCCTTACACAAACAATGAATTCAAGCTCTATAGGTTGATGCATCTAATATACAATAATTTATATTTATACAGTCTATTCTTTATTACTTTTTATGAAATAATTTATATTATTTAAACACGATTCATATATTGGATGCAGCACCTTACAAATTAATTTGTTATGTATATTACAGCCATTGTAAAATACTGTATTTCATTGAAAATAGTGGCCGTTGAGTTTCTTGTATGTTCTTCTCACGAGCCCAACTTTTTCCGAACATATGGTAGATTCAGTAATTTAAAAGAAATATTTATAGTGACGATTCAAAAGCGCTTAATTTAAGCCTAATTGAATAAAGTTTATTTGACTTTTTAATAAATAAATCTAAATGTTTTTCTATCTTGAGTTTAAGTTAGCTATTTTAAGTATGAGTTCCGAAAAGGTTGTGATTTTACATGCAGAATGCACCGCTCGGCTTAGAGGTAGGGGTTATATCAACCCCAACTGAAGAATCGGCCTGACCTAACGACCGAACTCGAGCTTGGCGAGTCAATATCTCCTGAGGAATCCTCGTATAGACTCGAAACACTTGTGTACCTGGTTGTTTCAGTTTGGGTTTAGTATGTTCAGTGTGGAGGTGCAGGACGCTTATAACCCTTAACAGCATTCTAAGTATATGATACGATTGTTCAGAATTACATCTTAATCGAATATCGTAAACAAAAATTCCTGTTCTGACATGTTCGAATATATTGTATAAATTTCTCCTTCAATTGGGTAAACATGATATCTTCTCCGTGTTTTATTCCGTAATCGTTTGCGTAAGTAGTACGCACATATTAAAAGAGGTTTAAAATGGATTCATTTTTATTCGCAATTAGCAACTAGCTGACCCGACATACGATGTTTTGTATATAATAAATAAAATAATGTTTTTATATAAATTTGTCAATAATATATCATAACATCAAAAATTACTTCGTAAAATATGCACCCTGCTGTCGTAATGAATTGTTTCACATCAGAACTGTCAAACCTTGCGTCAATAAATTCTCTAATAGAAATTATGTATGGACACTTCAAAGGAAAAACACATTTGTTGTTTTTATTTAATTTAACAGCATTTTCCTATTTATTCACCTTTTAAACCTTCTCTGGACTTCCACAAATAATTCAAGACCAAAATTAGTCAAATCGGTCCAGCCGTTCTCGAGTTTTAGCGAGACTAACGAACAGCAATTCATTTTTATATATATAGATAGATTGTACATGCGCTACCAAGTTTGCTGTCAGCTGAGCACTAAACGCAACATGATCAGCGTATGGTAAGCTATGCTCGACCGACATCAGCACTGACCGTCGGTCGAGCACTAAATGCAGCCTACAGCTAGTTTGATTACAATGTGGCACCATGAATAATGTATTGTTTCTGTGTTCCAGCTACTCTGATCACGGCGGCGGCTGGCACCACCGTGGCCTGGACCTCGCCTACCCTGCCGATACTACTTGACAAAGACTCCCCGATACCAACGACTAAAGATCAGAGCTCCTGGATTGCTTCTCTCATGATATTAAGCTCAGGTATACAAATGATGTAAAAATGCACTACAATACCCTACATACATGTCTATGTAACCGGTTACATTATCTCTGGAACGTGACGTCGATGACGTCACAACGTCGCTTTGATACGGTGTGCAAAACAAGCATCAGTAGAATATATTTTTTTTTAATTTTAACTGTATTACTGATTAATATAAAGGTCCACATGTTGCGATGCTGAGTATTATTATTACAATGATTTAAAAATCAACTAAAAAAATATTATCTGTCCTTTATTTGATATTATCTGTATGTATTGTATCCATCAACACAATTAAACAATTCAGAAATGTTAATTATTGTTTTTACGTATTATTTTGCTTTCTTATATATTTATCTATATTTAGTAAGTATAATATAATATTATGTGTGTGTATATTTTTGACACTTTTCTTACCTGTTTAATGTACTGTCTTTCTCTTTTATTGTATTATAAATGGTTGCATGGAAGAGATCATTATATAGTGATAAGGCCGCCATTTGCACCATATGATGTTAGTAGTTTAGTTATATTTTGTTAGTGTGGTGTCGAAAAAGTGTAATAAATAAATAAAATGATGAAAAATTAATGAAACAATCTGGGTTAAGTAAAGAAAGTATTTATTTTTCTGGCAGAACTATTATAGCGACACAACCACAGAAACTACAGAACTATAAACAACAAAAGTCAAAGCGTAACTATGTAAACTTCAAAAACAGCAGTTATAACACGAAGATATCACGACATGTACCTAGCAGTACTGAAATTGCAAACCGTACTAACGCAACAGTACAAACGCGAGGGTGTGAAAGGGAACGGGAGGGGGCTTCACGTTCCAGCTACGTTCAGGGATAATCTGGCCGTGTAGAATTGCTAATTATTCGCTCTGACTTTCATGTATGTTCGTTCACTTAAGACTTGAAACCCGTTAGCCCAATTGAAATGAACCGTTGCACACATATTCCTTTATATGTGTGCAACGACATCACCACTCTGAAGAACATAGTTACGTTAATAGGATAGGGTGCATTGGTGGCAGCGATTTATATTTTTGAATCAATATGTCAAATCTATATGAAACTAGCTGACCCGACATACGTTGTTCTGTTCATAATAAAAAATCTCTTGCGGATGGTATGTTGTAAAATCTGTTCCTAGTTAACTCGGCAAAAGGAATATTGCTACTAAATTTCAAGTTTCTAAGCCTTATGGTTCCAGAGATATCGTTAGAGTCAATATATAGGTGGAAATCTCTTATATACATATACTAGCTGACCCGACAGACGTTTGTTCTGTACATAATAAATAAAATACTTTTTTTACGAATTTGTCAATAATATTTACATACATACATAAAATCACGCCTCTTTCCCGTAGGGGTAGGCAGAGACCACTTCTTTCCACTTGCTACGATCCTTACATACTTGTTTCGCTTCGTCCACTTTCATTATTCCTTTCATACATGCTCTCCGGTTAAGGGTACTCTTGACCTGGCCTTTTTCAAGACATCCCTGATTTGATCTTGAAACGTCCGCCTAGGTCTACCCCTTCCAACACTTTCATTCACACTGGCCTTATACACTTTCTTCGTCAATCGTTCTTCATTCAATCTCTCGACATGTCCAAACCACCTCTAATATTTAAATAATAATATTTAAACTTAATATATTTTAAAACTGTCAGTCGTAGGACTGCACGTCAGAAATAAAAGCTTTATAGCTTCATAAGTTTGTACTCACTGGATTATGATTTATCAGTTTAGTTTTATAGACTATGACATAGTTTTAACGCCGCAATGAACAATTTTCCCATGGAGAGTCCTTCATAACTTGAATGATTGTTTTAAGCTCATTGGCAATAACTTAATTTGCATCAGTTCCATATTCTTGAATGATGTATATTAATGTGAACATGACGTAAACATTGGAACAGTGCACTTAAAAATACGACGACCTGTATAGCAGAGTGGTTAGCGATCCTACCTACTAAGCTAGAGGTCCCGGGTTCAAATCCCGGTAGGTGCAAGCATTTATATGATGAATATGGATGTTTGTTTCCGAGTCATGGATGTTTAAATGTATTTATGTATGTTTATATGAATTTATGTATGTTAAAGTAAGTATATTGTATTAAATATATCATTGTCTTGTAACCCATAACACAGGCTATATAATATGCTTAACTTGGGGCAAGATAATATGTGTAAAAAGTATGTCAAGTGTGTCAATATTATAAATGTTTTGTACCGAAAAAAATCTTTTCCTTGTAGCAGTATATATGGTAAGACTAGATATATCTAACTATAGTTAACTATAGTTACCGTAAGTTATTCTGACCTTCCAACATGGCCAACAATGTTTGCCTATCTTATTAATAAGATATTTCATGTGTGTTTTATATTCTGAGTATACTTTGCGGTATTATAACAACTGAATTTGATCCGAGAGTATACAGTTTTGCTGTGGAAATAACAATTCAATATTATGTCGCATCTCTGGTAGTTCACCCAGAGATAGTAAATGAAAATATTTAAGTGGTGTTTTCATTTACAAGTGTAAAAGGTTTTCTTAAACCAACTTTTACCAGTAAGAGGCTCTTTTGCGAAGGATGTCGGCTAGATTAAGGGTACCACAACGGCGCCTATTTCTGCCGTGCAGCAGAATTGTGTTAACATTATTAAGTTTCGGTCCGAAAGGCTCTGTAGCTAGTGAAATTACTGGGCAAATGAGACTTATTATCTTATGTCTCAAGGTGACGAGCGCAATTGTAGTACCTACTGTTAAAAATTTTTGGGGAGTTCAAGAATCCTGAGTGGTACTGTATTGAAATGGGCAGTGCGTATCAATTACCATCAGCTGAGCGTCCCACTCGTCTCGTCCCTTATTGCCATAAAAAAATCTATAATAATCGGTCATCTCGGCACTCATATCTCACTTCAAACGTTATAGTAACAGTAATCGTTATCAGTGTCTGTACAACAATGTAGAAACTGAGTTTTTACAATCCGATAAGTGATAAGATTATTGCACATCCCCAATAGATATTTATATTGTGTCATATGTCTGTGCATGTGTAACTGTTCTTGGAGTTTCATCGCTGTTAATCGCTCAGTAGTAATTTTTTATAAGGCAAGTGGTAACATACATGAACTAAATACGTAAACATTGAGGCATTACCACTTTTAAACATGACAAAATTACTAGCATCAGAGAGCACGAAAAGTAGACATAGTAATGTCTTGCCACTCCAATGACTTAGGCTGGGAGCTATAGAGCCTACTTTTCTCAGAGTAATCTAGAGAGTTAAGTCAAAGTCCATATTTATAAACATCGCTTCGAGTGCGAGCTAAGCTAAAGTTTAAATCCCCCGGTTGTTATTTTAAAATTAATACACTGTCTACTGTCATCCATAGCTGTCACGCATCTAAAAATGTGTTCCGTTTCGCATACCATACCTCTCTCATACCAAATAAGTTAAAAAGTCCGCATTTCGCATAAATTAATCGATTTCCACTTATTTCAATATTCGATATTCAAACGAATTATCAATAAGTTTTGGATACTGTTATAATTCAGTATACTTTATATTGTAAAAGTTTGTTAAATCATAATCGACAATATACTGTGTATAATGAAACGCGCTTTTGACCTTTCTATTGGACTGTCTTAGCTTAATCTCAGCGCCGATTCAAAGATTGCGCTAAGCTTAACTCAGCTGAGTTTTACGTAAGTCTGAGCAAAGTCTGAGTACGCTCTATAGATCTCAGCCTATATTATTATTATTATGATTTGGGGATTAAAATGCACTTAAATCCTAGAATCTATTGTGCCCCCTGGTTGCGCTAGCGCACCTACCCTCAACTCAAAAGTTAAGGAAGAGAATCGAGGCTACTAACTAGGTAACGTGTTACTGTGCCGAGATGGAAATTATATCCTCGAGTCCTATTACTTTTAAAAGGCGTAGGATCCTCAGAGGGTTAGGCACGGCACGTCCTCTGCTTTAAGTGAAGGTATTTTAAGACACCCCAGCCTGATTCTGGCAATATCTTCGCATTCCAGAAGGATATGTATGGGGTCATCCCAGCGGCTTCGCAGCAGAATCTGCACAAGTTTGATTCACTGAGACCCATTCTGGCTAGGTGCCCATTCAGCTTGCAATGGCCGGATAGGAACCCCGTTCTCTCAATTGTGTCCTGTCCATTTGCCTATGCATTTTTTGGCACGCTTACGTTGGTAGTTGCCTAGGAGCAGCTTAGCTTGCCGATGGCCTGGTAGCGAGGACCAGTAACCGGCTATCTCCAGCATTTCTTGATTCCTTAGGACATTGCGGATAAGAGATTCTCCAGCTCCACAAAAGGGTTCAGGTACTATGAAGGGAGATTAGGCTCCATACTTAGCTAGCCGGTCAGCTTTCTCATTACCTACTATACCTTTGTGCCCTGGTATCCAAGCCTTTATTTCTCTGGCAGAGGATATCCAGTTTACTTCTGCATTCCCACACTAACCGTGAAGTCATTGTGTAGGACGTCAGTGCCTTGAGAGCTGCTTGACTATCTGATATTATGGCAATGTTCTTTGACTGGTAATTCCTGTGTAGGTTCATTTGTAGGCACCTGTCTAGTGCATATACTTCCGCCCGGTATATAGTTACTGCTTTATCTAAGGCTTCATGGTAATTAAATACTGGGCCGAAAACTCCCAACACCGGTACCGGCTTCAGTGCTGGACCCATCCGTGTACCACTTTATGGTATGACTATCTAGGTTTACCGTGGTATCGCAGTAGTCTTCCTTGTTGCTGATATTAAGCCTGAATTTCCGTTCAAAGCAAAATATTGGGGTAATTTTGTCTTGTGGCATAAACACACCCGTGTGAGGATTTTGCCAGTAGCTTTAGGTCACGTTGTCTTGCATTTATGCCCGTTCTAATCCCGCTGTTTTTTATTCTGATTATAGCCATTCTGGCAGCAGTTGTTACTGCTATATGCAGAGGTGGAAGATCTAATATCATCTCCATGGCTGCTTTTGGGCAGGATTTCATAGCGCCTATGACACAGGCGCATACTAGCCTTTGCAATTTTGTATGGCATAGTATCACCGCTACGGTAGATGTCTCAGCCTAAGACTGAATTCAGATAAACGTATCATAAAAAAAATTTAGTACAATATTTGCCCGAACTATATTTACCGTCCTACTTTGAGATATTTATATTTACAGTATGCACCTTACCGATTTTATTCAGGTAATCATAATTAAGGGCATGATCATCTCAATTTAAAAGATTTTGCTTAAACTTTTCAGCCTTCAGCCCCATACCTGCCTCGTATCTCGCCGACAGAATTGGCACGAAGAAGACGCTGCTCCTGGCGTCAGTTCCCTACATCATCGGCTGGATCCTGGTGATGCTGGCGACCAATGTGCCGACGATATACGCTGCCCGCATCATATCTGGGCTTGGCTATGGCATCGCGTATACAGCAGCCCCCATGTATCTGGGCGAGATAGCGTCTGACGAGGTCCGTGGGGCGATGGCCACGTTGATAACGGTCATGTCAAAGGTAATTATCATTAATTCACTTTTTGCTGACATCTAACGGCCGTTTCCAATATTCAGTCGCCTGTTGTGGCCTACTTCAGATAAAAAATCAAAACTTACGTTGACTTTTCTGTCCCTATAAACTTATCGACGGTAACTCACCTTACCCGTACACGCTGTCTGTCAATAGGACGACGTAAAGCTTACCAGGGCTAGAAGTTTGTGTGGAAATTGCAATTCACGCGTACCAATATAAGGCGATAAGAATGACTTATCGGGTATATTGGGACAGCTTCAGATTATTGACAGCTAATTACAGACAGTAGAAGGTAGTAATTTATCTCTATCTATAGATAGTATATTAGGAACGGCCGTAAGAATATACTCTAACATAAAGGGCTGGTACTTAGACTTTGCTCAGGCTTAACTTACGTGTGGCCTACTTACTTTTAGCAGTGTGTACTTTTACCAGTGGGAGGCTCCTTTGCATCGCATGCCGGCTAGATTATGGGTACCACCACGGCGCCTATATCTGCTGTGAAGCAGTAATGTGTAAGTATTACTGTGTTTCGGTCTGAACGGCACCGTGGCTAGTGATTTTACTGGGCAAGTGAGACTTGACAACTTATGTCTCAAGGTGACGAGCGCAATTGTAGTGCCGCTCAGGATTATTGAATTGGGTTTTTCAATAATCCTGGGCGACACTGCATTGTAATGGGCAGTGAGTATCAATTACCATCACCTGAACGTCCTGCTCGTCTCGTCGCTTATTTTCATAAAAAAAAAACCTAAAACTTAGCTGAGTGTATACTAGGCATAATCTGTGATTGCGATTTTTTTATTTATTTTATAGTTAAATTTAAATTCATAATCACTTTATTCATGTACGTCACGGAAATGACACTTATGAATGTCAAAAAATAAAAATATTTTTTCTTATTGAATTTACCACTACTTCGTAAAGGGTTGAGCTAATGAGAAGAAGTTGCAAGAAACTCATTGCCACTCTTTTAAGTCAAGATTAACATTTTAATTGTTTTACAAATCATTTCAATTACAATATATGCAAAGTGACGCAACAAAAAACTCCAATGTCAAAAACTGAAAGGCTTACAAGAGTAAGTGAAAAAATAAAAAAAAAGTAAATTAATGCTTATAAACATGACATATAACATGAGTTATTGAGTATAGTAGATGCATCAATCCACATATACCGTAAATAAATAGAGGGATTATGTGAGAAAAAAACACATCAAGTAGACCTCCCGGTAACAAGATCATCCACCCACTAGTCATTTGACCGCTGAAATGAACTGAACTTAAGATAAAACAGTGTTAATGCAAAAGTCAAGTTCGCGTTTTATTACACTGAGCTATGGTTTACGTGAGTAAAGTCTGAGCAAAGTTTTAGTGCGCTATAGATCTCAGCCTAAGACTGATTTCTTTAGAGCGTACTTTACTTACGTTAAAATGAGTGTAAGCTTGTGCTAAGCTAATTAAGTATGCTAACTTAATTAACTTAGCACAACCTGATAGTTACAAGATATTAAAAATTTATCAACGATACGTCACTCGAACGGTTGGCTCAGTGGAAGAGCGCTCGCACAGAACGCGAGAGGTCGCGAGTTCGAGGCCCGCATCGTTCATAAATTTTGTTTTCAAATTGAATTTGTGTAAGGCTTTATCAATTAACAATATTTATGTGACGTATTTATCGCTCTATAAAATACCGTTAACAATATTGGTTATTGAGTGTGATGAATACATTTCACGCATTCTGAGTAACATGCTAACAAGTAATATAGGATTTCATTTTGATGACTCGTACACACACTAAATAAATCGCACCACTCGCTAATAACGCCCACATTGACAAATCAAAACTTGCCATGCAACGTCGGGCTGTCAGTTCGTGTAGTGCTAGTATATTCTAAGTATTTCCTCAGCAAACCTCTTCCACTTTCATAATGATCAAATTTGACCATGAAGCTTTAACGTCATCCTTCAACGGTAAAGAACTCGGTTGTAACCACTGACCTGTATAAATATTACTGGACAGGCTGTTCCATATGTTTGACAGCAAATTTTTTGTGACTATTTGAAGCGCCACTCGCGAGCGTCCAGAGAACTAATCTTGACGTATAATACAAATGGCTGCGAAGGAACGTACAATACTCTGAAGTATTTTGCATTTTGAATTAATTTAGTTCGTTTTCCGTGTTATTTATACTTCAAGAATCAACGTAATAAAGTATGTACACAATTTATTTTTGTAAATAGTTTTTCTATCGATATTTGTTTAGCTGAGGTTGTCATCATTAGTTTGAGTACCGCAGACTCACGCTATATGGCGAATATCAAATAGGCACAAAAAAACTTTGACAGCCGCCAGTCCAGTGGTAAATAGTAGAGGTCAGTGGTTGTAACGTAATATGAAGTTGTATAAACAAAAATCCATTTTAAACAATTTAAAAGGCACACTCACATTCAAATACTATTGTGTGCATAAATAGCAAACAATTTATACACCATTGAAAGGGAACATATTGCTATCTTGTTTTGTGGTTATAGTTATATTCATATGGTTTCTGATATGAGAGTATCTGACCACAAAGGCCATGATACTAATAGATAGATGGTCACACCATGGGGTCCTGTGTTAAATGAGCATCATCTATTTAATTTAACCAACCTAATGTTCAAAGTCAAAGTCGAAGTCAAATATTTTTTATTCAGATAGGCTTAAACTAAGTGCCTTTGAATCGTAACTATAAATATATTTTTTAAATTACTTAATATACAGCATGTACGGAAAAGTAGAGCTTAGAATTAACATACAATAAACTTAACGGCTAGTCTTTTTTACACTGGCTGTAATATAAATAACAAATGAATTTGTAGTTTGATGTATCCAGTATATGAATCATGTTCAGTGTTTAAAAACGTTTTAAATATGAAATAACAAATAAACCGTATAAATATTAATTAATTATTGGATGTAACGGCCTTTAGAGCTTGCATTCATCGTCAGTTCTTCTTTCCCTATGCTTTCCCGAGGTATAAAAAGCATAGGGAAGTCCCAGGCCCAAGGCAACTAATAGTGTAAGTATTATTGTGTTTCGATCTGAAGGGCGCCGTATCTAGTGAAGTTGCTGGGCAATTGAGACAACATGTTAGGTCCCAAGGTGACGAGCGCAATTGTAGTGCCTCTTAGAATATTCGAGTTTTTCAAGAAGCCTGAGCGGCACTGCATTGTAATGGGCAGGGCGTATCAATTACCATCAGCTTGTTGGTCGTGAACACTGTCATAATTTGTAATCGCGTCAAACAAATTCAATGATTTATTAACTATAACAGATCGACCAGGTACAAGCAGCACTCGATCACGAGTTGAAGCATGGACCAGCTGTTGTTAGAGTTGACTAGTTTAAAATATCGATAGCTGTGTACACTCATATTCATATCAAAAGAATTATTTATTTCACACCTAAGAACAAAAAGCCATCAAGACAAAGGGAACTAACTATTGAGAGCAAGTAGGTACATATATTTCACTACCTACTTGAATAATACCTTTTCATTTTAATAGTAATTCTTATTGTTCCACGATTATACGTATATTGTATTTGATACTTGTATTATACTTCCTCTAATCTTGTAATGCTAATGACGTGTCATTAATCATTAAGAAAAAATAATTATGAAATTAACATTTTCACTATTCTCTCTCAATACAATATTGATAACGTTATGTATGTACATCGTATAACGTTATGTATGAGTGAATTTTCTGGAAACTGTGATAAGCATAATTGAACAAACGCAAACTAACAAGTTAACGTTAAGAATAACAATGCCTACTACTCGGTTAAGTCGAGTTGGTCAGTCTTTTAATGGGGGATATAATCAAATTAAAATGTAAATATTTTTATTAAAAATTGGATATCTAGTTGCTTATTAAAAGTTAAAATTAATAGTTTCAAATTGTACTTATGACGATTTTGAGCTCTTCGAGCTCAAAAATATAATCTGTGTTTCGAGCTCTTCGGACTCCAAGCGCTAGCTGTTCTTTGTTTGTGAGTCCTTCGAGCTCGAAAGTCTGGCAAAAGTTTAATAAAATACTATTTTTTGAATTTCAAACGGCAATAACTTTTTTATGAATAAACCGATTTTCACTGGGTGGCATTCATAAAGAATCTCTGAGGTTCAATTGATCGAACTCGAAATTTCGAAATTATTCCGAAAAAAAACACTTTCGGTTTTCTTTCGTCAACGATAACAATTGAACCGATTTTGACCGGCTTGGTGGCAATCGACGTGGTTTTTTTGATGTTAAAAGCTGATTAGTTTTGGAATCGATCGGTAAAGCAGTTTAAAAGTTACTCCAAAGAAACAACTTAGGAAAAAAAAATCTACCGGTCCGAATTGTATTCAAAATATATTTTAGTCAAAATTTGTTTCAGTCATTAACTTGACGTTCTATACACATATAAGTACATATTATCATTCGCAGTCTGATTCAAATTCAAATTCAAATATTTTTATTCAAAATAGGATGTGAAATCACTTATTGAAAGTCAAAAAAAACTATCACCCATTCCAAAGTGAAGGCCTGAGAAGAATGGGCGCAACAAACTCAGCGGGCTTTTTTTTTCATCAAAAATATGTTTTACAATTAAAGTAACATTTACAAAGTAACATTGTACAATTAAACTTATTATTTAATAGCCTGTAGCGGAACGGCAAAAGTGTGCTTAAATACATTATAAGCACACTTTTCTACTCAGTCGTGTGTCAACTGTAACTGTCCAAATCGGGTTCTAAATTCAATATACGTCACCTGAACAGAATAAATGTTTTACATTGCTGCTTAATGACCAAGAATGTTTTTAACAACTGGAGGAAATACGGCAATGTATAGATATAGCAGTTGAAGCTTATTATGGTGTAATATGTGGCATATTTCGGTAAAAAAAAATATTGAATTAGCCGTTACTTTGCGGCAATCCATAATTATACAAATGATTTAAGTTTTGTTAAGTGTTAATTCCGCCAATATTTGTTTTTAAAACAATTCGACACGTGTTTCGCCTCTACACGAGGCATGTCTCGTGCCAGATTTTGGCGAGACAACACGCCCTGAGGATGCCTCGTGTAGAGGCGAAACACGTGTCGAATTGTTTTGAAATCAAATATTGGCGGAATTAACACTTAAGAAAACTTAAATCATTTGCATATTTCGGTTTTTTTTTTATATACGACGATTTGTCCTTATGTATATAACGTCATTGATTGACTTGATCAACGTTCATTGTTATACAATGAATATAATAATTTATTTTACAATACAGATACCTACCTACCTAATGTGCTTAACACCTGAATATTCTTGGCTTGATAGTGTTGTAGATACTATTGAACTAGGCCACGGCCAATACACTTGTAAATAAGATAAAATAAATAAATATCTAAAAATCAGAATAGCTCTTACTACTTTAACATTTTATTAATGGCTCAAACTATTACGGTCTCTGGTTGAACATTTAATCGTTATCAATAATTATTCAAGATTCCTACTAACAGTACGTCATTACATAAAATTTTATATCATTAAAATAACGTGATCTGTGCATTAACTTAAGTTAAGCAACAATTAATGTGTGACGTATATCACGTTCGAGATAATAATATCGTTTTTAGAATAGAATAGAATAGAATAGAAACACTTTATTAGCAATAAAAAAAAATAACACAAAAACAGAACAATTTACAATATTAATTAAAATCATAAAATACTAAATTAATACCGTAACAATATTATAAAGATTATTAATAAAATAATAAAAATAATAGTGTGAGCGTGATTCCCTGCTAAAACGAGCTGACTCAGTATATTGTTGGTCAGTGCAGAAGACACCAACACAACACTGGTTTTCAGCAGCCTCTCGTGACATTTGGAGTTGACAGTTGCATTAGTCTTCCCATTGTTAATAATTTGTGTAGGTTGGTATCAAAGGGAATGACTAAATATTATATTTTCTTTTTCGTTTTTCTTAATTTATAGTGTAATAAAATAAAAATAATTGTAATAATAATAAATATTAAATCATAGTCTAATCTGTACGTAACTTTTTCAAATAAGAAAATCATTGTGTTTATTGATAAACACTTTGTCCTTTATACGTCTCGAGGAAAAGACAATAATAATCCAATAAATATACAGACATGCATACAAACTTAATGTACCGAAGGGCAAAGAGCCTGTTAAGTATTTACACATAATAATTTGTTTGATTAAATAGCTTTAAATTAAATCCCTAGCTCTTGTACACATTGTAAGGTTATATATTAAAAATATTTTATTTACAATGTATTTAAATTGATAACAATTCGAGCTCAAAGTCATGGTAATACAAATTTTTCTTTATAACCAAAGTGAATTGGTCTTATCGCTCTTTTGCTATCAAATTCTAATGATAAAACTTTTGTTAGTATGTTATATGTGGGTTCGGCCTTAACCCAATTGAAAACAAAAACTTGTACAGATTATGTTGTACTATCGCCAAAATTGAATCGTGACCCACCTTAATGTTAATTTCCTACAGTCATAATAAACAATAAGGTCTAAATTTGCTTGTACATACATTTCCTAATGGCCGTTCCCAATATTCAGTCTATCTCTTACTTGGGATAAAAATCGTAACTACCGTTGACTTTTCTGTCCCAATAAACTTATCGACGGAAACACACCTTATCCACACAGTTACACCTTAGTACACGCTTTCTATCAATGGGACGACGTATAGCTTACCAGCTATAGGAGTTTTGCATGGAAAATGCAATTCACGCGTCCCAATATGAGGCGATAAGACGAATTTATCGGGTATATTGGGACAGCTTATTTACAGTTAATTACTGACAGTAGAAGGTAGTAATTTATCTCTATCTGTTGATAGTATATTGGGAATGGCCGTAAGTAACGGCTGTTAATATCATTTTATTAGACACTGCCAATCCACCAATTCCCATACAATATTTTTCGTGCAAATATAAACCTGTTTTTATGATTTTAAAAGTATTATCAGCAATGTGGGTGATGAATCAATTTTGTTGATGGTACAATAATCTGCAATTTATTATATTCTATTAGTAAGACAAACACTCAATCATTTGTATAATACCCATATAGCCCAGTTACTATGATCCAGCCTACTTAGCAAATATTTATATGATGAATAAGGATTTTGGTTTCCGAGTCATGAATGTATATCTGTCATCATCATCAGCCGGAAGACGTCCACTGCTGGACAAAAGCCTCCCCCAAAGGTCGACGATCGGTCCTGCGCTGCCCTCATCCAACGTATTTCGGCGATCTGGACCAGTTCGTCGATCCATCTTATGTTCACTGGGTCTTCCATATCTACGTATATCGTATTAAATATAATATCGTTGTTTTGCACAGCCATACTACAGGCCAATTACTATGTCTACTGCCTAGTATAGGACGAGGTAATAATTAATTGTATATAAATTAATGATCGTTTAAAAAACAAAGGAAAGAAAAAACAAAAAAGGAGGATTCAAATAGTCGAAAATAGTTCTGCGGTCACTTCGTTATATCACAACAACTGAACTTGTTAATATATTTTAACAAAATAAATTAAATTGAAAGCGATATTAAATTGTAAACATAATATATAAGTCCAGGTATTCCGTATAAATTGATTTTCAGTTATACTCCCTCCCTCCAGTTATACTGGATATGTTATGAGGTCACTTTGGTAATTTTAAAGTATAATCTAGGATATAAAACTAAACTTTGTCCATTTTATTATTATTATTTTGACAGCTCACGCCCATGAAGTTTCGTATTGTTTAAGTTAAAATTTCATACAAATAATATTGTACTTCATGGACGGGTACCGCCCCCTTAGTGATGTGCCACACATAACGATTACTACGATTGTTCCACAGATCACAAATAATCGTTAGAACTAAATGCTACTATGTAAATAAGATGTAATCTGTTATTAAATCAGGAAGACAACAAAATACTATGCTTGAAACACATAAAGTAAAATATTGACATTATAGGTATAAAGTTTTAGTTTCTTAGTATGAGGCATACTAATAAATTGTCATAACTCATATGTAATGAAATTTTATTGGCTAATTTTTTTGCATTGTAAATATAAAAGGTATTTCTTAATAAAAAATATAGGTTTCGGATAAACAATCATCATAAATTATATACTGAAAACTTCTCCGAAAGACGCTGCTTCTTAAGTACTTTATACCAGTGGGAGGCTCCTTTGCAAGGGATGCCGGCTAGATTATGGGTACCACAAAGGCGCCAATTTCTGCCGTAAAGCAGAAAAGTGTTGCTGTGTTTCGGTCTGAAGGGCGCCGTAGCTAGTGAAATTACTGGGCAAATAGACTTAAACATCTTGTCTCAAGGTGACGAGCGCAGCTCTAGTGCCGCTCAGAATTTTTGGGGATTTTCAAGAATACTGAGCGGCACTGCAACAATGCAGTTACAAAATGCGCATTACAAAATGGGCAGGGCGTATCAATCACCGTCAGCTGAACGTCCTGCTCGTCTTGTCCCTTATTTTCATAAAAAAAATAAAAGTATATGGTTTAAGTATTATTATTCTGATCGGTTCAGTAGTTTTCGCAGTGTAACCGAAGGAAAAAATTCTCCATTTATTAGTATAGCTGAAGGCCCTTGCTTGATTATTTTCTAATAATATTTAACTTATTTTGCTATAGTTCTATCTTTATAAGTCCTTTACTTGATAATATTCCAACAATGTTTTTTTTTTCAGTTCGGAATCCTGTCACAGTACTGCATCGGACCCTACGTTTCCATGTTGGGTCTCGCCAGCTTCAATATAGCCATACCAATTCTGTTCGTTGTTACGTTCAGTGCCATGCCAGAGTCGCCGTACTATTATCTTAAGTTGGGAGACAATAATTTGGCCGAGAGATCGCTGAAACAGCTCCGAGGTCGTCAATACATGTCCGAAGAACTGGACAGTATGACGCACCTCGTGAACGAAAACATGAAGGAAAAGAGCCGTTGGAAGGATCTCATCACCGTTGGTGGAAATAAGAGAGGACTTATTATATTGTTAGGAATATATTTCACCCAGCAATTCTGTGGCAGCACAGCGATTATATCATACGCTCAACAAATATTTGGCGCAGCGGAAGGAGGATTAGGTGCCAAGGAGTCCTGTATTCTATTTGGTACCGTCCAACTACTGACGTCAGCAGTATCGTCTCAATTAGTCGATAGATTAGGAAGGAAACCACTGTTGTTAGTGTCGTCTTGTGGCGTTGGACTGGCAAATGTTATCATCGGAGCCTATTTCTTCATGAAATACGAAAACAGTGAATACATCGCTAGCGTAAGATTCATTCCTATTGTTGTGATACCTATATTTATATTTTCTTACACAATCGGCCTAGCGACAGTCCCATTCGCGATTACTTCGGAAATATTCCCAACACATATAAAGTCGAAGGCAACTTGTATTATTCAAATATTTGTGGCTTTAATGACATTCGCAGTGACGAAGCTATATCAAGTGATCGCGGACAATTTAGGTAATTTCGTCGCGTTCTGGTGTTTTGGTCTCTTGTCGATTGGTGGTGTTATATTTATATTGTTTCAATTGCCTGAGACAAAAGGTCAGTCCTTTGCTGCTATACAGGAAAAGCTTTATTCAAGCGACAAAGTTGTATTTGAAAAAAGGGCAGGCAGCATGGGAAGAGTGAAAATTGATTTATGATTGATCTTATCAACAATGTTAAATGTATTAGTGTGTTTGTACTTAATATTTCCGTCCTCTATGTATTGAATCATTCCGCACACATTGATGCGACAGATGATTGGTCATATTGATTAACTGTAATATATCTTAAGCATTATTATTCAATAGAAATCTTTTTTTTTACAGACGTGGATACATTAGCAATAGAAATCGTCTTAATGATTGTAACATTTATAATAGTTTATCACTTATTTATAATTAGTAGGTAGATATACAGTTGCTTAGTTTTAAGGGTTTCCAAAGTAGATTAGAATCTCGTTGTAATTTCTCATAGAATATATTTTTAAAGTAATTTGACGAAATATGCCACAGTTGTTACGTCTTCCTCTAAAAGTAAATAATGCGGCCTTGAACGAATTTTACAATTTTTTATAACCCTACTTAAATAGATCTATTTTTGTATATATAGTATTCATTATAATATATATAAAGTTTATCTGGTATTATATTATGAGATATAGAAAAGTTTAAATAGGCATTATTATATGAGAGCTTTTAATAATGTTTGTTCTCAAAACTGTCTACTGTTGCAATATTGTACCAAAGTTGAAATCTTGATATTAAAAGATAATTGCTTGTTTCCGTATTACTAAGTCTTTATATAACATGAGTAATCCCTGATTACATACATAATATGGTTTATTTTTATTTCGATTATTTGCTTGTATAAAGTTAGAATTAAATATTTTGTTATTTGTTATACTTTTTGGTTTTGTAGTTTGATTTTCAGGCAATAAATTGAGTTTAAGGCATTCATTGAACTAACAAACGTATTCTAGATAGATTTTCTTTAATTGAATGGTTTAAGGATAAATTTTCAAGTTTCATGCGATAATTTATTGTTTTGAGCCTTTGTACTAAAAGTAGCTACTAAATTAAATCTTTTATTCTTTGATTAGATAATAGGTAATACAAAAAAATTAAATATGCGTATGTAATGAAATTTTAACTATTAACTTTTCTATGGTTAGACAGTGAATGCTTAAATAATATAATATTGTATCCAGCATTTTAAAAATCTATTAATATAATTTTTTGAAGGTTATAAACTTTATAATAAGTTAAGAATTAAGGAAATGAATGTGTATTAAAATAATTAATGTATTAAAATACGACGCCAAAATACGAGTACTGTGTTCGACACAGGCTTGCCTCTTTAAAATAATGCCATATAGCCCCGCGGGTTGGAACAGGGATGAAACCTTGTCATATTAACTGTCACGTCACTAACGCTTCTAAGATGGCGACCTCTCCCTCTCTCAACTTGCGGGGATTATACCTTCTAATGCCACGCAAAGCGTATTTTTTTAAATATTTTATATGGTACATTTATAATATTTATAAAACAATTAATATCGAATAAATTAAAGAGCTTAGCGTTTCTATTTGTGATGTTGTACATTCCTATAATCATATTGTATGTACAGTGCCATGTCAATATGTTTTAATATGGCCATAAAATTAATACCTATAAAATGTTGAATAAAATATTTTTCTATGTTAATTCTTAAACCATTTTATTTATTATCTTTTATATATTATATTCTTTTATTATACTAAAACAGCTCATAGAATATTTTTTCGCTGAGACAATGCGCATGTTTAAATAATTCTTCCATTGCTTAGGTCAAATTTTACGATGGACTGTGATTTGTTTCCAAGTACAGCTTATTCACCTGATGCCACACCTTCAGACTTCCTTCTGTTTTCCAAATTAAAAATTATTTAGTTTTGTAAAGATAACAGGACAATAACGAAGTAATGGCTGCTGTTGATGTCTTTCTTTGAGGAAAACCATTTTAGTGATGGAATGGAATTAGGGTTTTGAACAATAAAAGATGAAGTGCATAAAGTTCGCTTAAGACTATGTAGAAAACAATACTATTTTTATCATCCTAATAAAGTAATAGATGAAATTAAAGACAGTCATACCGCAAGGAATAACAATGATAACTTTTCTATTACCATGGGTGCGCGGTTTGAATCCTTACTTACAGTATTGTAAGTAATAATAGTATTATAAAGTTCATTCACACTGGCCTTATACACTTTCTTCGTCAATCGTTCTTCATTCATTCTCTCGACATGTCCAAACCATCTCTAATATTTAAATAAAAATATTTAAACTTAATATATTTTAAAACTGTCAGTCGTAGGACTGCACTTCAGAAATGAAGGCTTTATAGCTCACTGGATTATGATTTATCAGTTTAGTTTTAGACACTATGACATAGTTTTAACGCCGCAATGAACAATTTTCCCATGGAGAGTCCTTCAATTGATAACTTGAATGATTGTTTTAAGCTCATTGGCGATAACTTACTTTGCATCAGTTCCATATTCTTTAATGATGTTTATTAATGTGAACATGACGTGAACATTGGAACAGTGCACTTAAAAATACGACGACCTGTATAGCCGAGTGGTTAGCAATCCTACCTACTAAGATAGAGGTCCCGGGTTCGAAACCCGGTGGATGCAAGCAATTATATGATGAATATGGATGTTTGTTTCCAAGTCATGCATGTTTATATGTATTTATGTATGTTTATATGTATTTATATATGTTTAAGTAAGTATATTGTATTAAATATATCGTTCTCTTGCAACCCATAACACAGGCTCTATATGCCTAATTTGGGGCAAGATAATTTGTCTGAAAAGTGTGTCAATATTATTATTATTATTTTGTAAAGGTGACATTTGGAGTCTAAGATTAGCACTATCGCAGGGAATTTAATTATACAACGATAGAAATGGTAATTTATGTTATCGTAAGTAATAGCAGTACATACCTATTTAATCATTAGGTGTTGTTGCAAACTCAGAACTTTTTTTAATGCAAGGGTAACATGACAAACTGTCTTTCATTTTTTTATGAAAAAGGAGCAAAAACGAGCGTACGGATCACTAATGTTACGTGATCACCACCAACCATATTCTCTTGCAACACCAGAGGAATCACAGGAGCGTTGCCGACTTTGAAGGCAGCTTTTTTTGAAGGTACCCATGTCGTATCGTCCCGGACATAACGCACAAGGAAGCTTATTCCACAGCTTTGTAGTGGAATACGTGGAAGAAAGCTTGAAAACCGCACTGTGGAGGAACGCCACATTCAGATGGTGGGGATGATATCCTAACTTGTGGCGTGTCGTGCGAATGTGGAATTCGGCGGCAGGAATCAGGTGGATAAGCTTTCCGGAACACTCCCCGTAGTAAATGCGGTAGAAGACACACAATGAAGCATCATAATGTAAGAATGATTATGTAGAATAATGTTCTAAGAACATATTGTTACATCCGCTGTTTTTATTTCACAAATTGCTTCGTCGTATGTCTTTCAAGTCCATATGTACATAGACATGACAGACATATGACACACGTATTCCTACGCTTTTATTTATACGTAAGAGGAGGACAAACGAGCAGTCGTTGCCAGCCTTTAGGATTGTCTACACAATTTTTTGAGTTGACCCATGTCGTATCGTCTTGGAAACACCTCACACGGAAGCCCATTATATAATTTAGTTTTAGATAAAACTAATTGAACACCGAACTGTGCAAGAATGCCACACATCAAGGTGTTGAGGATCATATCAAAGTTTATCCCGATTGGTGTAATGGTGGAATTTGGAGACGAATCTATTGAAAAAGCTTTTTGGATTAATAGCCCCGAGATAAATTCAGTGGAAGACACACAATAACATCTCTGTGCAACTCCAAAAGATTGACCTCCTTATTCATAATAGTCTGCTAATTTAAAGCATTGCTAATTCTCACTCTGTCTTCTTCTATTGACCTAAGTAGGAATGAGAAAAAAAACTCCTTAGCGGCTGTTTAAAGTTAGGGCACATACTGGGTACAGTAAGTAGTAAATACAGGTAAAATTGGATTGTACAATCGAGCATACTGTACATTTAAATATATACTAAATAGTTAAAAAAAAACTAATAAAATAAAAGTTTGGAATATGCAAAGAACACAACTCGCGCACTATTACATTACAAAGTGGAAGCTAAAGTCAGAAAATCGTAAATTAGCAGTAAATTATACGTGGTACTCGGTAGTAATAAATCTTCGCAGAATCAATATGTCATTATTAGTAATAAAAATCGCTTCCTACAACACATAAAATACTGATAGGTACCATAGCCAATATCTAACGTACAAAATCCCGATCGCAACTTAAAATTCAAATATTTTTATGCAAAATAGGATATGATGTCACTTATTGAAATCAAAAACTACCACCAATTCGGAAATTAATGCTGACCCGAGAAGAGCAGGCGCAAGAAACTTAGCTGGCTTCGCTATTCGTCGTTTAAATTATTAGAAGTCATAATATATGGTATGATATGGTAACCATACGCTGGCTTATTTTTTTTAATAATCTGTTTAAAAAAATAATAAGCCAGTATAAGCAGTGCAAATTGATGGATTAAATATCATAGAAAATGAAATATAGCAAAAAAGAGCAAAGTGATTGCAGTTCGTCTCTATACCGCTAGATGGCGGATGAAACAAAATTTTTTTTCAGTGCCCAGGAACATACGTAAAGTATCTTTATCTACACCCATGCTTTAAATCCTCTATTAAAGATTCTAAAACAATAAGCTTATTGCCAACATTAAAACACCCAATGTTCTAATAACCTATACATCATCCAAACGAGTGTTGTAGTGTTGTACTGAATTTCATAACAACACTCCTATGTTTTTTTTTCGATCCCTTCATGCGCAAACAGTTTCAACAGACAGCCACATTCTTATTGCTCTATGCGTGGTATCTGTATGAATTTCAAAACAAGAACATTTACGTTTACGCGCGTTCCACACTACCAGATCGTCGCGCGCCGTAAAAAAAATAGGTTATTCGAACCCCCGCCATTTTTCTTCGATATTTTTATTGTTTTGTTTACAAAAAATGAGCGATTCATTTTTAACGCTGCAAAAGAACACTATTTTCTAGTGAATTTTAATTATTGCACTATACAAAATGTAAATTACTACTAAAATAAATAATTGTTTCAATACTTAGTTTATATGTATATAATCAGTAATGAATGATATTAGGTTACTACTAGGACTGGTGTTTTACTGGTGTTTATGTTTTTTAGAGGATTCATATTCTGGGTGTAGATAAAGTCTTGTATGCAACTGTTGATAATTAGGTATTAAAACACTCATGTGATACTATTATCACACTCGGCTTCGCCTCATGTGATAAATCCACATTCGTGTTTTAATACCCCTTATTACACAACAGTTGCATAAATAACTAATTCCTACTCTGTGCCGGAAGTATATTGCACTAGTGCAATGTGGCTTTAATATTTGTAGTGCTTGTCTAGATTGTAATTCGACTAGAGTAAAATTATATTTTATATATACAATTAGATTTTTTTATTTAAAAAAAACATGGAACTTTCACTATAAAACTTGATATTTTTAAATTAGTTTCTCTTTTTTAAAATACTTTTTAACATATAATTTGATTTATTTATAGTAATCAAGCAGCATTCTTAGAGCCCGCGCAGACAGAGCGGTCACAGTTCGGCGCCGCGTTCTAGTGACCGTTGACCGCTCGGAGTTCCATCACACACAAGAGGCGTTCAAATACTCGCGTTCTAGTTTCATTTGTCTTTGCACCAGAAACATATTGCTAGAATCTTCTTAGAAAAAAAAAGGATTGGGAGCCCCAATAAACACAACGCGAGAGGAATAAGGCGAATTTAGCAGTACTTTTTATTAATTACTTAGAGATGATACAACTTAAATCATAAAAAAAGTGTGTGGGTTTTCATATGTACGCACGCGAGAAGTTGTTATGAGAATTAGTCTTTGGCGTTAGTAATTAAAAAAAAATCCTTTAAAAAAAAATTATTCATCGTGCTATTTTACGTTTGCAGAAAAACAATATTGTTTTAAAGAAGGTATTAAGTACAACCAATGAGAATATAATAATACCGTATAATTTAGTTAGACAACGTGTAATTAAATATCAATTAATTATTTTTATACAATTAGAGAGTAATTTTTTTTTATATATAAACTTGTGTATAAATTTTAATTATATTATTTTAAAATTTATTTAATTCCCGTTCATTGATTTTGTAGATTGAGTAGACATAATATGATGAGTTATAAGAGGCTTGGTAGCTGAAGTATGATACAAATACAAAATGATCTAGTTCACCAGCTAACGTCAGGGTGTCGATTAGCAAGACGGTATGCGCGCGCATCTTAAAAATTTACTCTGATATTTTTTCCCTAACTAATTTCTTTAAACAGTTCTACTTTTTTTCTGTGTTCACAACCGCAACAGACATGGTGGCCTTCTGGCGTTCTCCGTCTCTACGGGAAAGAACTCTGGAACGCGACCGCCGCGTTCTGACTGCCTGCTGTGTGTCTTGTTGTTAGGACTCGGTGCATTATAAAGCACCTCGAACTTTAAATTTGGAACTCCAGACCGCTCTGTGTCTGCCAGGGTTCTAATTAGATTGGCATCTTATTGGCATAAGTAACAGACAAAATTTCTTAATATATCGTTTATGTGTCAATATTTTTTTAATTATTGTTTTGATTCTGGTGAGTATACAAGACCAAACATAGATTAATAATCTATACTAATAAATAGATAACCGTTTTTAGAATCTACTCCTAAGCAATCGATTTTCTTATAAGGCCCTCGGTATGAAAAAATATAAGGAGTAAAATCTACTGAACGAATGACAGCGTTACGTTGTGCACTAACAACCTGCTCCGCGCACCTTTCCCTTTTTCCGTCGGTTATACTGCGAAAACTACTGAGCCGATCGTAATAGTACAGAATACTTACACCATAAGATGCAGCGTGTTTCGGAGAAGGTTTTAGTATATACGTATGTATAATGATGATTACTCAAGGCGACACTAAATGCCAGCGACCTTGAGTGACATGAGTTCACAGCTGCCGGTCCGCCATCTATGTAACAAAGCCAATATTTTCAAAATTCTTGTGTGGAAAACAGTTTATATGCTTACAGTCCTCGTTATTCACTACTAATCTGAATATTTAACCTACACAAAAAAGTACAAGCAATAAGAATAACTTTTCTTAGAGAAGTACCAAAAAAATGCGTCACGCCATGCCAAAAAACTTGTTTAGCTTCATAGAAAAGTGGTAGTTCAAACAGGCTCGGCAGTGTTAACTATAAGCAACAGCAAGCATTAGCAACCTACAAATAAGACTTAAGGATATGTGTATCAGGATTAAGTAGTGTTCATACCTCGAAATGCTATACTTTCACCACAAAACTTGTCTAGAAACACCATGTTTGCGTGGTTTCTGCTTACTCTTCGCCTTAACCGAATCCTATATTGTTTTGACTTAGAAATACCTAAATATTCGCAATACAAATAATTCAGTTAATGATAATCAAATGTTTGCGCGGTTTTCCTATTTGATTTATATGGCACAAGATTTAAATAAAGTACTTTTTAAATGATTAAAATGCGTTTATTTTTAACTGTATTATTTACATTACTTATTTGCATAAAAGTTATTATAATTTTTATATTTAACTCGACGTGAATCTTGCAGGGGCACGTTTTCAAGGGGACTGCGGTTGACAGGAGTTGAGATAGTACTTGTAATAGTTGTTATTATTAAGTTTAGCGCCAATTGTTGCCTCGGATGTGGTATTTGCTGTAGACAGGTGGTTTTGAGATTCCGCTAAAAACATACAGTCGATGCTTATAAAAAAGGCATCAAACATTATCGGTGGCTTAAAATTAATGGTTTAAAAGGCGGCAGTGATCGCCAACTTTCAAGTGAGCCTTATGATCGCCCGTTGCCATAAAAATGATAATACGATGATAATACTGATAGTAGTAGATACCTAAATCAAAGATAAGAAACTACGCAGCTAGGTAACGCCTCATCACGCAGCGAATTAAACATTTCCATGAAACATTCAAAGATACATTTTTTCACATTCAGTGATAAGATTATTAGAGATTGCTCAACGTGCTTAATGACTTTCATCAGAATCATGCTAGCTATAGCGGCTAGCAACAACATGACACATTTAAGCTAACACAGAGTTTGAGTCAGCCCGCGTTGATTTCAGTCTACACCCATATCAAGTTATAACCATAGAATTAGATATACTATAGACCAGTGCTTCCCAAACATTGTTCTGCCATGGCCCGGTAATTATCACAATAACCCTTCGTGACCCACTTAATACTAATCAGCCCAAACTGGTTCCATTAGGTAAAATAATACACACTTATTAATAGTAAAAAGGGTTTTATTATTGCTACATACTTTGGTATCGCCTGTATAGTCACAAAGTTTTACCGCGAAGTATGGAGTTGCTACTTATTTTTTCCTAAAGAATCCAAGCTCGCGGAAAGTGACGAAAATTTTGTCCTATGGTTTTTTTATACAAGGCGGGATTATTGCGACCCGGTATTTTATTGTGATGGACCGGTCCCGGGTCGCGACCCGGCAAATGGGAAACGCTGCTATAGACAGATAATGCGCGCCTAATTTTGATTTATCAATGCGTGCGTTAGCTTGTGGTTTAAAGTTCAATTGAGGAGTGCCAAGCATTGCTGACTGTTTAAGAATTGTTAGTAAAAATCGGTTTCAGTGACAATAGTCTCGGCTTCCTCTTCTATACTGCTGTATCTCTGTTAGAGATGTTCTTCTCCCTCGCACACTTTGTCTATACGCTAATATATTGTAAGTCTATGGCTCATCATCATCAGCCGGAAGACGTCCACTGCTGGACAAAGGCCTCCCCCAAAGATTTCCATGACGATCGGTCCTGCACTGCCCTCATCCAACGTATTACGTCGATCTTGACCAGATCGTTGGTCCATCTTGAAGGGGGCCTACCAACACATCGTCGTACGATACGTGGTCGCCATTCGAGGAATGTACTGCCAAACCGGTCATCGGTCCAGTCTATGGTTATAAAGATATTATGTCTACTCCAAGTTATATGTGTGTGTTATCAATAAATTACCCACACATGTGTACTTACCGAGTGTTTGTATGAGCGACAGCCAACTTTGTAGTATGTCTGTGTTGTGGGCTGTGGCTGTATTTTACACACATAGAAGTAACAATTGCAATGTGTGCGTACAGTTTCACGCTCCGGGGGCATGATCACAAATTCCTTGCCATATTACTGGCAGGTCTCATGTAAATACTCTTAAATGCTGATTTATATCAATTTTATTATAAAACGCGGTGCATTTAAATAACCTTTTATAATTAGCGCTTGTGCAGTGCTTGTGCTAGTTAAAAAGAAATAAGTCTTAAACAGCTTACTTACAATTATCAATAGTTGCTTTAGAGGAAACATTGACTAGATCTTTTTATTAACGAAGCATTCTTACAGAACTCTAAAGATGGATCATCTGCATCCAATATAGATTAATCTAAAAATAATACTAAAAGTTTATTCTTTATTACTTTTTATGAAATATTTGACATTTAAACGCTTTTAAATTTGAACACATTTCATAATATATTGGATACAGCACAAACAAAGTAATTGGTTTTGTATGTCATTGTAAATTTTAAATATTTAATTTAAAAGAGTGGCCGTTGAGTTTCTTGTATGTTCTTCTCACGACCTCTTCTTTTTCGGAACATATGGTTGAATCAGTAATTCAAAAGAAATATTAATAGTGACAGAAAAAGTAGAGCTTGGAAAGAATATACAAAAACCTTAACGGCCACTCTTTTCAATCAAATAGAGTATTTTTCAATGACTGTAATATACATAAGAAATTAGTTTGACGCATCTAATATATTATGAATTGTGTTCAAAGTTAAAAGCGTTTTAAATATCACATGTTTAAAGAATAAACAGTATAAATTAAAATTATAGTTTCTTTCAAAGTTAAGTTTTTTTGCAAATAAATATAGCCGTAATGATAGCTATGACAATAGACTAAACACATTTCAAATGAGATCTCTGCGATTACGTAGAAATGCTTCACAATTGCTGTGTTTACAAAAACTTTTCAGCTATGATATGGACTGTCCTTCGCTTTTATCACAAATTGGTTTGCATGTGCCTGCCTTCAATTGTCGGCTTAGTACTTTTTCCCCAATGCACATTAAATTCCATCACAGTAATTATCGCTTAAACTCTCCCCAACAGAATATATATAATAGAATTTTCAATATAGATGAAAACATTGATATCTTCATTTAAAATTTTCTTAATTAAAAAAAAAAAATATATTGCTCTCCAAAATTTGTAAATTTTAGATTTTAAAATATCACACGTATTTAGTACAGTAATGTTGTGGCTACCTATAATTACGTACATTTAAACTATATTATTATATTTGTTTAATTCTCAGTGCATAACTTAATAAATTGTTCATCTGTTGAGCTTCTAGTGGAAATATCTGCAATAGATATAACAAAAATATAGACCGCCGTGTATTTTGTCTGTTGCCAGTGATGACTTACGATACGCAGACGTTGTCGCTAACTATCTATGGGCCTTATGAGAAAGCTCATGGTCACTCTGAGGGCAATGTAGAGGGCTATGCTCAGAGTTTCCCTTCCTCCCTGAAATAAGGAGATCCGTAGGATAACCAAAGTCACTGACATAGCCCAGATGTTTGCGAAACTGAAGTGGCAGTGGGCAGGGCACATAGTTCGAAGGACAGATGGCCGTTGGGGCAATAGTCCTCGAATGGCGACCATGTACTGGAAGACGCAGTGTTGGTAGGCCCCCCACAAGATGGACTGACGATCTGGTCAAAATCACCGGATTATGTTAGTTGAGAGCAGTGCAGGACTCAACAAAGAATATTAGTTGTGCTATTTCTGAATCTCTTCAAATCATTAATTCTCTCTCATTTGTTTGCCGAGCGTAGGTTCACTAGTTCAATTCATTTTTTGTGATATGGCGTGTGGCTGCACCAGTCGGGTGCAAATTGTTTCGCCAATGTCGAGTGGAATTGAAGAGACACGTTATGAATGGAAATGTTGTATGAATTTAATTTGGATAATTTATAAGTGGCAGGTTTTTTCAGTATTGCGTTATTTTATATGGTTAGTTTCTAGCCTGGAACAACACAATATTATACAAAATACTTAGCAGATATAGCAGATTTAGCACAAGAGTCTGCTGTTTCATTGCCTGCAATGCAACAAAGACCTGGAATCCAGACAAGTGTTAAGTCTTAAGTCCATTTTGATGACAGGAAAACAGCTTCCCTAATCTGCAGAATAATTGGATGTCTTTACTTACTCCGGAATGGGTTTTCCTTGATGGATGATAAGCAACTAAGGGAGTCAGTAAAAATAACAGTTTTATTCAGGTTATGGGAGCGGATAAACAGGATTGCTCCTACGGCTAATAAGGCAACGGCCTCCCCTGTAAACACCGAAGACTCGGGAGGACATTTGAATTGTAAAATGACTTTTCAAACCTTTGCATAGTTTAATATAAACTTCTCTGGCACAGTCAATTTTAATTTACTGCATTCCTGTCTGCGGTGGTGCAACAAAAACTAAATTCTTAACTGTGGAAAGATCACAGAGCCATTTTAAAAGTGACATTTCTAAAGCCAAGAATCTATCGTACTGGTCAATTATATAAAGACTGCGACGTACTATCCGTTAGAAAACTTTATGTCCTCCATGTTACTCTTAAAAGACACAAAACTTTAATCTCTGATCCTTCTTACCTTTTGAAAAGGAGAAAACATGTTATTATTAAGCCAAATAGTGTAAAGACCACTTTTGCAAAGCGACAGTTTATGAAACAATCAGAACATGTTTATTACCTTATTAATGAAAAACTCAAGATCTATACGCTTAACGAAGTGGAACGTAGACGAAGTTTAACCACTGACACGGAGTAACTTTTAAGTATACCTTCTTGATAGTACAATAAGTAAGTGTTTTACGAAAAGTAACAATGACACACACCACACACACGCACACATGCTCACACACACACATACTCACGCACACACACACACAGGCATCCTGTTTGTATAATATTTTTCTTTTGTTACATTATATTTTTAGACTTAATTTGTGATCCCTAGTTTTTGGTACTGTTATTTTTAATTGATATGGAAGAGCGTGGCCTTCTGGCACAGGTGTTTTTCACTTAATAAAAGGTCACATCCACTATTATGTTTGTACCATTTTTGTTACTTATACTTATACAATATTTTTCATTATTTCATTTTCACTTTAAAGATGGGGACCCAGCAGGCTGCGCTAAGCGTAGGTAGGTAATAGAGTATCTGCGATTAAAGCCACGTGTTATTACCTTGCCAATTGACTATATTGTCAATGACATTATTTCACTGACATTATTCCAATAAGCTAATGTATTATCAGTAAGTTAGACTCATACCACAGATCTAACGAAACAACAAGTTAAATTTACACTTCTTACTAATTATCGATAGAATCAATTGTAAAAGCTCCGTAAAATTGCTTAATCTTTTAGAGTAAATTATATTATATTTTAAAATAAACTCCTAAATTTTACTTCTTAAAAAATTATATGTACCTGTCGTAAAGAATAAACCAACATCTAAAGCCTATTATAATATGATTATTTAAATGAAAAAAATTTTGGGACTAACGTTTGCATATTTATTGTTAGTGAATATTAAGTTATACCAAGTTGAATATTATTTTAAACTACTTGCTGTACTAATGAGTATTGCATAATTTGTAAATGAACATTATTTTTTTTTGTTATTTTGGTTGAGTTCTCGTGACAGGCTTCGTCATGGCCGCTTAAATGTCATTGCTTTTGGCGGCTGCGTTGGACGGGCCGTTTTGTTTCTTAAAATATGGTCGAGGGAGGTGATGGCTGACCCATGCGTCATGCTCGTAAACGGGCGGCACTAGTGCTGGCAGGATGATCCTGTTATCAGAAAGATGTTCTAAAAATTAAATTTATTATATTTATTACAATCGCTAATTAAATGCGCATAAAATACCTTTATTTATTTACATTTACTTTTTTGACTTACTTCTTTAAGGCATTACTTTTTAGTTTACACTTTACATAATATATTGTAGTTTAAATAATTTATAAAAAGATGAAGCTGTAAATGTTCATTTAAAACAGAGTGACAATGAGTTTCTTACCACTTCTCCTCATTAAAGCTCAACCTTTTCCAAAATGGCAATAAATATAAAAAGAAAAGAAAACTTGACATTCATAAGTGTCATTTTCTCGACCTATATGAATAAAGTGATTTTGATTTGATTTGATTTGTATAATTCGCTACACGAATACCTATATTATAAGGATATAAGTAGGAATCTAGGAATTATGTATAACCTTTTATATTATATTCTTTGCTATGACCATTCCCAGAATTATGTCAGTTATTAAAAGACATCTATAGGTGATATTCCCGTCATGCACCACTTATTGATTTTATATTTAAATATATTATTCAAATATACTTTATTTTTACCAGTGGGAGGCTCCTTTGCACAGGATGCCGGCTAGATTATGGGTACCACAACTGCGCCTATTTTTTCCGTAAAGCAGTAATGTGTAAGCATTACTGTGTTTCGGTCTGAAGGGAACTAAATGAAACTAAAGGAAATGAGACTAAAGTTGAAGAGCACAATTGTACTGCCACTCAGAATTTTTGAGATGTTCAAGAGTCCTGAGCGGTGCTGCATTGTAATCAGCAGAACGTGATAATCGTCCCTTACTTTCACAAAAAAATGTTACAGGTGATCACTCCCGTCATGCAACACTTTAAATTAAATTTAAAATCAATAAGCCGTCTGTGAATGGAATGCAGTTAAACGTACGAATTCCTCTCAGCAAATTATAAATATTTTGAATGCATGCCGTTAATTTGACACTATCGATTCGAAACTTACACCGAGTACTGATAAAGCAAAGGATACACATGCCACGTTGTTTGTCGTTTCGAAATTTACGATCACACGAAAGATGGAAACGTTTTTTGATTACACAATTGTACAAATATAAGTAATCCCAAATTAACCGACGAAACAACTTGTTTGCTGCACGGAGCAAACGGCTTAGCTATGTTATTACGCCTCCGATAAGATATAACTTTTGAGGCACAATCAATTAGGTAGCTATTGATATCGAAATAGATTCAAATATATTTAAGACGTATGACCGCCCGCGACTTTGCCTGCGTAGGCAATAAATATAAATGCATAGGCAGAAAAATTCATATAGGTTTAAATTCTTTATAGGTTTTTTCTTCCTGCGCAAAGGGAGGGGCGTGAATATCCTCCCCCGTTGAAGAAGACTTTTAACTCCTCCTTACCCGACCTATCTACCTGACTTATCTGACCAAAGAGGAAAAAGTCATAGTATAGCATGACGAATTCGGTTATATCGGCAACCTGAGCTACTCTGTCAACTCCTGGAATTAAGGCGCTTATGCGACCTATACGCCATTTTAGAGGATGCAGGTTTACCTCCTATAGCGCAACCACAGAACAATTTGTCTTTTACCTGTTCTGTGAGCGCAACCATGTCACCTATTAAATTTTTTAATTTTCCGTGAGTTGTTAAAGCATACATATTTTAATTATACTTGAGATATATTCTGTCCAACGATTCCAAAAATGTTTGTTCATTTTCTCTAATTTTTCATATGTATCCAATCTGTTTAGTTTGATATCTGTCAGCTTCTATGATGGCAGTCTGGTTAGTGGTCGTCCAATTAATAAATGCCCTGGGGTGAAAGTGCCAAAATCGGAGGAGCTTGAAGATAAAGGACATAACGGAAGCGAGTTTAGAATGGCTTCTATGCGACTGAAAAGTGTTGCCAATTCTTTGTATTTCAGGTGTCTATCTCCCAATACTCTTCTGAAATGGAATTTTGCCGATTTTACGATGGCCTTCAACAAACCCCTGATATGCGAAACGAAACACATTATCGAATCTCGATTAGAGAAAATTTTAATCTGCTTCATTTTTAGTTCCAATAAAATTAGTTTCCCTATTGCAATCTAGAATAGCAGCTTGCCCCTTCGTGATATAAATATTTTTAAAGTTAATACAAAGGCTTCAACGCTCAAATCCAGTGATTTTTTTATTTCAGTACAGCTTCCAAATTGAGAGCTTTGGTTGTAAAGTATGCGAAAATACAGAAATAACACATATTTTACGACGACCTTTCCTGCAAGAGATAATAAAATAGGACTCCGAAATCACCTTTTGGGCGTTAGCATTTTAATATATTTAGCTAATAAAAGTACCATTTACTAATTACAACTTGAGTTATAGCATACCTACGCATGATAACTAAAAATTACAAAATTAAGGCGAGGCTTTCCCAACACTTTAGGCAAAAATCGCTCGAACGTATATCTATAGCGTTAGATATACGTTCGACGCGGGCATGGCTGTGACAAGAGCCGAGCGACGCGGGTCAATGACCCTAACCTGGAAGGACCGCGTAATATTTTATAAAAATTACAGTTGCGCAAGAGTACGAAATGCTGTTATTCCAAAGGCGTAGTCCCTGACTCATGGAAGTCAGCCCTTGTCCATCCAATCCAAAAAAAAGGAGACAGTTCGGATCCGGCAAACTAAAGGACTATTGCTATTACCTCTCTGCTCTCCAAAATCATGGAGAGCATAATTAGTTTGTAGTAATGATATGTTGGACACCTCCAACATTCATTGCTATGCAGACGACAGCACTGGCGATGTGTATACACGGGCCATGCAGGTCTCTCTCGGGAAATCGTCGACCAGTGCCGGGAGAAACTTGTGTCTACTATCGAGTCCTCTCTTGAGATGGTCGTGGAATGGGGTAAATTAAACCTTGTCCAATTTAACCCCCAGAAGACTCAAGTTTGCGAGTTTACCACTAAAAAAACCCCATTTGTCGTATCACCGCTCTTCGACAACACCTCCCTAAAAGCCTCGCCTAGTATCGGAATACTGGGTCTCGAAATCTCGAGCGATTGCCAATTTCATGGCCATCTGGAGGGCAAAGCCAAATTGGCTTCAAAGAAACTGGGTGTCATTAATAGAGCACGGCAATACTTTAAGCTGGCCCACATTCTAGCGCTGTACAAAGCGCAGGTCCGGCCACTCATGGAGTATTGCCGTCATCTCTGGTCTGACGCACCCCAGTATCAGCTCGATCCATTTGACCGCGTGCAACGCAGAGCAGCTTGAATTGTCGGTGACCCCATGCTCAGTGAACGGCTGGATCACTTGGCGTTGTGTCTTCTACCGCATTTATCACGGGGAGTGTTCCGAAGAACTGTTTAGCCTGATTCCTGCCGCCGAATTCCACCTTCGCACGACACGCCACAAGTTAGGATATCATCCCCACCATCTGGATGTGTGGCGGTGCTCCACAGTGCGGTTTACAAGGAGCTCTCTTCCACGTACCACAAAGCTGTGGACAGAACTTCCTTGTAGGGTGTTTCTGGGACGATACGACATGGGTACCTTCAAAAAAAGCGCGTACACCTTCCTTAAAGCCCGGTAACGCTCCTGTGATTCCTCTGGTGTTGCAAGAGATTGTGGGCGGCGGTGATCACTTAACAACAGCTGACCCCGTAGGCTCGTTTGTCCTCCTATTCCATAAAAAAAAGAATTACTATTAGGTGGACCAGGAGCATTTTCCATACTTCTTTATCCTCTATATATTCTTTAATCGTATAGTAAGGCTTAATGGCGATCGAACTTTTTTGAATTTAGAAGGCGTTAGACATGTGACTATTTGGAAATTTTATTAAAGAACTGCATACTGAGACAAACAAATGAATTTTGTTTTTTACTGAGTTTCGTTTTTGGAATAGCGATTCTATTTTTGTTTATTGTATTGATACTATCATATGTATATCTTTATTTTGGATGTATTATTTTTTTTCTATGATAAACTATAAATGAATTGGGAAGTTATTGTTAGAATAAGTGTTTTAATGTGATTTCTAAGGGATTCTTAAGAAAAAAAAGAGCTTAGAAGAAAGATAAAAGTTCTCAAAGGCAACTATATCGCAAAAGAAAATTAGAATTTATAAAATCTCGGTAGCTTAGAGAGGAAGGTAGAACTGAGAATGCGTATTCCAATTGAATGCCCTCTCAATTCTAATTAAATGCCCCCCGTCTGTATAGATATTTCTTTCTTATCAATTAACTTGGTTTGTTCTGATATCAGATATCATTTGTGTCTCAATATTTTCTCATTAATCCTAGAAATCCGGGTTTTAAGTATATTGGACGTCTCAAAGCAGGTGGAAATCACTACCAAAGATTCCGTTACACTCATAGGTATACGTAATATATGTAGAACATAGATATATATAGAAGAAATATAAGCGTTATAATAGAATGATAAATTGGTGTTAATGCGCAATTATCATGTTTAGTAAAGGAAATTTTTATTAGAAAGAAAAGATAGCTGACTACAGGTATATCTGTGTTGCCATAATTGTTTATTACTTAAGCCACTTACATTAATACTTATTTATTATGTTAGATACAGATTGACGCACGCGTTATTTATACGACTATCAGAATTATTAGAAATGTGATTCCCGAGTTTCCTTGAGAAGATAATTTTAAGCCTTTAGTGAAAATTTATTGCATACACAATGTTTACTGATATATTCAAAATTTAATGAAATAATATGACAAATCTGTAACTATATTTACAATACTATGACTAAATAAAATTAAAATTATCATTACGTGGAAGTGCACCAAGAATACTGGCAACAATACCGCGCTGGATAGCAAGGCTGATCCGTTGTTATTGTTTATAAAATATTCATGATTTACCCGCCAGGGTTATTATTATAGATCTTTTGTTTCCCCTACATGTGCTCGGACGCATGCCCTAGTGATGATTATACTCGTTGTGATGAGGTAGTTGGGTATACATTTAGATACCCTTGCATAATCGGAGATTATTTTTTTTTATATAAGAAAGGGGCAATCGGTCAAGAGGCTCACGGTATAGGGAGAGGTAGAGGCAACCACCCATAGACATCCGCAACAACAGGTGTCAAGAAATGCGTTGCCGGCCTTTAAGGTGGGAGTATGCTCATTTTTTGAAATCCCTACGTCGTATCGGTTCCCGAAAACCGCATCCGGTATTTGATTGCAGAAAGTGGCTGTGTTGCAAGAGATTTCTCGCAAGACCCGCGGTTGTGGCATGCCAGACGTCAACGTGATGCGGGTGGTGGAATTCGGCCGCTGGAATCAACCCGAACAACTCCTCTGAGCACTCCCCGTGATAAATGCTGTAGGAGATGCCGAGAGAACCCACATCTCTACGCAACGCTAAAGAATCAAGGCGATCGGAGGTGACTTAATCGTCGATGATTTAAGCCGCTCCTTGTTGTATGCAGTGAAATGGAAGAAGCTTGTACTGAGGAGCCCTTCCCCAGAGGTGAGAACAGTACCACGTGGGACCGAATTTGCGCCTTATATAGTTGCAGGTGGTGGCTTATAGTGAAGCACTGTCTCACCTTACTGAGTACACCCAGCGTTTTAGAGGCCAGTTTGGCCTTCTCTTCCAAGTGACCACAGAACTGAACGTCGCTGAAGTTGCACTTAAATCACATCCTCCAGGCCTATGACCTTTAAGGGGCGCAGTATCCTCAGGGAATAAAAGTGGGGTAGATCCTCTGCCTGGATTTTGAGGATTGTGAGGAATCCTGCCCTCATTGTGGTGCAGGCCTCACACTCCGGAAAGATGTGTCTTCGTAGACCTCTTGATAAATGTCCGGATGATGCCTATTGCCAAGGGACCTTTGAGGTTGCAGTGTCCAGATAGGAAACCTATCGACAAAGCCTTGCCTACCTGCGATTGTAGCCACCTAAAAGAAGCTTAGCCTGCCTAAGGTAACAAAAACCAATGATTATTCAATTATTAAAGGCACTTATCATGTCAAAATAGATTCGTTTAGAATTTTTTTGATGTCATTTCTAATACTACTACCGCTTCGGAAACAAATAGCGCTCTGAGAGAGAAGAAGCGGCACAAGAATCTCTTCCAGTATTCTTGCCATAGATTTCTTTTAAATTTGTAAATGAAATGACAATAAAACAAAACTAAAATTTAGCCTACCAACCCTCGGAGTTCTATTTCTCATATACTGTAATTGTATTTTAGACAATTTTGTATTACAATTGGCAATCCAGAATCTTTCACTATTGCCCACGTAATACCATTGTAATGGTGTATAATGTGGCAGTAACTAATAAATAAAAAATGGCACCCATAAAATAATAAAAGTCAATCACAATAAAGATAAAAAGGCACGCGCCAATTTTTTTATACACTTCTTTATTTATAAGCTTAAATTAAATTGTAGTCGTATTTTCGCCATTAACTTTATATACTCCTTATCCGTTTTATCTGTAACAATCTGATGTAATAACAAAATTTTATTTACCTTTTAGAAAACAATAAGTTAGTTAACAAACCAACACCTATCTTGACAGTTATATATAAATACAACACTATTGTTATCGATTGATTATAGAGCTGTGTTTAGAGCAAATAATAATATAAATATTTCGCGTTTCGTTTTAGGACTTTTAACGTAATTGTGGATATAAGCAAAATATGTGTGCATGTGTTTTAAATATATTTACGAAATTCATAAACTTAGTTTAAAGTAGGTAGTAGGCAAAATGGATTATTTTCATGGGCCCTGGATGAGAATTAGCACTTTTTGCTAAAAAGCCTTTGATAACAAAGGTAAGTACAGTACGTGCGAATGTTTTTGACGAGATTATAATAATATAAACTATAGAAATAGAAAAGAAACTATATAACTTGGAACTTCGTATATTTGAATTGACATGGCCAAAAATTACAATCGAATCTCTGAAACAACACATAATATGGATTTTTTTTTTTTTCAAAATGAGCGTTAGTGATAAAATGTTACTGAAAAATCATCTACTACTATATACTATGGTTTCCGTTTCATCTCCAAGAGGCGTTCATTCCTTATTATTGTACATTATTCTTAGTATTTATGTATTATTCCAACTAGATAGGGCAGAGGGTGATCACAATGTTCCGACTTTTGTCATTGTAGTCGTTCCATAAAAATGTATCAATTCGTTTTAATATCTTATTAATGAATGAAATCAAATAGTGAACTTCCTAACATGAATTTAGTCCATTAACACATTCGGAGAACACCCAATTCGGGTTGTGGGTGCAATGTCAGAGGGTGTATTCTTTTTAAAATACTACTTCATGTACTGTTTCTATTGTTGAAGTCTTAGATAATTTATACGTCTAGATAGAGCTAGACAACCGATGAAAACAGGCCAGGCTTATTACTTTAGTGTGCGAGACAAGCTACGTCCTACACTCGCAATTTGAATGTCACTTTGTGTTAGTGTGCGTGCATTGCTCAAAATAAAGGTTAACAGTCAACCTCATTTTTTTGACGTTTTCACAGCTTTCACAGTATATCGAGATGTATAAATGATCTAAGATGGAAGTAGGTAATTTTTCAAGGCATGAAATATAATTTAAATATAATTTCATATAACGAACTAATTACTGTTGTGATCATTGCATTTTAGTGACTGCATACATCAGACGTTAGCAAGCTTCTGTCTTAACGTACTAAGATGAAGTATTAACTGGAATTACCCCTCAGCCGAAACGGATAAGCAATCTTAAAACGCCGACAAATTAAAAAGCAGCAGAACAATCATTGTGTTGTCCACAATCGGCCTTTATTCCGAGAAGAATAATTTGAAGTTACTGATGATTTGGTTGATTAATATACTGATTATGGTGATAATAATAATTTTAAAATGTTAATTCAAAATTTGTGGACTTCTTGACCTATGAATGTGCTTATCTATCAATATATTTACAAAGCATCGAATATTTTAACTCAAATAAATAAGGCTCTTGAAGGTAAATTATTTCTAACATGTCACCATGTTTCTTAAGATAAGTTATAAGCAACATTAAATAATCACTTCACCACTTTTATTACTGTTAAAGTCGCAGAATTTACAAATAAATTACGATCACAAACGATGTGTTGATCGCAAGTGAAGATTGCCATCATCAAAAGAAGATAGAATATGACACAAAATATTGTTTCGCTTTTTTTGTATCTAACAGTTTTTTGTGTGTTGTGATCTCATTCATGCACTGTAGTATTATTTGTATGTCACATCCAGGCTTATACTTCATCCTAGTTAAACGAAGACTTATCTAGCATGCAGATTTATTCTAAAGTTCATTTTCCAGCCGATGTTCATTACATTTTCGAGATTGCCTTAATTTATATGTTACATTCCACTCTGGTTACAAATGAATGTAAAAAAAAATAAAGTTTGCTTAAAATACCATTTTCCAAAATACTAGTAGTCGATAATGAGTGGTGTCAATATACAACACATTCTATTTCCATTTTCCATAGTATTTGAGATCAAGTTGTCAAAATCACTAAAGTTAATGGGTTAAGATTCACGTAGAGATAAAGAGGCTTTGCGTAGTTGGTGAACAAAAGGCTGACTTTAATGACATAATTATGTAGTTTCTTAAAGCATTTATACTTTAATATATAAATAAGGTACTAAAACATCCAGAGCCAATGAAAATGATCCATCCTGTAAATATATATATATTTATTGAAATATTTTCCCTTATTCAATGCGATAAATTTTTAATATTTCATCAGACACAACCACCAGATAAGTTGATGTTATGAAAGATATATTCGAAAAATAAACTAAAGTATTATTTCCTGTCGTACATCTACGAATAGATTATAGAACGAAATCTGATGAGATTTTAATGGAGTAAGAATTTGAAGAAACGTTGTAACTAACTCTGTTATACCGAAATCAACTCTGCTTTTGGAGAGAGAATCGCTAAACGCTTAAGTATAAGAATATTAAATTAAATTTTATTTGCAAGAAACACTGTAATTGAGATGTTATATTGCATGCAAAATATGGTATAGGGTTCTCTAAGTAACAAAACACTTCTGTTATACTGAAACATGTCTGATTTCACAATTCTATCATTAATATTAATTAAATTAAAATTTAATGATATTATAATATAAGATGTAAATAATTTAATAATTCATTTAGTACCTATGTATAATGTCAACAAATTTAATACCACAAAATTATATAATTAACATATTATCAAATAGACCTGTTCATAATAATATTCATTTTGTATTAAAAAATTCATTTAGACTGTAGAAGCACTTATTTATTAAACATTGGCGAAGTCTTCTTTTAAAAACCTTGAAAGGTAAATCTTTCTTTGCATTAGACAATGTTTTTTATAAAAACAGGGGACGAGACGAGTAGGTCGTTCAGCTAATGGTAATTGATACGCCTCACCCATTGCAATGTAGTGCCGCTCAGGATTCTTGAAAAACCCAAAAATCTACGGCACTACAATTACGCTTGAGACATAAGATGTTAAGTCTCATTTGCCCAGTAATTTCACTAGCTACGGCGCCCTTCAGACCGAAACACAGTAATGTTTACACGTTACTGCTTGACGGCAGAAATAGCCGGCGTCCTGTGCAAAGGAGCCTCCCACAATTTATTATATATTTTCTTACAATGCTGTAACAATTTCTACTAACAGATGCAGTAAGTAGTAACATTTAATATGTAGTAGTTATAAATGCACAGCTTTTATTGCTATAACACGAATTTTTTGACATAGGAACGGAAATCGTAGTGGAAATTAACCGTCGCTCTTATCTAGATCCCTATTACAACGCGCTTACATATATCGTAAAATCAAACAAGCCGAAGTACTTATATACTTATTATTTATCATTTTTAACTGCACCTATCATTCAATTGCACCTCAATAATGCTGTTTGTACTCTTATGACTCCACAATGTCATTCGTTCTTGCCTTAAATAATTTATACGTCTAGAATCTAGATTGAATATGACAGCTGAGAAAACGTCGAATAAAATTGAGTTTAGAGTTAACCACTATTTAAAGCAATTCACGTACACTTACACAAAGTGTCATACAAATCGCAAGTGTAATACGTAGCTTGTCACGCACACTAAACTAATATTCCTGACCTGTATTTTTCGGTTGTCTAACAGCAAGAGACTCTATCTAGACATATAAATTATCTAAGGTTCTTGCCTAACTGCCTTACCTGAAATATTATTATTTATTAGAAAACCAATAACTTTAAAAACTTAAATGATACTTAAGATAACTACTGAGAGCCAAAGATAGGTTTCGACAATTAAGACTAGAAAGAAATTGTTATTTTTTAAAGTGATAAACCCTTACTTCTGGGATTAATTACTCAAATCAAATTTGAAAACAAGATATATCAACGATCCGTCACTCGAACGGTTGGCTCAGTGGAGGAGTGCTCGCATGAAACGCGAAAGGTCGCGGGTTCGCGTCCCACATCGTTCATAAATTTTGTTTTCAAATTTAATTTGTACTGTTTGTAAACTGAAAACGTGAGCTATACAATTCGAATATTACAATTTATATGATCATTAAAGTTAATGTTAAAAAAACAATAATTAAGACTATGTAGGGTTATTAGTAAAGAATTTGTTGGCTAAGGTACGTCTTGTAGTCTTCGCTTGAACAGAAGAGATCTAGATTATTTTCGCTATCGTTATAAAGTCTTGTTTTCTTTGTTCAACTCTCAGGTTGTGGCTTCATATTTCTTTTATAATTTGGGTTAGTATTGGGAAGTCTTAGTAAATCATGCTGTAAACAGTGATCTAACAGGGGTATTGAACTGAAGATTAGCAAGAAGTAATAACCAAACTTTGCAAGATAATAGTTCTAATGACAATCTAGTAATTTGCATATAAAAAGTGCACATGAGTATATGTCTCACATGGATCTTAAGCAATTTTGTTATGCCGTCTAATTAAAATTCTTTGGCTGGATTGATTATTATTAGCTGATATAGTTAAGGTTTAAGTCAACTTTAATGTTAACAGTAACGCTTACTTTAACATAGACTGCAGAATGTGTTGCACCATCGTATTCCTTGGCGTCGCTAAAATTAAAAAGTGAAATAACAAGTCAATATCGAATATTTATTTGAAACTTTTGACATGTCGCACTTTTGTTAATATTAACAATACCTTTAACGGTTATAACATCATCTAAGCATTGTCAAATGGTACAACTCATTTTTAGCTTAACTTTAACAAGGTTGTTGTTGCTAAAGAAAATTGGTGCAGCCAAGCTAAGGCTTAATTTCAATTGCTGAACTGAGGATAAACCTTACGTCAAAAATAGTGATGGCAAAGGATATTGTGGACATGTGCTTTGTGCAGTCTGCTTTCCAGCGCATGAGTAGCGTATTTTGTGCGTTGACGTGCATTGCAATGATATATTAATTCGTGACTGTATAGCACTACGAATTTAGTAGGCTTACTACTCAAGTTCTGTGCCGATTATCTTCTGAAACGTGTTCCATTCGTTCTAGCAGTAAATATAACCGCACCGTCTCACAAAATTGAAACCTTTAGATTTTGTACGTCAAAAAAAATTTATTGAAGTAGGCGTTACTTTGCGGAAATCCATAATTATACAAATGATTTAAGTTTTCTTTAGTGTTAATTCCGCCAATATTTGTTTTTAAACAATTCGACACGTGTTTCGCCTCTACACGAGGCATCCTCAGGACGTGTTGTCTCGCCAAAATCTGGCACGAGCCAGTCTCGTGCCAGTCGAAACACGTGTCAAATTGTTTAAAAACAAATATTGACGGAATTAACACTAAAGAAAACTTAAATCATTTTTATAATTTTGTACGTCAGTTAAAACTCTACCTTCTCTTCGGAAGCAGAGTTCGGAGAGAGATGAAACGGCGCAAGAAACTCATACTGACGCAAAAATCACTTACGACTCATCCCAATCTCCCATTGTCCTAATTGCTATAATACCTCTATTCAAATGTCAGATATTTAAACGGACAAGAATAGGACTTAATGACAGGCACACCCGTCCACATTATAAAATAATGCATTGGAGGTCATTGTTACTTCAACTCGATACACTTTTGTTCTTGGTAGAGTTTTGTGAGGGTGAAACGTCAGTACCTATAATTATTATAGTTAAAAGAGATGAATAGCTTTATAGACGCGGGGTAAAATATGTCTCACAAATCTGTGGTTGCAACAGACTTATAGCTTAGACACATGGTCGGATTAGGATTATACGGATCTTACAAAACGTCGAACATCTGTGCTACAACATAGATTTATTCAATTATGAAAGTATGCACAGTTGGTACTTAAATTTTACATCTCGCCAAACTGTTGCAACAGTTTGTTGGCGAGTTTATGCTCATAAACTATATTATAATATCGTGCATCTATAATAAATTAAACTATACCTAATTTGTAAGTTATCTACACTATAACTTACACACACATAAATACATTACTTAGTTATTAATTCATAATATTCCTAAAAAACAACCTAAAATCTTATCTGTATATTTATAACAACTAAACTAAACTATACTATATACTACTAATATAAATATAATATATAAATTCTAATTAATATTAAGGCTTACGTGGAGACGTTAAGGAAGTGCTGTTTTAATTTTTTCTTAAGTACTCCTTTAATGTCTTCTTTATCCTCTCTTAACCATTTGATACTGTTATAAAGTTTAGGTACAACATATTCCCTTAACCTTTCCCCGTAATAATTACATATTTTTTATAAATAATAGTTATTTATAACAAATCAAATCATCTTTATTTGTAGGATATACACATACGGCACGCAAACTTATAATACTGAAATAAAAACTAAACAAGCCAGTCATTATTGTATTATAGCGGTTATTGTTCCAATAAACTAACGTCTCATGCCCGTACTTCAGTCAGAATTATTTTTACGTTCCATTCGCTAAAAATATAACTGTCTCTACAAATATCCCTTAGCGAGGCGACTCTTCACTCTTGCCACAGAATATACAATACACAAAAGTGGTAGAGACGCCCGTGACAATTCTTAAATGATTACGACCTTATTTAAATACAGACTAGGTATATAATACGCTGGCTATTTTAAAGAACGATAAACACAATACTCGTATGCGCTTACGCCGTTTCGTCTCATTCATTTCGTTCTTCGATAACCGTTCTCGTTCAGTTCGTTCGCCTCATTGTATCATTATTCATTCAGCAATTCAGTTGTTCATTCGCCACCGTCGCGTTAACATACTCATCGAGTTTTCTCGCATTATGTACCAGCAAGCAAACAACACATAAACCATCCAAAATGAAGCCAAATCGGTTATAACGTTTCTTTAAAAACTCCTTTAAATTTAGATCGAATATTTATAATTGTGATACTTAGTTTAACATAACCATTGTTATTATTTATAGTTTATAATGGGTTCCATTTATGTTGTAAATTGTTAAAAAAAAAGTCAGTGCTCAAGATAATCTCATTCCAAAAATCCAGTTAATATTATAATAATCAAGTTAAGAATTAATATATAGATTGCAATGACGGCAAAAACACGTTCGCATTGGAAGGAATATGGAACAGCGCTTTGTGGTAAGTTCCTTTTCTAACCTATACCATTAGTTTAATGTTACATTCCATCACCCGTTTATAACTAGACATCGGAAGCGATGACTCTACATTCTTCCTATTCCGTTAAACAGTAAATAGAATAACATTATACATTATTTTTCTACGTATTTCATTTAACGCATATGTATGTTTTGCACACGTTGTAACTCACCAAATGCGCGTTACTAGTTTTGTCATAAAACGTGTCCCATTCGATTGCGCATTGAATGTTTTTGCTCCTTTAATATTTCTTATCACAAAACGACTCCATGACCTTTCCGGGTCTCGAAAACAATTTAACCAATTGGATACAAATAATTTAACATTGAATAATTGATATTCTAAACATCTTCTTTTAGAGAAACTAAAAAAGGTTGGTTAAGGTTTAGTCTGAAGAGTTTGAAATAGAAATAACATTTACGTAAATTATACTTGATTAACTTAAAATGGTTTAAAATGGTGTTGATAATATAATTCCCTGCGTTGTAATCCTCAGTACTGAGGGTCGTGACCACCCTTCTGTATCACTTTCTCTCGTATGATCGCTCTCCACCTATTCCTGTCTCTGGCGGTGTGAAAGGCATTGTGAACCGTAGAGTCGAGAGCGTAGCGGATCTGGTCGGACCATCGTGCTGGACTGCGTCCACGAGGCCTCTTCCCATCTATTTTGCCGACCACAATGAGCCTCTCAAGGTTTCCATCGTCCTTCCGTACGTAACGTTCCGATACGTAAGAACTCTACTTCAACAAATGTTCACCTTATTGTTTTATGCATTCTAATATTTTAATTAAAGTAAAAGATAAACATGTATGTATATTTAATAGTTATATATGTATAGTAGAAAGTAGAGCCTCTCTCCGTTTTTCCGTCGCATATATTGTTTTAATATCGCTACTTATCAGTGTCGAACGAATTTAACTTTTGTACTGTGCTGTCTAAGCTTATTCTCATCATAATTTCAGCTGTCAAATAAACATAAAAACAAAATCAAAGATTATGCTAAACTTACACTCAAGTTTTATGTAAGTAAAATCTGAGCTAAGTTTATGTACCTTCTATAGATCTCATCCATAAAGTTTGGACCGGGTTCTAAGGCAAAAATAATTAAAAAAAAATCTCTATTTCAATTAGATTTCAAGGAAGAACTTTTGTACGTCACACTTTTTTACCGTACCACCTCAACGTACATTATTGTTATTATTTGGAGAGGGTGGCTATTTGGGTACTTCTAATAAGTCCTAGTAATTCCGCGTCCAGAATTGAACTATTGTGTTCGCCACTCATACTTATAGCTCGGCGTCAAGTCCTGCCGCATTTACTAACCGCAGTATCATCTTGACACGAGTATTGCAATCAGCATCTGGGAGCAGGGAATAGTCGGATGGTGTTACGCTTATGTATTAGTGGGCCACAATTGCAGAGGAGATGAAGAGGTGTTTCATCAGCCTCAAGGTAAAATCTGCAAGTTCTTTCGTTTTTTATTCCGACCACACTGAGGTGTTTATTTAGGCGACAGTGCCCAGTTTTAGCATCCAGTTGAGTATACATAGGTTTTTCCTGCTCATTGAGCAGGAAAAACCTATGTATTCTTCAGGGCTTCATTCGCGTTTCTGTTATTAAATGCCTTTATCAGTGCTTTGGAATGGTTCAAACCTGTTGATTTGCTCCAGCGTTTAAGTGCCTCTAGTTGACATTGGTTCCTTATGGGTGTAACGAATGGAGCTTTTAGGCTCGACGTACATAAGTAAAAGACTGGTCAATAAAGATAGCTCTAGAAACTCAGCAATTAACCTTTGTTTTGGAGAAAAATACTTAATCATGACACAAATATAAAATGAGCATATCATCAACAGCCTGTCCAAATATTTTTATAACTAAATTTTTAAGCTTATTTTAAATTTAACGTTTTTCATTTGATAATTATTTCATTCAATTAATGAATAAATTATTGAATAAAATTTAAATCCTAATGAAAAGTGGTCTGGTGGTAGTGCCGTCTTTGTATAAAATTTCACATGAATTAGACGCTGTTTAAGAAGTATAAACCTTGGATAATTTATACATCTACAGCTTCTTGCTGTTCTGAAGAAAACAGGCCAGGTTTATTAGTTTAGTGTACGTGACAAGCTACGTCTTACACTCGCGATTTATATGCTACTTTGTATGAGTGTGCCTGCATTTATCAATATAGAGGTTAACTATCAATCTCAATTTTATCGGCGTTTTCACAGTTGCCATAGTCTATCTAGAAGAATAAATCATCTAAGGTACTAGAAATTTTCACATAAAGCCTTTAACTGGGTATACAAGGCTATTGAAAGTATTGAATTAATTGGGTTAGAGCTCTTGAATTTCCTGTACTTCCCACTGACCTCAAAGTACCGTCAAAGAACACCATTCCTCAGCTTTCTTGGACGAAGAACAGAAGGAAGCTCCTTGAAATACGATTTGTGCATCATTTGAGCCATTATAATGTGACAAAATGATGTGACAGATTTTGAAATCATGCCAATAACCTTTTAATATTTACATAGTTGTAAACATGATACAATATGCTAGTGTACGGTTGTCAGCTTATAGCGTAGGTCTATACAGCCTATTGCTGCTAGACAACCGATGACAACAGGCCAGGATTATTACTTTAGTGTGCGTGAGAAGATTGCTCAAAATAATTGTTAGTTCTATACTCAATTTTTTTCTACATTTTCACAGCTGTCATAGTCTATCTAGATGAATAAATGATCTAAATTATAAACGATCTCCTTGTTACAGCTGTAACTATTCATATATGCGTGTATTGCTCAAAATAGAGCTCAACTATCAACATCAATTTTTTTCGATAGTTTTCACAACTGTCACAGTCTATCTACGTATACTTAAATGATGTAAGTTTGCAAATATCATAGATAGTATGTTTAACAGATACTTAGATGTAATACCTAATGGAAATTGCTAGAAATTGTATCTTATTTTGTGTTGCTTGTCTAAACAATCATACAAACATTAACCTTGATCTATTTTTTAGTGATTGGAACATAATTAGCTTTGCTGTGTCGAACATGTATTTGTGTGTCATCTGTTCATGAGAATAACATTATAACTTGGATGAGCATGACACATGAGACGCAAATACCATGATGCTCTAGTTTATCTTAAACATGTTTATTCCTACCTTAGTCTGAACTTACCTAGCACTAAAGTGGTACCATGCATATTTAAAGTAATATAAACAGACAAAATAAAGTTTGAGAATAACCTAATCTTGACGTCATAACAGACCAACGAGCTTGCAAACCCTTCATTATCATCAACCGGAAGACGTCCACTGCTGGACAAAGGCCTCCCCCAAAGATCTCCACGACGTTCGGTCCTGCGCTGCCCTAATCCAATATATTCTGGCGATCTTGACCAGATCGTTGGTCCATCTTGTGGGGGGCCTACCAACACTGCGTCTTCCAGTACGTGGTTGTCATTCGAGGACTTTTCTGCCACACCGGCCTCATCCGGTCATCTGTCTGTTGAACTATGTGCCCTGCCCATTGCCACTTCAGTTTCGCAACCATTTAGGATACATCGGTAACTTTGGTTCTCCTACAGATCTCATTTCGGAGCGCCATTTGTTTCCGAAGCAGTATTGATAATTTAATTGACATCAAAACTAAATCGGTTACAAAAGATTCACTTTCCTTTTCTATCTTGCTGTATTCTCCTTTGTTTGTTTATACGCGTTTGTTTCCTTATTTCCTAAAAAGGACCATAAAGCTTATTAAATCATGAAGCGGAAATAAGTATTACTTATACTATTAAACTTGGTAAGTTCAATTATATCCTTAAGAGGAAACAGATAAGTTCTCTCACTCCTTTCTGCTTGCTTTTTAACCCTAGATTAAGATCATTTTCAATTAATATCAATATCATAATTTACTGCATCTCTCTGTTTTAATTGTTTTTATTTTTTTTTTTGTTTTGAAAGTACTAGAGTACTATAAAAAGGGCTTAATCTTATCGGCTGCTAACAGAGGCCTATTATACAAATCCAACCCCAATATTGAAAACACCTCGACACAGAATATTTCCTTTCCACTCAATTTCCAGGGCCAAGAACGAAACCCTGATGTTTGTTATTTATTAGCGATTTCTATTCAGTTCTGCAGTTGTCCTAATCGTACTGATGAATGTCTCTCTCCGTTAGCGCGGCGATATTATGTTTTAGAAATCTTAAATCTAAAAAACGGCTCAGCTAATGTTACCTCTTAACTCAATGACGTTCTATACATATAGATAAATTACGTCGTATAAAAGCAAAGCCGAAATATGTAACAGAGCAAAAAAAGAATGCTGGGAGTGTTTCTTGCGCCGCTTCTTATCTCTCAGAGCGCCATTTTTTCCGAAGCGGTAGTAGTATCTAGTATATTAGAAACGACATCAAAATAATTCTAAAGGAATCAATTTTGAGAAAATAAATGCGTTTTATGGCACCAATTACACCATAAGCTTCGACTGGATGGATGAGGCCAGCGCACGACTGATCGTCATGGCGATATTTGGGGGAGACCTTTGTTCACCAGTGGACATCTTCCGGCTGAAATGAGGCTTCGACTGCTATATCTGTACATTGCCGCATTTCTTAAGTTGTATAAAATATTCTTTATCAATAAGCAGCAATGTAAAACATATATTCGTTTAAGGTTGCGTGTGTTGAGTTTAGAATCTGTGACAGTTGATACACGACTAAAGTGTGCTTACATTATCTTTAAGCACATTTTTGCCGTTCCGTTATCAGACTGTAAATGATATTTCTTTTTAAGTATATATAGAACGTTCTTGTCTTAACTGTAAGTGCATCTAGACGATAAAAACATACAAATAAGATTATTAAAATGATAAATTTGAGTTTTAAAGAGGCGTTGAAAGAATGTAGGTCACCTGTTTACCTGAGTCGGAGCCCTTCCGAGAAAACTGGAATAGGTTTGAATAGTTTTATACTCTCTACAACTTTTATATCCTATTTAGAGACATTGAATGGACGTAAGTATTGAAACTTATAGCAATCCTATTTGAACTCACAGAGTCTAAATATAAAATTATATAAATAATAGGCAGTAGATATAACTATTGTGTTGTTTGAATTTTATCAATAAGTTACATGAATGTATAAAAACGTCATAAAAACAGTTGTACATTCAGGGTTAGATGAACAGTTTTCATATAGTGTTTTAACTTTAAACCTTAATTTTTTATCCATTTCATAATCATTTACTTTTTTAAAAATTGCTGCCTAAATTCACCTTACTGTTTTATGCATAATCATTAAAATATTTGAATTTAAGTTAAAGATAAACATACACATATATTTAATAATTATATGTGTGTAGTATTCAGAAAGTAGAGCCTTTCACCGTATCGCAGTCGCATATACCTTGGTATAAAGTTATACCTGAGAATAAGCCAAGAATATGCAAAATGTAAACTATATCGTTGACAACACTGTCAATACAATGATAATTCTGAAGTTTTGCGAATGGCAAGCTGCCTGATGCAAATAAACGCGGGATACGTTATGTCCTAATAAAGTAATCGCAAAACATTGTAAACATTTTGCATATTCTTGGTTTATTCTCAAGTAACTTTATACCAGGTTTATTTGTAGGGCCTTTAAAGCTTAACCCGGCTTCTAAGGCAAAGTTGATAATCCAAATTTTGTTTTCAAGTAGGATTCAAGGAAATTCATTCATTATTAATTGCACGTCACAGTTCTTACCTGCAGAGAAGAGACACCGTGAAAAACTTAGCGGTAACCCTTTTGTTAATAATATGTCAGTCGCTTTCCAAATATTTTTATCATTAAAACAATGCCATTTTTCAATCATAATTAATGTAATAATTATTTTAATCCTAATGAAAGTAGTTTTGTGGTAGTAGTTTACCAGTGGGAGGCTCTTTTGCACAGGATGCCGGTTAGATTATGAGTACCACATCGGCGCCTTTTTCTGCCGTGAAGCAGTAATGTGTAAGTAGTGTTGTGTTTCGTGCTGAAGTGCGTCGTAGCTAGTTAAATTACTGGGCAAATGAGTTTGAACAATTTATGTCTCAAGGTGCATTGTAATGAGCAGGGCGTATCAATTACCATCAGCTGAACGTCCTGCTCATCTCGTCCCTTATTGTCCTTAAAAAGAGTCCTGTCTTTGTGAAGTGATTATTTTAAATGATGTTTTCATAAGTTCTCTATAGGAAAAATATTTTGAAAAAATTATTTATAATGTTTGGTATATAAATATTTTTAACTCATAAAATAGATTAGAAAACCCCCTATTACTCGTTCTTAACATTCGTTATGTGAAAATATACCAAATAGGCGAATCCGACGACTTTTTAAATGTAATTGAGGCAAATTTTAAAATATTTATTAATGCACAGTAATTAAGTTAGATATGCCATTTGAAATGGCTTAAAATAGCACATTGTTCTAATGTAACAATGTTTTCGCACGAGGAAACTTTATTGGACGGTTGGTTTATTCATGGCCAAACACTGCGCAAACGTAATTGGCTATTTCATATACCTATGTTTAATTAGATGACATTTATAATTAATCATACTAATTTAATGTAATATTCGAATTTAAATCTTTAAAAAAATATTTATTGAAAGTCAAAAACTACCACACATTCCAATATGTATGTCCAGTACCTACTTAGAAGAGCGGGCGCTAAAAATTTAGTGGGCTTCTTTTTTCATAAAAATATGGTTACAATGTAATCTCTCTGGTACTACTGGTCCGATTTGAATGATTCTTTCAGTGTTGGGTAGGCCATTTATCGAGGAAGGCTATAGGCTATGTTTTTTTTTTCAAAATTAGGGATCCGTAATGAAATTGCTATTTTGTAACACAAGGTGTATAATCGAAAACCTATTTTTGCGTGCGCTGCTAAAACTATTGACAATAGAACAAAATGATGTACAGGCTATAATATAGGCAATATTTTATTACTTATAAAACTATCGCGTGAATTATACTTTATATGGCAAAGCAACGTTTGCCGGGTCAGCTAGTTATATTATAAAGTAATAATCCAACTCATTAAAGCTATCGCTATAGTCTACTCACTCGCGTTACTATTAAAGGTCTTCTAATATTATTAGACGCTCATCTTTTTCTGAAATTTTGTGTAAGACTTACCTTATTCATCGTCATATCTGCTGGTAGACGTCCACTGCTGGACAAAGGCCTCCCCCAAAGATCTCTACGTTGATCGGCCCTGCGCTGCATCCCAACGTATTCCGCCGAATTTGACCAAATCATCGGTCCATCTTGGGAGCCTACTTGTACCAACACTGCGTCTTTTAGTACGTGGTCGCTTTTTTTTACTACCCCATCGGCCATCTGTCCGTTGAACTATGTACCCTGCCTATGTATTTAAATTTAATTAAATGACTGACCTTATTATATAATTTAAAAGACGAGCTGAGAGTTTCTAAACAGTACTTCTCCACATGTTAAAGCTTCTTTACAAACTGATATAGCTTTATGAGTTTTACCAAGTGCTGTTGCAATGTGTGATGTTATTGTCACTCCCTATGGTAAATAAATATATTTATATTATTTTCTGGTCTATTTGTGACTGCCTAATGGATATGATGGCTAAATTCTGCCCGCAATTTCATCGATATTAATTCATTAGCAGGCATCTTCAATAAATCTTAAAAAATTTGGGATAGAATGTACTCTATGTCCTTTCCTACCCAAGGTGTTAGTAAAATTTCGTGATTGCCTCAGTGGTTCGACGTTTTCACAGCTCTCACAGTCTAGACGTTTATATGATCTATGTTTGACGACATTTTTTATCACAACTTTTTATGAAATTGGACCTTTGACCGTTAGTAAAATATAATAAACATACGCTTCCAGTCCATAATAATATTTTCAAATCGTTTGCTAATGGACATCATTCTTGATTTTTACATAATATTTTAATAATAAGTTTTTTTTTAAATTAATACTGAAAGAAAGGTTTTCATCCGCCTTCAAAAACGCCATATACATCGGATAAATAATGTTATGTAAACCGAATGCGTGAACAGGGTTTGCAATGAATGCAATTTCTTCGATCTTTCCACTCTCTAAGTTTATAAACATCAAACAATTCGTAAACAAGCGTTTAGCTTTGTCGTAATAAAGTAATCTCTCGCTTGGTTTTTTTTAATGAAAATAAGGGACGAGACCAGCAGGACGTTCAGCTGATGTTAATTGATACGCCCTGTCATTACAATGCATTGCCGCTCAAGATTATTAAAAAACCCAAAAATTCTGAGCGGCACTACTATTGCGCTCGTCACTTTGAAACATAAGATGGCATATCTCATTTGCCCAGTAATTTCACTAGCTACGGCGCCCTTCAGACCGAAACACAATAATGCTTATACATTACTGCTTCACAGCACAAATAGGCGCCGTTGTGGTGTGCAAAGGAGCCTCCAACTGGTAAGTAACGAAATGAGTCTTACATTGTCATTTTATATCGCATTTATTTAAATTAATAATACCTACATACGAAACACAGTAATACCTACACATTTCTGCATCACGGCAGAAATAGGCGCCGTTGTGTTACCCATAATCTAGACGGCATCCGGTGCAGAGGAGCCTCCCACTGGTAAATTATATAAGTATTATTTTTTTAGCTTTTGCCTGCGCTGAGCTAAACAGATTTATTTGAAAATTTCATAAGTATGTATTTATTCTGTTAGTTGTGAGCCGTAGGTACTTATAATTTTTTTTTGTTGAAAAATAAATATATAAATTTTATATATTCATAATACTTTTATCCATTGAACCTTTAAATGGCGAATACAATTTTGAGGAAATTTCCTAAATTTCCTGTACTAAAGTTAGTACAGCGAAATTGGGGCATAGTTTTCAATAGCTTATTATTTTTTCAAATTTCAAAGCTCCTGGTCGATACGATGACTAAGAATAAGCTATTTGTATTTTAACGAGTAACATACTGCAAATGTTGTATTTCAGCCTTCATAACCATGAATTATTATATATGCAAATAACTTTGAAATAAGCGTTTTCTGAAATTTTTTATTAAAGTAAATCTAAAGTTGAATGCCATTCCAATATAGGAGAAGAACGTTGAGTGAGTTAAAAGAGTTGACAACTTTAGCGCTTTAAGTGTAACTGTTAACAGTAACCGTTAAATTTTTCACCGGTTAAAGCTATTGTTAATGTTAAATATAGCTATTTAACCTATCAAAAGTTTCAAATAAATATTCGATGTTGACTTAATATTTCACTTTTTTACTTTTACTATGCCGAGGAATACGATGGTGCAACACAATCCGCAGTCTATATTAAAATTAAAGTTATTATATATTTTATTTAATAAAATGCTCGCGTAATGCCTTTATTTATTTACGGTATGTGTGGATTGATGCATCTACTGTACTCAATAGCTCTTGTGTTTATAATTATTAATTTACTTTTTTTTTGACTTACTCGTAAGCCTTTTAGTTTTTGACGTTTGAATATTTTTCTTGCGTCACTTTGCATGTATTGAAATGATTTGTAAATTGAATTAAAAATAAGAACTTGTAACACGTAATCTGTTTTGAAAAAAGCAATCTTAGAGTTTCTTGCTCATTCTTCTCTGAGGGAATCTGCCTTCCTAATTAACTGTATGAAAAAAATGACATATATCAAGTGTAACTATCGATTTACCTATGCAATAAAAATATTTTCGATTTGATTTCATGTTAAGGTCAGCGTAACTGTTAACGTTATTTTTTACTTAGACGTTAACTTTAACTACTCATATGATGCAACCACGCCTTAGAATTGAACATCAAAAGTGAATAAGATTGTTATAATTGGTAGAGATATTGTTGCAAGTTTACTGATATGTACTCGAGGTGTTTATGACTGGTAAGCTGAGCGGAAACGTTATCATAATGCTGTGTATTTAGTGAGTATATACCAGATGATAGATATGAAATAATAATATGTGGATACTCACCCATACAAATGCGCACATATATAACCGAGGTTACCAGTGGGAGGCTCCTTTGCACAGGATGCCGGCTAGATTATGGGTAACACAACGGCGTACTGTGTTTCGGTCTGAAGGGCGCTGTAGCTAGTGAAATTACTGGGCAAATGAAGCTTATGTCTCAAGGTGACGAGCGCAGTTGTAGTGCCGCGCAGAATTTTTGAGGATTTTCAAGAATCTTGAGAGGCACTGCATTGTAATGGGCAGGGCGCATCAATTACAATCAACTGGACGTCCTGCTCGTCTCGTCCCTTATTTTCGTAAAAAAATATACATAAATAAACATAATTATATTTTACGGGCGGGTACCTGTGATCTTACCAGCGGCTTCCACTAACTTTTAACTTTTGTGTTTGTAAATCGATAGTAATGAAATAAAAACCAATGTTACGGGACGCTTGCCACAATACATCAGTGAAAGCAGCATTTAATTTAGTTCAGTACTTTCTGAGCTCAGAGTGCACCAATAAAAGACAAATATCTTAAAACTTTTTTTTAGCCTCGTTTATATAAGTGTATATACTGTTTCTTTTTGAAATAATACTTTAGTATAGAAGCTATGATACGATTATAAATTCACAATATATATTCTAAACATGAAAAAATATCCTATTTACGAAGCTCAATATATAGTGGTTTAAAGCTCAGGTATTTCTGAACATAGCCGTAAGCAAGCAGTCACGGAAAAAGAAATTATGTGACAAGTAGTTGGACCAAAACAAAAGAATTAAAAAACTAAATAAATAATATTCTTTATTTACCCTCTCTGAAACTAGACATACTCTACATATGCCAGAAAAAGCTGCATCTCTATGCCCACCGAAATATATTCGATATTGTTGAAGAAAATATTATTTACAATATTTAATTGTTAATCAAATCTATCAATAAGTATAATATATTAATTCAAACGAATACGCCTTAACAATGATCAAGCTAATGACCTTGCATACTTTCGCTTCGGCAATACTTCACGTCTTAATAATGCATTATTTCAACAGTTAACAATTCATTGTCTATCAAGACTCTTTAATATATTGCCTGTAAATATGCTTCCAAAAAATCTTGTAGAAATTCTGACTGTTGACACTAAGTACGTGTTTATTTTAACCTCGTGTATAGAGTAAACAGTGAATGAGGATAATGCGGTTTTCGTATATCTAATCCATGGTCCACATACAACGAACAACGGAAAACAGACTTTCTTCTTTTTCAATCGCCGCGCCACACATATTCTTTTCTTTTCACTCCATAACTTTTGTTCATCTAGTTCGTTATATATGCGACCTAAAGCCATATTCATATAGAAAGAATGACAGCGAACTACGAACTATCACAAAAGATAACAATTTCCCTTTTTTTTTTCAATCGTCTTATTACACATATTATTCCCCTTTCATTCTTATTCTCTTCATAGCTTTTTTACGTCGGCATTCATTTCATGCCGCCTTATAGAATAAATGTTATTTATATATAATTTATGTATTTGCCCATTTAAAGCGGAACCATCACATGATTGTTTGCTGACACTATGATAACTAAAATTGACTACGCATGTGACTGTAATAACCCCTGCACCTACATCCTCACAAACGGAACACAACAGTACCAGTGTTACGCTGTATTCATTATATAAGTATAAAGGCGACGCCACAAGGCCACTGGCGTAAAAAATATAAATCTTAAACGTAGTATTACTCATCCTACAAATTTAATTTCCGACGCATTGTCACACCCTACACCTGTAAACCTGTTCCGTCAGCCATGTTGTGTGTATGCGCATTATACGATTTTCGCACTTTATGGTAATCATTGTGAACCATCCCACAAAAAACCTTACTATTACTATAGTGTGTTTTAACTTCATTGTATATATTCTTAAATATCCTCACCATATTTCCGTTATCAAGTTGGTATCATGTTAAACATTTTAAATTGAAACTTTTATTATATCGCCTCAAATTTTGTTCACCCATCTGTCGCATGTCGCATTACAATCGATCGTTTGTAGTTGCGGTGAAGTTGTATCATTAATTTAAACTAATGCTTTCAAGTCAGTTTGGCCGCGTGGTCTAAGACAGATTTAAGCTCTCGTCACCGAGACGCTCAAAATTCTTGGGTTTTTCAATAATCTTGAGCGGCGCTGCATTGTAATGTGCACGGCGTTTCAATTACCATCAGCTGGACGTCCTGCTCGTCACGTCCCTTATTTTAATAAAAAAAATCAGGGTGTCATAAAACCACACAATTGCTTTTTTATATTAGAACAGCAAACCTTCTCACTCATGAAAGAAAGATCCGCCGTCAGTAATTTTCTCTATCACTTGGCACGGCAAATTTTTTTAAAGTCAGTATTTTATTATTTAATGTTTTTGAGAAAGTCGTGTTCCGCAGTCGCACCGCAGCGGTGTGGCCTCGCCCTAACAACAGCGTACCTTGTCGTGATCGCGGCGACGTTGATTGGCAAGCACGTGCTTTTAGTTCAACACGTGTCTACTATTTATAATCCGACTCTTCAACAAAAGAAAGAATATCGTCGACAGTTCGACGCGGGCCGAAATAAAACTCTCACTAACTCTGCCTTGTAGATGTGCAGCTAGATTCAGCCTGCGTTTTTTTACGTACAAATCAGTTATAACTGGAACCAGTGCGAGGCTCCTTTGAACCGGATGTCGGCTAGATTATGGGTACCACAACGGCGCCTATTTCTGCCGTGAAGCAGTAATGTGTAAGCATTACTGTGTTTCGGTCTGAAGGGCGCCGTAGCTAGTGAAATTAATGGGCAAATACGACTTAACATCTAATGTCTCAAGGTGACGAGCACAGTTGTAGTGCCGCTCAGAATTTCTGGGTTTTTCAATAATCTTGAGCGGCACGGCATTGTAATGGGCAGGGCGTATTAAATACCATGAGCTGAACGTCCTGCGCATAAAAATCGTTCAATTAGTTATACGAGTAAGCATGGAAGCCATGCCAAAAAACTATACGACAGAAGTGAAAAATTCATCAAGGCACTGCTAATAATAGGAAATATCACTAGTTCTTTATCCACAAAGCAATAACATTTTCAATATAATATAAGTATAATTTTAACTGAGTATGCGTAGCATGGCTAAGCGCTGGCTGAGCGGGACAGTTCTCATTCAATTTTAATCCATAAAATTTTTATTTATTTTTTATTTATTTATTTAATAGGAAGCCCACGTTGCATACAATGCAATACTTATAGTATATTTACACATTAATTACTTATATTATTTAACATCGTATACCCCGTATCGTATTTACGGGCTAACTCGACATGCAATTAATTACTTAATTAAATTACAAGTACTTAAAAACATTATTAACATAATATGACAATTTCTTCGTTTACTTACTACTTATCTAATTTACTCAATAAATTGGTTACCTAAACAAAAATATAAAAAACTTATCACTCTAAACAAAAAAAAACTAAATTTTATATAAACTAAATTTAAAATACAGCTACTATTATTAAATACGAAAAAAAAAACGAATGATATTATTTAATTAAATGATTTTTAATTTTGCGCTTGAAAATCGATGCAGAGTTCCAAAATATGTCCAACTCTGCTATTTTAAATATATTGTTATAAGACATTACAATTCTATTAATAGGAGCGGTCCTACCTAGGTTACTCTTTGTAATTATTGGCATAAAAGTAATTTTATTTTTAATATGTGACCGTGCATTTTGTCTTGGAACTGCTAACCTTATTCTGTTTAATAAGTTCGGGCTATCAATAGCTCCATTTACAATTTTATGCAAAAAACAGAGATCTATTGAGTTTCTACGATTGCATAGTGATATAGTTTTATAAAGTTTTAAGAGATCGTTGGTATTATTAATTTCGTTTAATATATTGTCCTTGTAGGCTAAGTGTTCTAAGAATTTTTTTTGTACTCTTTCTATTCTGTCTTTATGCACTTGATAGTTAGGATTCCATACAACAGAGCATTATTCAAGTTTACTTCTAATCATTGAATTAAACAGCGTTAATTTTGTGGATGATCTTTTAAATTCTTTTGTACTTCTTATTATGAAACCTAAAATCTCGGAAATGAATTTTTAAGTGTATTTTCAAGCTATTTCATGATTTTTCATTTAGTTTAAATATTATGAAATAACTAAAGAATTGCCGAAACTTTTTGGTGTAGTATGCCTTGTTTATATAAATCTTTAAAAATACGAATAAAAACTATATTAAATAATACAATAATTCACGCTTGACTTTCAGTGGGATAGTCATAGATAATCTCCACTTGCCATGCTTCCGGCTATAGAAATTGAAATAGGAAGGTAATTGAATTGTAAAAAATTCTAATAACATGTAGGAAAACTGTTGCCTATGAAGGCTGGAGCATGAGTTAAATGTACCGTACTAAAAATGTACTGGGTCTTGAAATCTCGAGCCAACTCAGTGGTTCTGGAAGGCTAAGCCAAATTAGCTTAGAAGAAGCTGGGCGTCATTAATAGAGCACGGCAATACGTCAAGTAGGCCCCACGTTCTAGCGCTCTACAAAACGCAGGTCCGGTCACATATGGAGTATTGCCGTCATCTTTGGTCTGTGAATGCCTAGATCACTTGGCGTTGCGTAGTGCCATCGCGTCATTCTATGTCTTCTACCAAATTTCCGGGGAGTGTTCCGAAAGACTGTTTGAGCTGATTCCTGTCGCCGAATTGGATTGGACCATCTGGATGTCTGGTGTTCCTCTTCAGTGCTTCTCTTTAGTTTTAAAGGCGCTTTCTTAAACGTACCACAAAGTTGTGAAATGAGCTTCGTTGTGGACTGTTTCCAGAATAATACAACGGGTATTTTGTTCATAAAAAGCGTGTTTCAAGAGAATGTTGGGCGGTGGTGTAGATAAATTATTGAAAAATTATTGAATTAGGCGTTACTTTGCGGAAAACCATAATAATACAAAGATTTAAGTTTTCTTTAGTGTTAATTCCGCCAATATTTGTTTTTAAGTCCCGTGCCAGATTTTGGCGAGACAACACGTCCTGAGGATGCCTCGTGTAGAGGCGAAACACGTGTCGAATTGTTTTAAAAACAAATATTGGCGGAATTAACATTAAAGAAAACTTAAATCATTTGTATGGTGGTGTAGATGATCACTTTATATGAGGTGATCGGTAGGCTTGTTTTTCCTCTCTTCTATAAAAAATAATAAAATACATAGGTATACATACATTACACTGGTAAGAGCCTTAACAAATTATGAATCTCATAGTGATAATTGATTGCCATATAGTTTATAAAAATAAAAGTTTGATTAAAAATAAGACTTACAGATAAAATGCAATATTTTAATGCACGTTATCTCAAGAAAGAAACATTTATGTCGACGCAAGGGAAAAATTCCAATGATAGTCTTAGAAACATTTATAATGCGTGAACCCTAGCCATGACCCCTGATGTCACTTAATAACATTGATAAAGCACGTCATCAAAAGGCTCGCTCCGAATTATGAAACATTCAAAGCCCATTAACAAGCAAATATAATTAAAGATAGGTATGTATACGATAATGTTGGAACAAATAAGAACGCATGTTTAAAATCGGCCTTGTTCCCACTATGCCGGACCGGTAGATCTGACGGAAACCGGAAACCGGACAGAATGTTCACATTACACCGGATCCCGGATCTTCTTCGCTCTTATCCAACAGAACAGGTATCTCTTGGACAAACGTAATTAAAGTTTCTGCTTGAATGTCCATGCTACACGTCTACTTTTATCAGAAAATGCGAGCCGAATGACGTGAGGGGAGCACGGGTGGGGTGAGTGGGGGACAGATGACGGTGCAAATTCGTTCACATTACTCCGGTCCGGTGGTTTTACCGGCACTTCGCAGTGACAAAACGCTCGGTAGAAATGCCGGGCTCGGTATTTTTTCCGGATCCGGCATAATTTGAACAGCTTCATATATATTCTTTAGCCATTAGCTCTTCCGGAAATTTTACCGAGCCGGTAAATCTGCCGGTCCGGCATAGTGGGAACCCGGCCTTAATGTTTTGTGTAGCAAGGTTTGCGTCATAGTACGATTCTGTGTCGCGATACCCCGCGCCCTCGGCCCGCGCCCCTATCACACACACACACACACTGTTAAGTGTATAAGCATGTTGTGCATGTGTGTTGAGTGCATGAATATCATCAAACCATGTACTGCACGATAGATGATCGACAAATGATACGTACAGATAATGAATGGGATTATAACTGGCGTCGCTACTATTTACCTCTCGCTCACACACTATCGCCTTTCCTTTCGGTATGTATTGCAAAATTGCGATATCCTTGTCCATTATGATAGTATAATATAAATAAAGCATAAACGTAAAACTAAATTTATACTCAATAGACCTTAAGAGTCACCATTTTAAATCCCAATTAATAGCATCATAATTATTAAATTAGAAAAAAGATGGAAATCTCTGGTTGGCTCTGCAAAGGGTTTCAGAGCGAGCCTTCTACATGAATTAATACATTATTGGTGCCTATTTGTTTTACTTACCTTATGAGATTTAGATTGTAAAAGTAATATAAGCATGAAAAAACGGTATTTGTAGTTTTAATGAATATAATTAAATAATATATACAGTACGTGTTGGTCATGAAAACATAATTAAACAAAATAAGCTCTTTTGTTTTCTTAGGTAGGTATTTACAGTCATAAAACAGAGCGGTAATGTCAATGTTGCGCGCTCGCTCGCTCCTTTGGCTTTATATCTCAGATTATTTACCTATGGACTTTTGTATAGAAATATGTTAATTAAATATACTAATTCAATACTATATTGTTTTATGTTATTATTTATAACATGCGACGAGTGAAGTTCACGGTGAAACCCGAATGGGTTTATGTTTGTACATAAATTTAAGTAAAATTAAAATATAATATAATGTAAAATACTTTTTTTGTGTGTAAAAAAATATAACGTGGCAAAAGTTGGCACTACTGGACCTACCGTTACCACAGAATGTTATAATACTTAAGATTTATATATTATATCTTTAGAATTACAATACAGCCCTTAACTTTAATCATTTATATAAGGGGTACTCAAACAGGGTCGATCGCGAGTGCTTTTTGAGTCGATCTCGAGATAGAAATCCGGTATAATAAACTAAAATCGGTAATTACGTACCATCTTATAAAAATAATGCTCAGGACATGCAGTGTCATGCAGATTCAACATCCAAAGTCACTGTTTAGATAAGCTAAGAATTTTAGACACCAAAACGTGTTTGTTTTGTAAGAACCAATAAACTCGCAATTTTGAATAATTATTATGAGTTTTTTCATTAACGTTTTAGCAGACCTACACTTACCGTGACTAAAAAATGCATATTATGCGCAAAACTAATATCTATGTCATCGTGACACTCCACCTACACGACAATCCTTCATCACACATAGTTACTTAAAGCCTCTCATAGTCGATCGATCGTAGTCTAAAAATTTTGAGGTAGATCGCCAGCAGTTCAAGGTTGAGCACCCCTCATTGATACTAAACTAATCATAGACTTATACTATGAACTAGCGTTTATACGAGCAAAGTGTGCAAGAGAGAAGAACATCTATAACAGAGATTCAGCAAGGGAAAAAAGAAAAGCGGATCTATTGTGACTGTTACCGATTTCGATTGACAGGTCGTAAACAGTCAGCCAACCTTGACATTAGTTTCATAGTATTTTGAATATTGAACCACACATTGACAAATCAAAATTGGTCTCTTTTTATCCCGCTGTCAGGTCGTCTATACGCTACTATTTCTAAGTTTATATAATCATATTCATATCCACAACCATACTGTTCATCAAATCCGCTAAAACTTTGCCACTTTGAACCTACGCGGTATATCCAGTTTTGTTTCAATGTTTTTAATAATATTTAATATATTCAAACAAAACAATGTTTAACTATATTTACAATACTTGGTTACATTAAAATTTAAACTATCATTACGGGGAAGTGTACCAAGAATACTGGCAGCATTTCCGCATTGGATAGCTAGGCTGATCCGTTGACCGAAATAGCTGCCAGCGCTATCTTAACTAGTTCTCTCTATTATCTATCTAATATTATTATACCTAGATGAGATGTACATACACTTAAAAAAAAGCAATTTATATTCCATCATTTACCATTGTTAGTTGTTACATAATACAATGTACTGATAATAATTAATATCAAAGATAATGTAAATACTAACTACGTTAGAAGCGGGTCTGCCTAAGTAATAATTGAAAATTGGTTTAGTATGAAAAGTGAAGTGATATAAGTTTGAAATAATAGTAATTACAATTGGGCGACGAAGTATAATCCGGCTAAGAGCGAAGCGAAGTGGATTTCGACAGGACTATAGCCGTCATCTGTCAATGTATCAATGACTGCACGTTTGACAGAATCGCTTTTTTCTTAGAGAGTTTCGCTAGGCTGATTAACATAATATATTATATGTTGCCGATCTAAGCTTCGAGCTTCTGAGTTCTAAATTTAAATAAATTATTTTTTATGTCAAGGCCAGTAAGTAGCAACCAGTTCTTAAATATATATACGATCTCCTTGTTACAGCTGTAACTATTCATTTATGGTAATTTTTTGAGGGTTGTAACGTACAATATTTTAATGAAATGAAATTTATTTCTTAAAATTGTTAGTTCTACAGCATAATTCGCCAATAAATCGGCATACAAAAAATTGTCAATAATAAATACTTATTAAATTTAATATCAATATAAACATAAGTTTGAAGGTACCAGTCTCATACAATTAGTTTAAAATATTAGCATTGCCTTGTGTTTCCCCGAGGCGACTAAGGGCGTTTACGGAACAGTAATGTGTAAGCATTATTGCGTTTCGGTCTGAAGGGCGCCATAGCTACTGAAATTACTGGGCAAATCAGACTTAACATCTTGTCCTATCGTCATAAAGGCTCTATCCAGCCACGCATTATAGCACAAGTCCGCAGTAGAGCCGGGACGTTATCGCGAACCAACTACACTCACCCTGATGAAGGACCTCCGAATGGTCTGATACTGACTAGTTTGTGGTGTTGGTACCGACTGGTACCAACACCGATAAATCGTAAGTAAAGCCGTGTTAATAATTAACGTAACAATGTCTCACGAAAGTGTTATAATTTAACTCTAGAAAATTTGTGAAAGATAGTTAAGGGCAACACTAACGGCCGTTTTCAATAACCTATCTATCCTAAGTTTAACTTACTAGAGGTAGACAAATCTATCCTTTTAAGCTTACTTACATTTCAATAACCTATCGCCAGATAGCATTGGACTATAACTATTGATCGTTCCAATATATTATCTACAGATAGAGATAAATTACTACCTTCTACTGTCAGTAATTAGCTGTCAATAATCTGAAGTTGTCCCAATATACTCGATAAGATAGTAATTTGACATACAGCGTGTACGGATAAGGTGAGTAACTATCGATAAGTTTATTGGGACAGAAAATTCAACGATAGTTACGATTTTTATCTCAAGTAAGAGATAGACTGAATATTGGGAACGGCCGTATATTGGACATAACTATGGATAGATAAGATCTTGTCATTAAACGGTGACAGCAATGTATCCGCAACTAGAGATACGAGAAAACGGCCGTAACACAATAAGCCTAAATCGTACAAATAGTTACATTCCCTTGTGAATAATTTTAATTTTAGAAATGATTTCCGCTTTATGTAGGTAGGAATATTAATAATTAAATGTTTCAACATTTCGCGAGATATTAATACTGCAGTTTATTATATTTACGAATGTACGTCGCATGACGTCGCATGAATTTTCCGACGACGAAGAATGCGGACATTATGTTAACTAAATAATTTTAATAATCACTGCGTGACTATCACAGCACTTATTATCAAACTCTTGTTACTTCGATGACTATGAAGCATTATTGTTCTACACATTTTACATCTAAATAAAAATTATGTGTTTTTGTAAATTATTTTTTAAATATTTGTCTGTTTGCGAATGATCGAAACGGTTTGTAACATAGATGTTAGTTAAGCTATTCTTGTATTAGAAAATTAATTTATGGCAAACTCAAAAAACCCATCTTATTGTAAAGAAAATTGGCGATAGTCGTGAAATACCTAGTTTTTCCAAAACATCAAACCAAATACAGTGAAAGCAAAATTATTAAAATAATTTTCAATATACTCGATTACAAGTAAAAATCGAGTTTGGTTTATGGACAAAAAGTTCTTAATGTATGTTATAGCCAAAACACGTGGTCGTATTTGGTACGGCTGGGCCATTGGACGGTCCGGTGGGCGACTTGCACCAATTGGTCGGCGTCGTACTCGGTGCCGTCCGGACGGAAATAATAATAATTTTATACGTTGGACAATGCGAGATACTATCGAATATGGTCCGGTTCCGAACCGCGTCCGATGGTTCGGCCGTACCAAATCCGATCATGTGTTTACGCTATTAGACCTCCATTTTTTTACACGTCATTGAATTAGTCCGCCCTTGCTCTTCAATTTGTCTCGCTTACACCAATGGAGAATATGTAGAATCACTGAGTCGGCCCAATTGTCGAAAGGTTACTCCATATAAGTATATTGTATTCAAAATGCAAAAACACTTCAGAGTATTGTACGTTCCTTCGCAGCCTTATATTTAAATACGTCAAAACTAGTTCTTTGGACGCTTGCGAGTGGAGCTTCAAATAGGCACATAAAAAATTGCTGTCAAACATATAGAACAGCCTATCCAGAGGTATTTTTACAGGTCAGTGCATAGATACAAATAGAAAATCTATCAATCTTATAGTTAAAATGTAATCATTTTATCACACCCAGTTAGAAAGTAATATAAAGTAAATTGTGTTTTATTTTCAAGGAAAATAGATTTAAGGAAGAAGCCATTTGGAGTCTCGCTTCGCTCTCAATTTAATAGATGAGATTTTCCGTCACTTATCGTTTCAGTGGGTACTTCACGGTTCGGTATCAATATATAGAACACGGCTTATATTATTTTATCATACAATAAAAGCTTTAGATTTCCTTGTTTTTGTTATAATAGGACGGTTGGAGTGCTCACTTGACAGTAAATAAACACCCCCGCTGATTAGCTGAAACGTATAAACCACACTTCAAGGCTCCTCTTTACCGTACATTTGTTTGTTGCCCCCACAAAATTTATCCAAATTATTTGAGTTTTCTTGTGTGTTAATTCCGCCAATATTCGTCTTCAAACAATTCAACACCTATTTCGCTTTTACACGAGGCATCCTCACGAGATGTTGACTCGCCAAACTCTGGCACTAGACTCAAAGTCTCGTGTTGAGTCCATTTGTTTGAAGACGAATATTGGCAGAATTAACACTCAAGAAAACTCAAAATAATTGGATAATTATGGATTTCCAAATTTAAAAGTTCAAACATTTTAGGAAGTTTTACGCATTTTTTCTAGCGTATTAAGAAAATTGTAAATGTGTGTGTAGAGGGTTTATTAGAGCAAGGTTAGGTTTATTCAATAAATATACTATGAGACTTAAATTGGTGTTAGTGAATTAGGTACTCCTTTTTTGATGACATGCCATTTATAATAATTGTTCAACCAAAACTAATCTTAAAACTATATATTTACAATAATATGATTACACTAAAATAAAAATATCGTTACGGGGAAGTGTACCAAGAATACTGGCAGCATTTCCGCGTTAGATAGCTAGCCGTTTCCAGTAGCCCTATTGATGAGCGAAGATAGTACTTTGTATATTCTCCGCGCGTCTTGGCCCCACGGGCCAAAACCAAACGACACAAAAATGTATGACTCACTGAGACCAACATATTTGCAAATAACTACAAAATAAAATATGGTGATAGTGAAGTCAGAACCCCTGAGAAGAACTCTGTTTTTAATGACATGCCACTTATAATATTTGCTTGACTGTAATAATGCAATTTGAGTACAAAGTTAGGTTTCAAACAACAACAAGAAAACAAAATTGGTGATAGTGACGTCAGACTTCCGCTTTAAATGACACGCCTCTAAGAATGGTTTGATTATAATAATAGGATTGTAGTACGAAGTTAGGATTGATACAATCATCTATGAAACAAAATTTGGTGATAGTGAAATCAGGAGTAATATTGTTCAAATATATTGATGCAAATTTAGCTTGAAGTCTGGTTTGTTAAAAATTTCTATGAAATACATAGTTTTGTTATTATAAAATATGTTCGGTTTTATTGACAAACATTAGTTTTTTATTAGTATCCTCCCACTCAAACTGGATGGTTCCATTGACTCCTGCTATGCGCGACGGGTATCTGCTGCCTGCTCTTACCATTAAACGGAATAATTCAACAAGATTTTATATATATTTTTATGAAAATAAGGTACAGGACGAGCAGGATGTTCAGCAGATGGTAATTGATACGCCCTGCCATTTACAATGTAGTGCCGCTCAGAGAAAATACCAAAAATTCTGAGCGGCACTATAATTGCTCGCTCGTCACCTTGAGACATGTTAAGTCTCATTTGCCCAGTAATTTCACTAGCTACGGCGCCCTTCTGACCGAAACACAATAATGCTTATACATTACTGCTTCACGGCAGAAATAGGCGCCGTTGTGGTACCCATAATCTAGCCGGCATTTTGCCCACTGGTATTGTTATAATATGCTTCGATAAGTCGATATGAACGGATTTATTCTACTCTACCTACATATTAAGATATATCTTGTGTTTAAGTGCAAATACCTTTTCCGTTTTGCTATCATTAGCGGTGGCATTGCATTAACTTTGAACTGAAATGTAAATTCAGTAGCATTGCCAACTGGCAATTGTTCTTGGTTCCAAGAGGCGATACCTATACATTCTACTCACGATACGTTCACGGTTGCCGTATCGACGCACGTGTTTACGTCACTTTATCATACATACCGACAACTTTGGGAGCATGACATACCAACGATAAGCATTATTATAGCTTGCTGTATATTCAATTATTTTGATAATTTATCATGCAATTATTACGAACTTAAAGAGCAGAGACATGATAATTACTATCATATCGGGTGTACCCCAGTATCATATTTTATCAGCTAGATTGTCGCTTCATTGTGTGTTTACTATCGCATTTATCACGGGGCTCATTGGCCACTACTCGTTGCCTTGATTTCTGTCAAACTAACATATTTAATTATTATCATCCTCGACATCTTAATGTTTCCAACGAATTTATTTTCACGTATCTTTCTTGCGGGTTTTTCCAGATTCATACGAATGGCAGGTACGATCATTGATCGTCTCGTTTGCCCAAAAACTTCGCTCGGACTCATAAAAACACCTCCATTCCCGACTTGTTCCACTAGCCAGCTATTTCGCTTATGCTTCGAACTAGATCTGAAACCAAAACGGAACTGCATCGCAATTCCGCTCGCCACTGACATAAGTAGTTCAAACTGAAACGCAGTAATGCTTGCATATTACAACTTCACGGCAGTAAAAGTCACCGCTGTGGTGCCAACGTTCCTGGCGTCCTGTACAAAGTTCATGCTGCGTTTAAACATATAAATCACTTTGTCCAATTGAATGAACCACCTCAATGCCGATGTGGCGTGCATGCAGATACTCTTGGGTGTCTCGGGCTATCCCGGCCAAAATCAGCAGGCCGTATCAGTCGTCAGCCCAACATTAATGAAGTCATCCGCAGGACATTTCCTGCTCTTAACATACCAGCTATTTAAGATCCAAATTGTATTTATTACCTACTGCGATGGCAAGCGTCCTGATGGAATTACCCTAGTGGCATTGAAAGGGGCACTGGTGTGGGACACAGCTATCATTAATACTCTGGCTCTTTCTCATGTCTGAGTTACTTCAGTTGGTGTTGGGGCTGCAGTTCGAGTGCCGAAAACAGCAAACGTCGCAAATATGTCGGTCTCAGTGAGACAGACTTATATCTTTGTGCCGTTTGGTGTTGAGACACTTGGCCCATGGTGCCCAGAGGAGCAGAGAATGTACAAAAGTACTATCTACGTGCCTCAATAGGGCTACTTGAAACCAAAGCACTGGCAGCTATTTCGGTCAACGGATCAGCCTAGCTATCCAACGCGGAAAATGCTGCCAGTATTCTTGGTACACTGCCCCGAAATGATATTTAATGTTATTATAGTATTGTAAATATAGTTATTTAAGCATTGTTTTATCTGAATAAAATATAAAAAATTTGTCATTACAATATGAATGTTAAATGATAATTAAAAGCTCTAATAATTTCTGTAAATAATATTCTTATTGCTAATTTCTACTAAAATGTATATACAATCTTTGAAATTTATTTATTTATTGCTTACTTCTCTTGTCGTCTATTTCATGTATAACATGTACCTACTCGATGTTAAAGAATCTTGTTAGTTGTGAAACATCGTTTGGAGTTATGCTTATTTCATAATCTATTGTGTTGTAGATACTTTAACTTGTGATGTCTCTGCTTTGTTTCCAACATATAAATAATTTTTGATCTGTCCTCTTTTCAGTACGTAGCCATTCCTTTCCATAATAAATATCTTTAAAAGTATACAATCTACATTTACCAATAATCTTTAAATGACCAAACTACCTTCACTTCTATCTATCTTTCATTACACTTCAATCTACCTTCACAAGGATCAAAACTTACAATACTCAGCGTATTATATAATTTTCTTTTTGTTAATAACTAACGAATAAAGGTAGAGTCTATTGCGAAAACTACTGAACCGATCGGAAAAATACTTAAGCCGTAAGAGGTAGCGTGTTACGGAGAATAGAGTAAGTATATATTTGTTGGTGATTACTTATCCGAATCCTATATTTTATTACTTTTCTGTATATTTGCAATACAAATAATTCAGTCAATGGCATTTCATTATGATAAATCGTACAATGGGGGTACTTAATGGCAAAGTAAGTAGGTACCGCATATATCTAAATTACAGGAGGACTTTACTAAGACAAAAACAATTAAGTTACAGTTTTAAAACTGTGTATATTTTTTTCCCTAGCACAATATAAACATTATATTTTTATTACGGTACCTACGTATATGTTAGATCAATTTTTGGCGAAGAATTTTCTTCTTGAGTATTTTTGTGAAACTATAGCCTATATCAGGTATATCGAAAGGTAATATTTTGGAGTGTATGTAAAAAAATTGATCAGCAAACGCTATCTTTTAGAGAGAGCAAATAAAGACGCAATATGGAACATTGTTTATGTCGAAACGGTCCATTTACTTCAGTGATTATACATGAGCGTTTAATGTCATGCCAGTCCGTTGATTGCCGATTGTTAATATTGTTATCAGAATCTTTACTTTTTAATTAACGACCGCGCGAGAATATAAGCTTTATTAGAAGAATTTCAGCCCAACACAAACAAATTTGTAAATGTTTCAAAATTCTTCATCCAAAAATGTAGTTTGGACAATATTATTCATGGCAATATTGTCGATATTCACATAATACACACATAATGTTTAATCTTAGCACCGATAATTTCCGTTAAAATGAGAAAACACATAGTCTAAGCTTGGTGGTACTTCATCGTATCATTGGCTAAATTGTTCTGTATCTTCTACCGAAGCCACAGAAGGAAGTATAGAAAAAAGTAGAATAAATAACATAAAATATATGACCAAACATGAACGAATCATTCAATGAAAAGGTTAAGAAGAAATTAGCCTTTCTTTATCAAATTACGTTTCCGCTTTCATCTCTTAGATTCATATCATTTAATTTATGTTCCAATCGTCTGAACAAACCATTTCCTGTAATTTTTCAATATGGCCGCTAGCAATAACCAGACTGTTCTAGATTCATCTGGTTTCATCTTTACCAAAATCAGATTTGCACTTACATGTCATACAGACTTTAAAAAATATCAATGTCTAGTGAAATTATTTAGTGATTACCTACTCTGTGGTGTTACGTACGTGTCAAAGTGATTTTTTGCAGTTTCCGTTGAAATAAATAGTTGTTAAATGTTCGCTTAATTCGGGTTTTTTTATGACAATAAGAGACGAGACGAGCAGGACGTTTAGCTGATGGTGATTGATATGCCCTACCCATTACAATGCAGTGCCACTCAGGATGCTTGAGACATAAGATGTTAAGGTGAAGTGAGTCCCAAATACCACGTTTTGACTGTATAGAAAATCAATTTTATGGCAAAAATAAACATCGAATTTTAAATACTTTTGTGATGACAATCATAACTTTAGGATTCTTGTTGGTAAGTTATAGGAGTCGAAACACGATTGACTGAACTTGACTCGATGGATTTGCCCAGTACCTTATTTCACTAGCTACGGCGCCCTTCAGACCGAAATACAATAATGCTTACACATTACTGCTTCACGGAGGAAAAAGGCGCCGTTGTGGTACCATTATCTAGCCAGAATCTTGTGCCCTGGTATGCCCTTAGTCGCCTCTCACCCTTGGGTCTGGGATTACCCTATTTTTTTATGCCCTGGGGAAGCACAGGGCAAATGTTTCAATGTTTTATTAAGAATTAAAGATTATTAATTATCGAAACACTTTCTGCTAACGACTTCTATCCTGCTCTCTAAGAAACTCTACTATAATTTCTGTATAAAAACTTTTTGTATCTTTGACAATAAAACAATCATGATCTGTTTAGTAATTTAAACGTGTAATCGTAACAATACAATTTTTTGCATTTTAAAATATTTTTCAGGAAATAATGATTCTAACGAGTTATTATTGCTAATTACGTGCATGTGTTGTAAACGTATATTCTTTCATAAAGCCTGTAATGAAACGTTTTTATTGCCAAAAGAGATAAAATTCCTGTTTATTATGAACATGTTAGATAACGTGGAATGTGTTTCCGCCTGTTTTTAAGTAGGTATTGATAATTTAGACCGAGAAAAGACTGGTCGGACGTTTCCACGAATACGATAAGACAATCCCTGATAATAATAATTAGCTACGTAGATATTAACAGTCATGACAGTTGACAGATGCAAATGAATATTGCGATTGTAATCTACGCCTCTACTGGGTCAGTTGCTACTTACAAATTGGTCTACATTTTTCGGTTATTGCTATTTTTTTCGATTTTTTTCTTGGTTAGTAGTTAGAATATATCTACGAACTTAATTACTTTCATGTTTTTGGGGTTCAAACACAGACCGAGAGAAATACTCTCATATTGATAATTTTAATATTTATATATTGCTTATTGACAATAATAACGTATGTATCAGAGGGTTATTGTCTGTTTCATGATGAAATAACAAGACGTAAATAACATATCAATCATTATAAAGCTTTTTTTGCTTGTAATTAATTGAATGAACGGTTCATCAATCAATTGTGAATGAGTCAGTGAAGAGTTCGCCACGAAAGATAGCACTATAGACTGACTTGCAATACACTAGCGTATTGACTATAGACAAACAAGTAGTACCTACGTGCGATAGAGAAGAACATCTGTAATGGAGATACATCACTGACCATACCACTGGACAGGCTGTTCCATATGTTTAACAATTTTTTGTGCCTACGTGAAGCGCCACTCGCTTGCGTCCAGGGAACTAATTTTGACGTAGAATAATACAAATGGCTGCGGAGGAACGTACAATACTCTGAAGTATTTTTGCATTTGAATTAATTTCGTTCGTTTTCCGTGTTATTTATACTTCAAGAATCAACGTAATAAGGTACACTATTTTTTTGAAAATAGTTTCCCACAATCTGTTTGTTGAGGTTGTCATTATTAGTTTTAGTACCGCAGACTCTCGCTACATGGCCAACAGCGCCAAAATGGCGAATATCAAACAGGCACAAAAGCACTCTGACAGCAGCCATTTCAGTAGTATATAGTACTGGTCAGCGAGATATATCAAGATAGGAAAGGAAAGCGAATCTATTATGGTTGTAAAAAAGTTGTAACCGATTTTGATTGACAACTCGTAAACAGTAAGCGATGCTTGACAATAGCTCCTTAATATTTTCAATATTAAACCACTAGCAAACACTTACAAATCATAATTGATCACGAGTTATCGTCTATACTCTACTATATTCTAAGTCTATAAATCTATCTATCTATAAGCTTATATCAGTTTTCATGTAGACTTGTTGAATGATGTAAAAAATTGATAAACTACTGGATATTATGTAAACTTTTCACAACCATATAAATGGCTTAACAGAGCTTAGTAGACAAATATGTATAGAAAAATAATTGTTTGTATTTAATTTACCTAACAAACTTGTCGAGAGATAAAAGATAGTTGTATATCGTATTACAATCAAACAAGAAACTATTCAAAGTTGACTTTGTAAGACGCCATTCTATTATTACTGCTCTATAGATTTTTTGTTCCAACTCTTAAAGGAATATTGGCCCTGAAACGTCTGAAATTATTTCCTAGATTGGCATCGTATTCCAAGGTAAATAAAATCATACAATTGTTAAGTAACTACTACATATTTTTTGTTAGTACTAGATTTTCTTTTTATATTAGTGAAAAAGGACAAACTATTGGTGACATACCTTGTGTATTGCGTAGATTTGATAAAAACAAAACATTTGTTGAGATTTTTGCCTTTCTTTCAGCTTTACTTATCGGTTGCAAAAACAAAGGGACACGTTATGAAATCTTCATTAAGTTCATAATATGAAAGATTATTTAATAATAACTTTTTAATTTTTTTCTATTATAGTAAAATATGTCACCTAATTGTTGTTACTCTGGTAAATTTTGTTAGGACTGATGTCCATCTATTTTTTGTCTACTCGAGCCCTCTTCACCCCCAACGCGTGATAGTAAACGTGATAGCTCAGAAACATTTAATTCTCATAGAAATAAAGTGCTCATTGCGCCTACAGCAGGCCTTCCAAAAATGTAATCTTTGACTACTCTTTTTGTTCCGTATTTAACGTGATTTGAGATCTTTTTGTAGAGTTCGTCATAATTTTTGTTTTTGAGATGTTCATTGATAGTCCTGCTTTTGCAATTTAATCTGCTGGTTGTAAACAACATTAGCTCTAACTTTCGAGGGCACTCAGAGAATAGAACCAGATCTTCTGCAAAGCGTAGGTGGCTTTATTTCTCGCCGTTTATGTTAAGTCCACTTTCACTACAATCTAATTACCAAAATATCATCTCCAAAACTGCTGAGAACAGTTTGCGTAAAATACAGTCTCCTTGTTGGACTCCTCTCTCTATTGCGAACTCCTCTCCTGTTTTTCCCAATCTAATCTATTCTCAGTATTACATCATCAGGGACTACATGAAAACAAATCTAATATATATTTCTTTGAATATAATAATACTAAAAATTCAATGTAGCTTAATTAACAAACGGATTGTTAAACCGGTTTTGATCATTGTTCAAAGCCTTTTCTTCAAATTTTACCTCAAATGTATTTTGAGGACTTTGCTAATATAACATCATGACAGCTCATAATAAATAATCTAAATAGCACAGTCAATAATTACGCTGTCCTTCGTCTATCTGAAAGTTAACTGACATCTTATCTGCGTAAACAACTATGTATATTTATATGTATACTTAAGTAAATAATCTATAATCTATAGGAAAATTATTAGAATGTGTTTTATTATTTATATGCTTAGTAAGGCCATAATTTCTGACATAATTAAAATTGCATTTATTTTTTATAACGTTATGTAATCTTAATAAAACTTCTTTTTATTAATTGATGTGTCAGCATAGGAAATAAATTATTGTATTCGAAATGACCATCATTGCCTTTTATGCTGGCGTTAAATCAGTCTGGCTACGAAACTATCGATTTACGCACTGTTTGCATATGAAATTTAGTCACTGTTTGTTATAAGAGCAGGCCATGTTTTCTAGAACTGACCATAATGTTGCATTCCTAGGGGGACTAGACGGGTGCCAGTTTTTAGCTCTTATACAGTCCGAAACGTTAACTTGCTGACGAGCTTGGGTAGTTTGTGTCTTGCGACCAGGTATAGAGATTTCAGCCCTTATAAAGTGCGCAATGTTGACTTCCACCCAAGCTTCGTGGGTAGTTCGGGCCTTGTGACCACGTGCAGTCTTCCTGGAAAGCCCAAGACACATTTTTGTGTCAATGTCACATGTGTGTCACATGTGTGTGTAAGGCACCCCTAAGCAAACCATGAGTGATGCAGGATGATGACGAATAGAATCACATATGCATGTGCTAGATTTCTATCACAATGTTTTTTCACTTATGCAATTCATGAATTCATTATGAACGGCCAAAGTTCAAGTATACTTGTTAAAATGTAAAAGATATATGGTGGGTTATACTGAATTTTTGTCACAAAATATTTATTTTCTGCCTCGATTGCAAGATAGATACAATGTACAAGATACCTGCCAGAAACTTTAAACTACCATAGTCACGTACGAGGTTTTGTATGAAAAATATTGGTTGGCCGCTGTTAATACCCACAAAATAAAGTGTTTAGCTTTCATAAGAAATTTTTCTCTTCAAATACACTGCCACTAAATATTCATCTTATATAGTCCATCTTTAGTAATCATCATTGTTTATTTCCAGCGACACTCATCACCGCTACAGCTGGCACCTGCTACGGGTGGCCATCACCAACACTCCCCTATCTACAATCATCACACAGCCAAATACCAACATCACCCAGTGAGGGATCATGGATAGTATCAATAATGATCCTTTGCTCAGCGATTACTCCGATCCCGTCCGCATACTTGGCTGATAGATTTGGGAGGAAGACCACACTTCTTCTCGGCGCAATACCGTTCATCTTGGGTTGGGTGCTGGTGATAGTGGCCAAGTCTGTAGCTGTGCTATACGTGGCCAGGATGTTCTCTGGACTTGGATACGGGATAGTGTATACAGTGGCACCGATGTACACGGGGGAGATCGCTACCAATGAAGTCCGAGGCGCCCTTTCAACCTTAATAACTTTAATGAATAAGGTAAGAACTTTTTTCTTTTTTTTTTAACATTCATCCAAAAATATTCTTAATGACCTTTCACATTTATGCGGTGGATAGGTAAGCTGATCCGTTGGCCGAAATAGCTGTTAGCATTTGGGTTTCCAGTAGCCCTATTGCGGCGCGTAGATAGTACTTTGTACATTCTGGGCCTAAGAGCCAATTGTCTCCACACTAAACGGCAAAAAAAGACTCACTCGAGACCGACATATTTGCGACGATTGCAGTCTTCGGCAGTCGAAACAGCAGCCCCAACACCAAGTAGCATGGACATAATAAGGAGACATAGGCTGAGATATTATATACAGAGTACTCAGACTTCGCTAACACTTTACTTACCTAAAACTCGGCAGATTGTGATAAAACGCAAACTTGACTTTTGCATTGGTCTTGCTAAATCTCTGTATAATTTCAGCTGTAAAATGGCTATAAAAACGAAATCAAACATTATGCTAAGGTTGTTTTCACGTGAGTAGCAAAGTAGGCTCTATAGATCTCAGCCACACTGTCTCATTAATAAACGCAGTGTAAAGATACTCCCAAGTTTAAAATAACTTCTCCATGTCATGTAATTCTGTAGACTTTAAACTTCACGTTTATTAATAACACAGACAGTCCATGCAAGTTATGTATAGCAGCGCCCTTCCCCGTGCCCAAACCCTTAGTGTCATGTATCTGAATATTAGTCAGTGAAGTATTTTTTTTATGTCAGTAAGGGACGAGACGAGCAGATCGTTCAGCTGATGGTAATTGATACGCCCTACCCATTACAATGCAATTCCATTCTGGATTCTTGAAAAACCCAAAAAATCTGAGCGGCACTAGAATTGCGCTCGTCACCTCGAGATATTAGATGTTAAGTTTCATATGCCCAGTAATTTCGCTAGATACGGCGCCCGTCAGACATAAACACAGTAATGTTTACACATTACTGATTCACGGCAGAAGTAGGCGCTGTTATGGTACCCATAATCTAGCCGGCTTCCTGTGCAAAGGAGCCTCCCAGGTAAAAGGAGGTTCATTTCATGAAGACGTTTGCCTTCGGAGCGGGTTATAACCATTTGGCTCTAAAATAGCTGGTATATTATGAGCACCAAATGTCCTGCGGATGACTTCAAACGCGGAAATGCCCACTTCCCCGTAGTGATAGTTTTATTTTCATGTAATCATATTAAATATTGTAAATATAGTTAGTTATAAGCATTGTTTTAAATAAAAGTTATAAGGAACTATTGTAATTTACAATGTTATACATTATCATCTCTAGAGTTAATCCGCAAAGCTAAGCTGTTGACTCGCCAAACGTGGCACTTGGCACGAGAGTGAACATACCTCGTGTCAACAATAGGCCGCCATACCATTTTTTTTATTATTACATATAAGCCACAACAGGACCAATCCTTAATCTAAGTCTATGACAATACTTTAATATTATACGCAAATACCAAATATAGGTAATAATGTACTTACCTATACACTTCACACCTTCTTTAATGTTCTATACCCATACTAATTACTACTTGTTTGAACAGATGTAAATTTGAAAGCAAATGGAAATTAAAATTATTATGTATGTGGCCTCAATATGAAGCCATTGAGTAATTAATTCAGTTTCATTACCGCGATGTGTCATAAAAATATCACAACACCTACTCATCCTACGAATTCTAGTCAAATTTGTTTACGTACATACACTAACAGATGTCGCTATACTACCTATGTGTGATTTAATCTAAAAGATATCTATTTAACTATTCGCTCAGACGACAGAGTACATTTTATTATGCTCAGACTTTCATAAATACGTATATTACTTTCCTGTTGTGAATGTTCCGATTAATACTGCTTAATGCGTCTTATTTTAATGACAAGTACATACGTAGTTCTGATAATTAATCTTTGCTTGTTAGCCAAAACAAAACGTGACTCAATAGCACATTATATTTATTATAGGATCGTTAGATAAGAATTAAAATCCATGTTTTGTACTGAGCAAAAAATACATCACGAAACATTTCGTAATAGCCGTAATCCTCATTTATTGCAAATAATAATTAAAAATATGAAATTAATATGAAGGTATTCATATGTAGGTAATTATTGGAAAAGATAACATATTATCAAATTATTTCTGGAATGCAATACTTTTTAAGAAGCGTTATTACGTACTTCAATTGTCCAAGCTGTTCTTTTCCTTCAGAATGTACAAATACATACCAAGAACCACATTTTTGGTATATAACATCCTCGGCATAAGAGACTTAACGAGTTTTATTTCATTATTTCAGGTCGGAATTCTTGCCCAATACTGCATCGGACCGTACGTCGGAATGCGAACCCTGGCAGCCATCAATTTGATTCTTCCCATAAGCTTCGTCGTTACTTTCATCTTCCTACCAGAATCGCCTTATTACTACTTGAAATTTGAACGGAGCGAAAGAGCCGAGCGTTCCCTTAGAAACTTACGCAGTGGAGATATAAGACTAGAACTGAAAAATATAGAAATAAATGTCCAAGAGGACATGAAGAATAGAGGGTCGTGGTGCGATTTAATCTCAGAAGCAACCAATAGGAAGGCACTATGGATAACTTTGGGAGTGTTCACGATACAACAACTTTGTGGCAGCGCTGCCGTGGTTGCGTATGCGCAAGTTATATTCGCAGTAACTGAAAGCCACATCGAATCGCACCACGAATCTATAATGCTTGGTTGCGTGCAAGTTGCCACGTGCTGCCTTTCTGTACTTCTTGTGGACCGCCTAGGAAGAAAGCCTTTGCTTTTGCTCTCTGCTTTAGGCGTAGGATTGATGAACGGCACTATAGGAACATATTTCTACTTCTACTTGAACGATAAAGCATCTGTGGGACATCTCTATTGGCTGCCAATTACGGCAATTCTTATTTACATCGTTTGCTACGCCGTCGGGCTATCGACCGTGCCTTACGTGATCATTGGAGAGATGTTCCCGACCAATGTCAAGCTGTACGCATCCTGTGTCGCTCATATTTACACCGGAATCTCTATGTTCGCTGTACAAAAACTCTTTCAGGTAATTGTTTTTCTGTTCAACTTAGATAATCAGTATTAGGACATCATATCCATGGACAACTGTTTCCACTTGACACGCTTACATCTTGACTTCAAGCCTTTTCTTGAATTCCGAATGTATTTTGGAATATTTTGATCTTTTTATTAATATTTATAAAATTTCGTGATTTATCTCTCTGCAATCTGTATATTTATACAGTAGCTGTCCCGCCTATACCCCCAGAACTTTTCGTCGTGGAAATCTTTGGGGGAGGTCTTTGTCCAGCAGTGGACGTCATCCGGCTGATCATGATGACCGCCAAACGTGATTTTGCCAATTAAAAAGTTCCGCTCTCGCTCATCTAAATTGCTTGACTTAATTATTTGTATTGCGAATATACAAGTATTTCTATGTCAATAAAATATTAAGGATAAGTAAATACTAACATATCCTATACTAAACTAAAATCTTCTCCGAAACACGCTGCCTCTTATGATATTATTCCGATTGGTTCAGTATTGTTCGCAGTATAACCGAAAAATAAAACTGGCTCTCTATATTTTATCAGGTAAACTGTGATTCCTCATGTTTTTGCAAGACAATATGGGCGGCGGTGATCACTTAATCAGGCGACACGTACGCTTGTTTAGGAACAAACTTCTTCCTGAACTAAAGCTGAAATGAGCGAGTACAGAATGCTCAACTGTATTTGTGAGTTGCTGCTTTATGTCATAGAATAACAAATCAAGGAATCGTGATGCACTTAACATCACCGTGGCCCATCCTCTGTTGCATGAGATGAATCACACGAGCGTCTATATAGACAAATTTTTAAATATCCCCACTTTTAAGGCACACGTCTTAATGACCAGGAAATTCGTCGTGTGACGTGGAAGTGTGGAGTTTGAATGTACGTTGAAGAAAGTTTCATGAGTACAGTATTGAGACCTCACGCCACACATTCAGATGGTGATGATCATATTTCAGTGTGTGGTACGATACTGGATATCACCGGTATGAAACAGAACAAATAGGTCAATATGGATAAACACGGAGGAAAAACATCTTTAACGTAGACACAGAGAGACAGAAAAAGAAAGCGAACCAGTAACAGTACTGTAACCGATTTTAATTAACAAGTCCATGTAGTTAATGTAATTCCAAGTGTGGCTGACTGTCACACACTTGCCACACTTGGAATTAGCTCCTTAATGTTTTGAATATTAGACTACTAGGTAAGCACACATTGTCAAATCAAGTCTGGCATTATCCGGGTGTCAGGTCGTCTATACACCAATATGTGTTAAAGTTTTTGTTATAATATTATTTACTTAGATTTAATATTTATTAATTCACTCAAATTAATGTATTTTTAATAAGATCACTTTATGAACGTCAAAATATAATGGACCATTCGAAAAATATGTGCCTCAGACCTGAGAAGAACAGGTGCAAGTAACTCAGCGGGCTTATTTCTCTTATAAAACTCCGTTACAATAAAATATTTATGAAATATATAACGCTCCTCTTCCAAGTTTTCGTATTATTAAGAAAGTCATGTACCGTACATGTACCTTTGAGGTCAACTTTTCCACACAAATATTTTAAAGTTCGATGATGCCTCATGTATGAAATTGTATGTTTCAGGTTGTAAAAGATGCCTGGGGTATCTACACAGTATTCTGGGGCTTCTGCGTATTCTCGCTCCTTGGCCTCGTATTCATGCTCGCTGTCCTTCCCGAGACCAAGGGGAAGTCCTTCGCCTGCATACAAGCACAACTGAAGAGAGACGTCGCTCGCGACAACGCAAGCAAACTAATGACTGTCGAGTATTAAAATAGCTTAAGTTAAGAAACATTTGGAATGAAACCATAGATAATGAACTTAATTTTATTAATAGGTTTACAAACGACAAGTTTTTATATAAAAGCCGTTATTGGAACAGCCTGTACAGGGCAATGAGGGGGAGAATTGTAGGGATAAGCCTGGTCGAACCACCAGAGAATGCAGTGTAGTCTGCCGCATCATAATCTGCTGGCAACCCTCTGGTGGCCACGACGCGAGTGTAAAGCCGCGCTGAATCTTTCGCCGTCCTCGTTTTGTTGGGACTCTCGAAATCCACCAAGTAGAGGCCGAAACGGGACCTGCAAATTGCATTTACAAACATTACGAGTGAAATATAATTATCATGATTTGACTGAATGTGGCGTTTCATTTTTATCTTATCGATTCGTGACCTAGTTAACAATGTTAACGCTAAATTTGTCATGTTCTGATTTTATTGAGGAAAACATTTGTAATCTTAACAATGATACGATCTTGATTCGATATTCATTCAGGAAATCAGAATTAATTAATAAAAGTGGACCATATCTATATAAAATGTGCTTATGTATCATAACTGATTCCGAAAAGATAAGACTAAATCTATAAAGATTATTCTTGTTAATTTTTTTATAATATAGATCGTATGTATACGGAAAAGTATTGTATAAGAGTATTTAGATGAATGATAATATTATCTATTTTACACAAAGTTTATAAGTATTTATTATAATATCGCCACAGTATATATGTATGGAAACTTCGTACAATCGTTAGATATAACGCACGTACACGTGTGCAGGTGTCATGCATGTCTCAATGCGCCACGCACAGGGCTTGCTGAATTGCGACGTCCGCTTTTGGCCTTGTTGTGTGAGTTGTTTGTACGTAGTATGGAAAATACTGCTTTAGTATATATATATATATATATATATATATATATATATATATACCCTTCGGGATAATGACGGGAAGGAGGTTCTGAATGCTCATGCATACCAACGCAGCCTATTTTTGCGTTTGTTATGTAGGACTCCCAAAAAAACCTAAGTGCCTACCCACTACTTGAGGTGGGCTTTGGGCAAGTGCCCTCTAAGCCTTCATCGAAGGCGACCTATCTCTTGGAGAGAGAGAGGTGCAAGCGGCACTCTCTTTGGAGTATCCACTGGGATCCACACAGAAGGTGCTGTCTAATTGGGACTAGTGACATCAGAAGGATGATCACAAACTGCCATCTGTTTAGCATTCATTATCAAAATTATACTGTGCTTTAATATTGTGTTGGTATGTTGTAATATACTAGTTTGTTAAGTATGTAGCCCTTATCTGTTATGAAATACATAACAATGTATTTCATCATAATTTTCTATTCATGTTTCAATATCAGATCCATTTCGTTGCATGCAGTTCGAAAGTTGAAGCTCAATGCAATATATTATATTATTAGACACGTGTCCCAAAAAATATTGTCAAGTGGACATCTAGATCATCATGTGGTATCGCTCGCCCTGTAGGTACCTATTAAAATACGGTACAGCTAAAACACAAAACCACTTTGTAATTCAACATGCAGCGCCATCTGCAGGAAGCTAAATAATCAACTCGAAGCTTAACTCAGCTGTTATAGTTAGAGGGCAGGTTAGTCGTAGAGGAGTATTAATGTAGTTTCCAGTTTATGTCCAAATTCTGATTTAAAAGAAATTAATTAATCGTAGGATAGACAGACGTCTAGATGTCCGGTAGGGTAGCACTTTCCCTTTGTCTGGGCGCAAAAAAACCGTTGCTTGACTTATTTGTGTTCACATTAAACAATTAATCCATGTTCAGTGCAAATAAGTGCTACCTATCAAATGCTTTAATCTATATTGCTTCTCCTATCTTATATATAACAAGTTGATACTTTACTCAAGTAGCTCTATCTGACATAGGGCTCTATAGGGCTATCAGCAGATGATTTTTAGTCGGTAGGAGGTGTTTACACTTGAGCCCAACATGTGGGCCCCGGTTTGGGGTCTTCAATACGTTAACGTTTTTTCCTCCTCTCCAAAAAAAATAAACCAATGCTGGCTAGGCTCATTTGCCCAGTAGTTTCACTAGCTACGGCGCCCTTCTGATTAAAACACAATAATGCTTATACATTACTGTTCCACGGCACACGTAAGCCTCTTGCCCGTTTGTCCCCTCCTATATAAAAATCAAAAAGTCATTCAAAGGAGAATAGCAACAATATAAACATACACATAGCCGTCATCCCATTCCCAATTGTCCATCAAGCTCCAGGCGAAGTATCCCTGCACGTTGCTGCGGTCTTCGTGAATGGCGTGCAGCAGAGCATTGAGGTAGTGATTGTAGTAGCTGACACGAGCTTTGTCGTGCACTCCGCTATAGTCTGCATAGCCATTCTCGGTCACAATTATCGGGATGTTGTTATACGATTTAGATATCCAGTGGAGAAGTTTTCGGAAGCCGAATGGCACAACCTGTAACAGAAAGTAATTTTTATTTTTGAATAGGTTGAATTGAATAAGTCGTCAGTAAAAATAAATTATATTCACAACAAAACGAATGAATTGGAATGATTACATGTACAAGTAAAATTCCTACGAGGAAGTGTACCAAGAATACTGTCAGCATTTCCGCGTTGAAGAGCCAACACAAATAGCTTGGACATGAGAAAAAACCAAATTGTCGACGCAAGTTTCGTCCCTTACCAGCGCCCTTACCTGTGCCCAAGGCCCCAGGTCACTTCATCAGGACGCTTGCCATCGCGTTGAGCAACAACATATTAGATCAAAATAGGTAGTATATTGAGAATATAATTGTCATTATTATATTTGCAATACATGGCCAATATATGATCGCAGCAAAAAACGTAAAAACACGGGGCGTGTATCTCTTTCGAGACTTCTGAATACGTAATCATTGATCAAGTGTACGGTCTACTGCTGTCTCTTTTATTCACAGTTATAAAGACAGGGACAGTCATACAGTCACTTATTAGTATTACCACACAGCAGGGGTAGAATAGTACATTACGATACAAGTGCGCAAAGTAGGTCGTTCCCGCAAGAGCGAAGCGAGTCCAAGATGACCTACGTGCGCACGAGTGTCAAATACTATTTTTCCTATTAAGTTGCGCAAAGTTCGACCACTAATTATTTTCAAACATTCCCGCACGCTCTTGTCAAAGTGGTACCCTGCGAACGCAAATGCATGCGCAAAATCCATCTTTGCGCACGATAATAGGAAAAAGTACTAGAATTATTACGTATTACGCCTAGAAAATGGATCTGGGAGCTATCTGCCCGATATGCCATGACACAATTTCAAAAATAAGTTCAACATTTTCGAAAGCCAGCAACATTATTGTAATTTCTTTTAGCATCGGCTATGGTGATCACCTATTCTGTGTTGTGCTGCGTCAAGCTCTTTTCAGAATACTATTGTGCATAGCAAATAAGGACCTTAATCTTTACTATATAGCATGGCGTTCATGGCGATCACAAGTACTTATATTATCTAGTATATAAATCTTTGTAGAGTGTGATCGACACAATGGATTTAATATTGGATAGTCTTGAAAGCTCATTGAGCGATGATGACAATTCGGAATTTGACACTATCTTGACCTTAATGCTACGAAAGAAGAGAAATGCCAGAGCATGGATATCAAATCATATAAAGTTAAGAGGAGAAGTGGTGATTTGAAACTTTTTGAAGATGGAAGAAGGAGGAACTGGGCGGCTCACAGTTACATCGCTGCATGCATGAACTCAGCCCACGCTCAGTTTTATTGCGTATATTATATCGTACACTGAAGTGTAAACGTGTCCATAATAATGTATACGAGATATTGTTGTGCTATTATATTATAGCGTTGTCTGAAAAGAGCTTTATAGCCAATAAACACCTTCATTCAAGTACCACATAAATTCCAGTTGAAATGGCCTAAAGGTTTTAGGTAAGTGTGTCCTTATTATTAATTGCATATCTAAGCAGTGACCTTAAAAACTGGTTATTTCGTTCAAACTATTGGTACCCAATAAAACCGAACAAAAACGGATCGTAACTTAAGCCAACTACTAACAAAAAATAACGCCATTTTAATGTTCCACGAAATCTGTCCTTAAATAAGTTTAAGTAGCCTCCATCATATTATTGCTTGAACTTTGATTCAACTTATTACTATAAATGGTACCTGTTATAGTTAATAAATCATTATTATTTGGATGCAATTTCTAATTATGACAGTAATCATCTTCATGAAGCATGAATACACATGAATTCAAGCTCTAAAGGTTGATGCATCCAATATACGATAATTTATATTTAAACAGTTTATTATTTATTAGCTTTTATAAAATAATTTATATTATTTAGTTTAAAAACACCTTTATTACATTTGATTCAGCACCTTACAAACTAATTTGTTATGTATATTACAGCCACTGTGAAATTCTCCATTTGCTTTAAAATAGTGGCTGTTTGAGTTTCTTGTATGTTCTTCTCACGAGCTTAACTTTTACCGAACTTCAGTAAATTCAGTAATTTAAAAGACATATTTATATACTAGTCAAATAAATAAGGGCCACCACGTTTTTACAGTATTCTCATGAATCCTTGAGGTTTAAAGGTTGATCAATGATTCAATTGGATAAATTGATTGATTTTTATTGTAGACAGAATAAAATAATGATGCATTCCATTAAATAAAGAAATTTTCTCCACTTTTTCTAAAAATTAACATTTTTGCGAAAATAATTAGTCAGGAAAAAAAATCTGAAAAAATTAAAACCTAAAATGTCGGTTGATATATGACTTTCCTCAATATCTAGTATGCCGTCCTCAATTACTAATGCACTTTTGAAGCCTAGAAGGTACACTCTCCACCAGGTGTACTACTATTTCTTGAGGAATTTGTTCCTAGCTTGATTTCAGAATGTTTATTAGCTGCTTTTCATTGTGCACGGGTTGGTCTGTGCTTTGAACACTGCGTTACAGTAAGTCCCACATGTGTTCAATAGGATTTAGATCCGGACTGTTTGCAGGCCAGTCCAAGACCTGTATACCAGCCTCCTCTAGGGCTTCTCTGGTGGCCCTAGCTGTATGAGCGCGAGCATTATCGTGCATCAGGTGGAATCTTGCGCCGATTCTGTGTGCATATAAGACCACATGGGGTCTTATGACCTCCTCAATGTAACGTTGAGCTGTTATTGTGCCTTCGTTTAGAATTACCAGCTCGGTTCTGCCGGACATAGAGATTCCTCCCCATACCATAACATTGGGGCCCCCAAATCTGTCACTTTCATGGATGCAAGCATCCGAAAATCGCTCACCTTCACGCATACAGACCCTAATGCGACGGTCATCACTAAAAAATTTAACTTTGCACACATCCGTAAACAATACTGTCCTCCAATCATTCATATCCCACGCCAGATGCTGCCTTGCGAATGATAATCGGTTTGCACGATGAGCACTTGTTAATGGTATCCGCACTACGCGTCTCCTGGAGAACTGCTGGTCCTCGTGTAAACGATTTCTAATAGTTTGATCACTAACACGTGTACCGGTCGCCTGCCGCAAACGGTTTTGTAAGGAACGGGATGTTATACAGCGTTCTCTACGCGCAGTCAAGCGCACGTAGCGGCCCTCCTGTGCTGTAGTTGCTCGAACTCTGCCAGATCCCTGTCTCCTAGTTAGTCTCCCAGTCTCTTGAAAACGATTCCAAGCATTCTGGATCGCTCGGCGGGAAAAACGCAGCTGCAACGCCGCAGAACGCTGCGAATGGCCTTCTTGAAGCAATGCTACGGCCCTAGTTACGGTTGGCAAGTCCATATGACTTCGAAACTTCGGCATAACTTTTTTTAAAATGTTAATTCAGCCACTAGTCAAACAAAACTTACAGTGTTTCTGAGAGAATCGTCAATTTGACTGAGTTGAAATCCGTTTTAAAATCGGGTAGAATCAAGTGGTTACAATAAATTATCTAAAACTACCCACTTTAAACAATTATGAGGGTGGAATGCTCAAAAAATGTGTGTAAACAAATAAGGTAACACCACAATAAATTATCAGCTACTTGAGAATGAACAAAAAATAAATTATCCCTAGTGAGGCCAAAAAAATCAAGTGGCCTTTATTTTGTTTTGACTAGTATATATTATATAGTGCTGACTCTAGAGCGCTTAGCGCGCGCGACACATTAATAAAATTTATCTCACTTGACTTGACTAAAATTATGTGGTAGTTTTTGAGTTTCAATAAATGATTTCATATCGTATTTGCAATAAAAATATATGGATTTAAATTTGATTTATATAAAATAAGCCTTTATTCAGATACAGTTATATTATTTTTACATTAAGTATTTGATGTTATATTACATCGGTAACTGAATCTATTTATCCTAATTTAACAAATGCTTCTTTAAGCATTTACTTCTATAGAGATACATAAATTGTCTAAAACAAGCAAAGACCTAAGGCGAAACAAATACCCTAAACACATGTTCGTATTTGGTACGGACGGACCATCTGACGGTCCGGTGGACGCACCTAGCACCATCTGTTCCAGCGTTGTACGGTCCGGACGGTAATAATAATAAATTTTTGCGACGGACAATGCGAACCTGGAGGTCTACTCGCAAAATCGACAACGATACATTCGGAACGATACGATAATAACACGAATATATCGCACCTACCCTAACAAATGTTCGTATTCCATATCGTTTATTGTAACAATATCGTAACCATAAAGTAATATTTGATTTTTTTACGATGTTAGAGTGAATGAATTATGCGCAAACTATGTATAATCTGTGCTATGTCGCTGCTAAGTGTCAAAAGTCAAAACATAGCTTAGGCGCTTAGAACCACGCCAGACTCTGCACCACCAATTTGCATCATTTACACAAAATGTAAATATTAAAAAGTTATGTTATGAATATAATATGACCATCTTAAATTGAAAAAAATATTACAAAACTTGCTGATAATAAAATTAAAAAGAAAAGTAACTCAATCCTTCTCGTCGACTTCCTATTTCTCAGGCGGCCATTTGCAATACTTTCTACGCAGAAACGATCAACAAAATGACTTAAATCACTTTCAACATTGAATACGATGTAACTAATAGTAGGATTCGACACGACTAATGCCACGATATATCGAATATTGATTTTAGGAGTACGCCCCATGGTTTTGTCGTACCAAATCCGATCATATGTTGAGGCTATAAGCATGGGGCATGTTATATTTTTAATAAACCTACTGGGGGAAATCATCAAACTAAATTGTCAGAAATTAACGAATTTATTTTAGTATTAATTCAAACTCTTTGGATTGGTGGAAAATGAAAAACTGACCCATTACTTCCTAGATCTATTTGATTAAAAAATAACAGTAAATATATCGATACCAAAATCAGAATTTGGCCCCCTAAGCACAACCCTTAAAGCTGTGGAATGAACTTCTTTCTTTTATTGAAACCTTCAAAAAAAGGGCGTACACCTTCATTTTCTTCCCTTTGTGCCGGCAGCACTCCTGTGATTCCTCTGGTGTTGCAAGAGTATGTGGGCGGTGGAGATCACTTAATACCAGGTGACCCGTTCGCTCGTTTGTCCTCCTTTTCCATAAGCTTTTCCATAAAAAAAGCTAATAAAGTAAACTACAAATAACACCAAATTCCGATCTAACGTAATTTGTTTTACGTAAATCTTACCGCGCTGGTGTTAATAATGTTAAAAGTATTTTAAGTGAACACAATTATAAAACAACAACGATGGAAACACACTAATTGCTTTGGAAAAACCAGATCACGAATCACATTCGCCCCGTCACCTAGATCAGATAATAACAGAGTTTAATGTCACAAGTATATGAATTGGGTATATATATGCATTTGGCTTTTAATGGTTCCGTAGCCAATTGGAAAAAAAACAGAATCCTTGTGAATTCGTCATGTCTGTCTGTTCGTCCTTTTGTCAAAACCATTTATTTCCGAAACTATAGTTCCCCATACTTAAAACTGAAACTCAGATTTTTTTTTTCATCAAACCCATACGGGTGGGGTATCTATGGATAGATCTTCAAAAATGATATTGAAGTTCCTATTTTTTTTTTCTAATCTGAAAAGTTTGCGCGAGAGACAAAATGTGTGTGTGTGTGTGTGTCCCATGTAACTTCTAAAATAAGAGAATGATAAAACTAAAAAAATATTATCACGATACAAACTTCCACCAAAAATTGGTTTGAACGTTTTTAAGACGTCATAAATTCAATTTACCTATCATTCAATCAATTCAAATATTTAAAAAAAAAAACATATTATGTTACTTGCTGCTACGGAACCCTTAATGGACGAGTCCGACTCGCACTTGGCCGCTTTTCTTATAACTACTACACATTGAAATAGGTAATGATTAAGTTTAAATGTCAGAATAACCACTGCGTGCCATAACACGTTTGGGTTCCTTTTATTTTATTCTGTGATGTACAATAAATCATATTAACATGTTCACAGAATAAAAAATAGTTAAGAAGAAATGTTGTATAAATTTCACGTTGTCAAAAAATATATATCGATTTTCTTTTCTTCGGGTTATGATGATTATGTACCCCGAAAATTTTGAATTTATTGTTTTCAAATATAAAAGTCTTTATTCTTTGTATAAAATCTTCTATTATTAATATCATATGATATTTGGCACAAATGTGGCGTTCGCATATTTAAAGAATTAATCAATTATATTATAGATTTTTTGAAATTACAGTCAGGTAAGTTTACACCATTTTTCAAAGCGGAAAGCGAAGCTTGTACTGTGAGCTTATAATGGTTGGTTACAAGAATTCTGTTTTTTTTTCTTACTTTCAGATATATTGGTTAACAGTGCCGTTTTCAAGGAATATTAATAATAGATCAGCACATGTGACGTTCTGTTTCTGGGACCGTACCTTTATAATAAGCTACACAAGGTATTAATGTTTGTATGGTCTAAACATTTACAAATGTCGGTCAACTGCACACGAACGGCTCCTTTTGCAAGACTACTGTCACACAGAGAGACTTCTGGAGGTCTTGGATAGTTAGCACACCTATAAACCGAAAACACCCTATCGTACGCATTTTTACACATACACCCTCTCTCTCTCACACACACACACACACACACACTTACACATACGCATACACACGCACATTTACCTCTATCCTTTGTAATTTCAAGCTTTTTAGTTACTGTAAAAGTGGAATCCTGGTGACCAGTAATACAGGTATTTTATTACCTACCACAGGCACCAGCGATCCACGACCAAAACTTATGTATCCCCTGTATTTTAAGTTTTCGCTATATTGTAATTTTGGTTGTTGGTGAGAAATAAAAAGTTATTATTATTATCTGCAAAGAGAACATAGAAGATAGTGTTGAATATGTTACAATGAGTTGATCATTATTGCCTATGTTTTACTAGTATATGTAGTAGTTGGTCAATTAATATTTTTTTGTAAATATTGACATATTTATCTACAAATCTAGGACTAATCTGGGTCAAAACGCAACTATTTCTTGGCTCTGTAGGTCATATAACTCACTGGCCAAATCGCAGAACATTGATTTATTCATTCCACTTGCTCAATATAAAAATATATTACTTTATTTACACATGTGACTTAGAAACCTTGTTTTCATATTTTTATTTTAAATTATATATTTTTTGCTTTTAGTTTACAAATTGTTAAAACTACTGTCCTATAAGCGTAGTAAAAATTATGAATGCTGTGGTAGCTTATAAGTGAATTAACTCTTATCCATATTATTATATTCTTAGTTTAAGCATGTAAAGAGTGTAATTTGTTAGTTGCCCAAATATATAAATAAATAAATTATATTTCCCCACATTAGCCTATAGTACTATGAGTACAAGACAACGATATATTCAATACAATATATATATATACTTAAACACATTAATACATATATTTCCCTGACTCGGAAACAAACATCCACATTCGTCATATAAATATTTTTACGAGGGACCTCTTGCTCAGTAGGCAGGGTCACAAACCACTGTGCTGTATGGTCGTCTAATTAATGTACTTTGAACCAGGGGCGTGCATTGATTTTCTAGCAAGGTAGGCACTGTAAGGCTAACTAGTCGCAGTGATGCTTTAGTCCGACAGTACACGTAAATAGTACAAAAATAAAATTTGAAAAACAAAATTTTATGAACGATGCGGGACTCGAACCCACGACCTCCGGCGTTCCGTGCCGTCACTCTAACCAACTGAGCTAACCGTTCGAGTAACGACTCGTTATAAATCTTGTTTGCTTTGTTCAACTCTCAGGTTGTGGCATTGTTTTTCAAATTTTATTTGTGTATTAATCCTAGAAGTAAGGGTTATCACTTTATTGCATGAAACGCTGTTTGCTTCGTATATGACTGACTACCGTATGTAGTATATTAACTTTAACCTTCTTGCTATATTTATTTAGGTTCATAATAAGGTAGACACTGCCTAATTGCCTATATGATATGCACGCCCTTGCTTTGAACATACCTTTAACCAGGACGATGAGGACATTGAGGGCCATGTGGGATCCTGAACCCTGACAATTCCCACATCGTTTTCGTGGGACGGTATCTGCCCCACGGGTTTCGTAGCCATACTCAGCAGGTACGTTGTGTAATGGTTGAGGCCAAAGAAATCTGCTGTACCTCTGATGTACTCAACTTCTTCTGGCGTGAACTTAGGTAACCTGGACTGGGAGTAGTTCTGTTGTCTACTCTTTTCATCCACCAGTTTTATAATCTCCGGCGGATAGTTACCTTCTGCTGAGTATACAGGATTAGCATACAGTCCCATCTGTGAATATAAAAGAGAATATAAATTATGCATATTGATATAAATATTTTACCAGTGGGAGGCTCCTTTGCACTGGATGCCGGTTAGATTATTGTGTTTCGGTCTGAAGGGTAGCTAGTGAAATTACTGGGTAAATGAGACTTAACATCATATATTTCAAGGTGAAGCGCAATTGTAGTGCCGCTCGGGATTATGGGTTTTGCAAGAATCCTGAGCGGCACTGTATTGTATGGGCAGGGCGTATCTACTGAACGTCCTACTCGTCTCGTCACTTACTGTCATAAAAAAATATAGAGAATCACTATATGCGCTAATGTTATGTTTCGACTATTGTGTACCCCCATTACTAGTAGTCAAAATGTTAAGTCAATCTGAGATCTTTGTTGATGAAGTATCGCAGGGATAAATAATCTACATTCCGTCCGTTTATGGCCGACATAAAGTAACTATTTTACCTGCTATTCCCTAGTAATAACGCTCACGCAAATTTTAGTTGTAATTCGGATAAATTTAAATTTCTATCTATATTTTGCGTATCAAAACCGGCTCTATTTGGTTGATATGTACTACAAAGGGGTGTTAAGGGCTGAAAAACCGGTTATCTCTAGAACAAATTCGTTTTTCGAGTTTTCACACCGATCAGAGCACAGTTATGTAATGTCGTGTTAATATTATGAAAACAGGGCTAAATACTAGGGAATTTTTAATAGAGCTCAACAAGCAACCAGTGGGAGGCTCCTTCGCACAAGATGCCGGCTAGATTATGGGTACTACAACGGTGCGCATTTCTGCCGTGTAGCAGTAATGTGTAAATATTACTGTGTTTCGGTCGGAAGGGCCCCGTAGCTAGTGAAATTACTGAGCAAATGAGACTTGACATCTTGTCTCAAGGTGACGAGCGCAGCTGTAGTGCCGCACAGAATTTTTGGGTTTTTCAATAATCCTGAGCGGCAAGAGCTGAACGTCCTGCTCGCCTCGTCCCTTATTATAATAAAAAAAGAAAAAAAAAGTCTCTTTCTCTCAACAAAAGGGCAATATGATCCAAATGTTTTGAGTTTTCTTGAGTGTCTTCAAAGGTATCAGTCAGCTCTCTCAGTCTTGTGCCAGAATTAGGCGGGTCAATCTCCTGAGGATGCCTCGTGTAGAGGCGAAACACATGTCGAATTGATTCAAGACAAATATTGGCGGAGTTAACACTAAAGAAAACTCAAAAAAACATTTGGATAATACAATTATCAATATCAAATCCAGATGTTTTGAGGAAAGAATTCTGGAAAATAGCACCTACTTAAATTTTACTAATCCGATGATGTTTAATAAATAATAACAACTATAAATTGGTGGCAATTTTGAAAATGAAGTTAACATCTCAACAAAAAAATTGTGGTGAACTCAATTATCATTTCACGAGGAAGCCCCATCACTTGTTACAAATATATGTTAATGTTTACAACTGGTTCAATGAGTTTAGGCGTAGCCGTATGAATATTACTGATTACCTGCGTGAGGAACGTAATGTAATGAGTACGACTGACGATAACATCATTACTGTACGGCGTATGATAGAGGCTGGTAAGAGAGGTGACCTACAAACAGATTCGGACAAGCATAGGCATTGGTATGAGTTAAGTGATGGAGATCTTACATGAGCATTCAAGCTGATGCTCAAAATGGAAGCATTGTAGTAGTTGGATATCACATAATTAGACCAGAGAGCAAAAAATCCCTAGTTTGGTGCCGCGAAATGCTAGAAAAGTAAACGTGCTTCAAATGCTGTATAAAGACCTAGTCACGGGTGATTAAATTAATAATTATAATATTATCACTAACGGAAGCGAAATGACAATCTGAATAGTAAAATCTAATATATAAAACTCTCGTGTCGCGGTGTTTGTAGTTAAACTCCTTCGAAATGGCCGGACCGATTCTCATGAAATTTTGAGTGCATATTGGGTAGGTCTGAGAATCGGACAACATCTATTTTTCATCCCTCTAAATGTTAAGGGTGGTCCCCCCCAAATTTATTTTAAATTTTTTTGTCATTTTTTTTTAATTTGTTTGATTATGAGTCAGCATTAAAAAATACATACAACTTGAAATTTTCACCCATCTACGATCAACAGTTACTTTTGTATCGCGATTTTAATATCAGCAATACAACGTTTTCTGGGTGAGTTAGTAAATAAATAAAAATTATATTTGAAATAATTTGACAAGACTAATACTAACAACACTAAAAACGATGATGGCTGCAAAAGTTTAAACTGCAGCGCAGCTGACAAAGACCTTGTGTATATCTTAACATGTGTAACATTAGAGCTGTGTATATCTTATAAGTGAAATTGAATAGATTTAGTGAAAAGTGCAATGTGTAAAATATACTTTGAATTGTTGAAATAGTGTTTTTGTTTTATTATATTATTGAAAATAATTTTTATTAATCAATTACAATTAATAATTTAATTGTTTAAATCTTTTAATGTGACCTACGTAGATATATTTATTATATCAAAATAATAGGTATTTAATGTATGCATTTTTGATACACTAGTTTTTACTGGAGTATTGTTTCTTTGCATATAATAAATACCTGCTTATTGTTGGTGGCAACCACATCCTCGCCTTTTCTGCCGCCAAGTAGTAAGCGTGAGTAAGCGCAGGCACTATTTTAGTCTCGTTTTGAGGGGCCAGTGACTTTACTGGGCTAATGAGATCCAACAACTTATGTTTCAAAGTTTAAAGTGGCATTGCATTACTTTGGCCATAATGTACGCAGAGGAGCTGACAATCTTGTGCGTTTGATGGTGACGGGGAAAATCCTTTCACCCTCTGGTAAAAGACCTAGAGGCTGTAGTCCTTAACGGTGGTCGGTTCAAAAATCCGAAAAATTGAAGATCCCTATGAGCTATCAGAACTGAATAATAAAAATCCGTGAATTGTGAACAAATTCCTTAACGTAGTACAATTTATTTTTCTATGCACTTCACCAGGCGACGGAACTGATGTAGACAGTTTGTTGACCAATTGAATGTGAGTCATGATCCTTAGCAGTGAGAGAACGACTAAGAATAAGAGAGCATTTAGTTGAAACAGATGTTGAAAAAAATTGAGGTTGACAGTTAACCTCTATTTTGAGCAATGCACGCCCTAAGACAAAGTGACATACGTTTCGCGAATGTAAGACGTAGCTTGTCACGCACACTAAAGTAAAAAACCTGGGCGGTTTTCATCGGTTGTCTAGCATCAAGAGGCTCTATCTAGAGTCTAGACGCATAAATTATCTAAGTTTTTCTCATATAAAATGCATATGAATCACACGGAACCTAGACCAATGCCAATTGTGTGATCCGGGTAATCGTAGAATCGGTTGTGTCGATTTTGAAAGGACCTTAACTGGCAGATAGCTCTATTTATAGGGGATAACATTGGCTAGTTTTAAATCTTAGATAATTTATACATCTACATAGACTGTGAAAGCTGGGTCGACATAAATAGCGGTGAACTGTTAGCCTCTACTTTCAGCAACTCACGCAAACTTACACAAAGTGTTGTCAATCACACTAAAGTAATAAAACTGGCATTTTGTCATGTATTGCCTGATGATACTCTATCTGGACATAAAAATTTTCTAAATTCTAAATCATATAATGAAATATGGCTTTCGAAAAAATCCGTGAATTGTGAACAAATCCCTTAACGCGGTACAATATATTTTTCAAATTTAATAACGTAGCCTTTAATGTATGTTAATAACTGTTTCAGATTAATACTTACACAGCTGATACGTGTAATTATGCACAAATTGCTTTGTCTCATAATGACATTAGGAGATAAAATCACTTTATGTGGGTCAAAGTCATCTACTCGCTATGCATTTAAAAATAAAATAATGTATTCAAGGAAACCGAACGAAATGTTATCAGCATAAATAATAAGGTAAGTTATTCGCTATTTAATCCTTATTTATACTAGGACTATATATTAGATAATTTTGATTGAAATAAATATCTCTATCAACTTGGACTGTGGAAAGCTATACCTGTTGATATAAGAAAAGCTAAGACGCTCAATGCATTTAAAAAAAACTGTTTCTCGGAACAAGTCGCTTAGTGAAAATGTATCAATTATTGAACGTCAAAAATAATATGCCTCATACTGATACTTACGTCTTAGAATCTTTAGAGCTGAAGCCTTTGCATATTTTGACGGGTGAATTTTCGTGAAATAAATTTTCATTGTAAATGACCAAAAACTTGGTTTTTTAATTTTTCACATAAATTTTGAGGTTATGTGAGTTACCCCTGTTTTACTTCCTGACCTCAAATCGCCAGTTATTTATTTTTCTTTTAATTTTTCTGATATTCTCTTCCATTTCCAATGGGTTTCATCCCACTATTATTTTTTATGGTTACAAAAATTATCGATCGAATTTTCTGGCTGATATGATTATATATAAAAAACATAGAAAATCATCATTTAGATTATACATCAAATAGGGGTGGGAATTACACTATGTCGCTATCTATTTAATTCTTATGTAACTTATTAGACTTGCAGCAGCAACAGCTTGCAACAGCAGAACTTGTACCTAACGAAAGTTAAATAAAAAAATTGCTATTAAAAATTTTATGTGTATAACCAGTAAATTATCATTTAGGGGTATAAAAATAGTTTACGACCTATACTCAGACCTACCAGACTAAAAATCATTCATGCTGTTTCAGAGGATTTAGTTGACAAACACTGTGACACGAGAATTTAATTTTATATATTATAAGAAGATATGGAAACTGGTTAAACAAGCTCTGTTTAGCGTTTAAACTAGGAATACCGTGTTATATCAAGATTAGACCTAGGTAGTTCAGTATTTCGCCCCAAAACGACCCCGCGTCATAAATTGAATAGAGCCGATACCAAGATACGCGATATATACAAGAATTTCTGCCATAAATATATAAATGAAAAATATATTTCCCATACAAAATACAAACCGAGATAAACTTACAATTATTGCATAGATACTGAACTGATTTGAACAGTCAAATCGAATTTAAATTGATTGTAAACACAATTTAATTACAGTTGAAAAATTAAATTATAAATTAAATTAATAGAATCTTAATAATTTATAGAAATTTAGGTGAGTATATTACATTTCTATAATTCATGTTAATTTATAGGTTATTATAACAAAGATGTTACAAAATCTATGCTGTTAAATGAATCTATAGCCTCTCCATGCGTTCCCGAGATAAAGGGACAGACAGACAGACGGCGGACAACAAAATAATTCGATGCGGTTTCCGTTTTTTACTTTTGAGGAACCCTAAAAAATTAATAACCTCATGCAATTTTTAATACTTTGTGTTCTGAAATTTTATTGAAATAGGCTTTGCGGAAATCCATAATTATACAAATGATTTAAGTATTCTTTAGTTTTAATTCCTTCGAGACTTCGAGTCTCGTGCCAGGAATTAACCAAGGATTTTGGCGAGACAACACGTCCTGACGATGCCTCGTGTAGAGACGAAACACGTGTCGTATTGTTTTAAAAACAAATATTGGCGGAATTAACACTAAAGAAAACTTAAATCATTTGTATAATTTTGTGTTCTGCCTTGCGCTGTTATTGTTTGAATACGTATAGCAACAGAATAAAATCGAAATATTTCTGTGCGTGCAATCAGCCTAGGCTCAATATCTGTACCCGCGGCGTATCGTAATCATAAGACGTAAATTCCAATTTTTATGCCTTCTTTCTATGAAAGAAAATAGAAATTGCGAATAACTTTTTTAAGATTGATGTCATAAATATTACCATAATACAACTTACTTTAAATGTATATGGAGTATAATATATTATTCAGAAATTTTTAAGATTTCAGTCAGACAGTAAGTTTAAAATCGTCTGGATATAAAAAAAATTTTATTACAGACAGAAGCTACAAATTTATATAGTAGTATAGATTTTAAGAATATTATGGCGAAAAGTAGTCTAGACTTGATAAAACTGACTGGCTTTGACGTACAAACAAGAGAAAACAAACACAAAATGGCGCCATATTTATTTTGCTATCGCTTAAGTAAATAAAATAATACGATATGATAACTCACGTGCGTTCTTAGATATAACTGAGCGGCTTGTCTATCGCTAGATGAGTTACTCCTTGGCTCAGCCCAGTTTGAATCTAAAGCCAGACCGATCTTACCTGCAAAAAATATTCGAGAATTGTTTGTTTCAGAAAATTTATTCAAACAAAACAATGCTTATAACTTAGATCATTTATGCGTCAGATAGACTGTGACAGCTATGAAATTGTCGAAAAATATTGATGTTTGAGGTTAACAGTTAACCTGTATTTTGAGCAATGCTTGCTAACACCTAACACAAAGTGACATGCAAATTGCGCGTAAGATTCGCGTTTGCCGTATTCGGCAGTTGAAGCAGCAGCCCCAGCACCAACTGACGTAACTTGGACATGAGAAGGAGCCAGAGTGTCGACGCAAGTCGCGTCCCACACGCCCTTCCCCGTGCCCAAGCCACCGAGCTCATTCCATCAGGAAATAATTGTTTGTGTCTTTACATTATGTGAAAAATTTATGAGCAGACACCCCAACTTTTAAAAAATATTGAAAACAGATAAATGAAGACAGCTCATAACCAAGTTTAAAAAAAACCACTGAAGCAAATTTAAAATCAGCATAATAATAGAAAGAAAAAAGAACAAATTTATGCATAATATGTTTTTCTTATTCAAAAATATAATGTAACAAAAAAACCTTTCTTACGTGTGGGGTTCGAACCCACGCTCCCTTTTTGGAACCAGAGCCTAAATCTGTCGTGATAGCCCACTCGGCCAACCTATCTTGAAATCAGTAATTGATGTTAATGATTCAACTTCACCCCTGCTACCCGGCCGGCTGTTATGCGACATGTGATATATGGACGAAAAAATTTGAGGATTTGTAATAAAGTTTCACTTTAAAATACTACCTAGAAGAAAAAATTTGCTAAATACTTTACACGGCCTTTAAGTGTCATTACACGGCCACATTATCTCTGGACCTCGCTGGAACGTAAAGCCCCTCCCGTTCCCTTTTCACCCCCTCGCGCTCGTCCTGACGCGTCAGTACGGTTAGCAGTTTCATTACTGTTACATGTGATATTTTCGTACTATCGCTGCTTTGATTTATTTTATTATCATATTTTGACGTTTGTTATTAAGTAATAGTTTTGTGTTCTGTGGCGCTGTAATAGTTCTGTCAGAAAAATAAATACATAAGTACTTACTTTTCGTACTTAACCCAGATTCTTTCAATGATTTTTAACCGACTTCAAAAAGGAGGAGGTTATCAATTTATCGTTTTTTTTTATGTATGTACACCGATTACTCTGAGATTTATGATCTGATTTACGTAATTCTTCTTTTATTTGATGCAAAATAGATGCCATTTGGTCCAGCCAGTTTACATAGTTTGGCCCAGTAGTTTTCATTTTATGAACATTTATATGAAAATTTTCGTCTACCTAGATGACATAATTGTTTTCTGTGTACGGCTTTTTTTGGAGTTTTCAGTCAGGTTGATTATATATTATTATTAACTGACATTAAGAAGTAAAAAATAAAAAAAAACTACATTTAAGAAATCCGACATCAAAAACTGAAAAGTATAAAATAACAAAAAAATTGATTTAATACACCTCTTTAGCAAACCTTTACCTTTAATATTAATAAAATACGTGGCCAGACAACCTAAATAATTACAGTAAGTAAGTTGTTTATAATATTAAATTTTATTTTGTTTAGATATATAATTCGTTTTAGGGCTTGGCACTGACTTAAAACCTATCTATAGGTAGCACATACAAATAATAGTATTTTATTAATATTTAAGGTATAGGTTTGCATAAGAGGTGTATTAAATAAAATTTTTTGTTATTTTATACTTTTCAGTTTTTGAAGTCGATTTTTTTAAACGTAGTTTTTTTTTTCATTATTATAATAATAATCAGCATCACAACACCTTCACATCAATCAATAATACAGATAAAATAAATCGTTGTTTAGTTATTAATTATAATTAATAATATTCTAGAGATGCTTGTTTTGCACACCGTACCAAAGCGACTATGTAACGGTCACTTCTTACAATTACTAATTGTGACTGTAATCACGACCATCATGTTCACGAAGCATCCTTACACACACAATGAATTCAAGCTCTACAGGTTGATGCATCCAATATACGATAATTGATATTTATTCAATTAATTCTTTTTATGAAATAATTTATATTATTTAAGCACGACTCATATATTGAATGCAGCACCTTACAAACTAATTTGTTTTCTATGTTACAGCCATTGTAACATATTCTATTGAAATGAGAGAAAAAAGTGAAATTTGATAACTTTTGCATTGAGATAATGAAATAAATTTTAGTTTGATAAAAAATAAAATAAACTTACGTCTTGTAAAGTGAACTCATTACGAGGATCTTGATTTTTTTCTTTTATTTTTATTGATTGATGAAAGAGTTTTTAGTCTCTATCTCTATCTAAAGGTAGCACATACAAATAATAGTATTTTATTAATATTAAAGGTAAAGGTTTGCTAAAGAGGTGTATTAAATAAATTTTTTTGTTATTTTATACTTTTCAGTTTTTGAAGTCGATTTTTTTCAACGTAGTTTTTTTTTCATTATTATAATAATAATCAGCATCACAATACCTTCACATCAATCAATAATAGAGATAAAATAAATCGTTGTTTAGTTATTAATTATAATTAATAATATTCAAGTGTTGCTTGTTTTGCACATCGTACCAAAGCGACTATGTAACGTCATCGACGTCATAGATCCAAAGTTAATGTACTCGTAACCGGGCATTAAACATAAAATGTGTATAGTGTGAGTTCGCGCATTCACTTAATTAAGTAAAACTTCTTCACGTGAATTGATAATCGATTTTTTCGGACGGAAATAGCGCTCCATAATCTGTTGACGTAATTTCCGCTGTTTAAAAAACTAAACTACATAATTATAGAAAGTTGTGTGTATACCGATACAGGCATAAGGAACCTTTTCTAAGAAGGTTATATTGACATGATTAAATTGATATATTGTATTTTATTTAGAAGACACATAGTACATTTAAACTATATATACAACCTTAGATTAATCTTCGCTGCGCTCTAAGTAGATAGCGTTTAAACTAAGAACAATGGCTTTTTTATTACGGCATCTATTAGATGCTTGTATGCGTGGCATCTTGACTCTCATCTTTCAAATTCTGTTACGTACGCTTCGTGTAATTTTACAATGAAATTAATAAAATACAAAATACTTACTGACATGTGTTCTCAGTGTCTTTCTTATTTCTTGAAGTTTATATTAGGAATATTTACAAAGTTTTACTACGCAACCCGGCATTTTAATTTCAATTATAAAGTTTAAAAGAACATGTGGCACGTCAATTTAACACATTGTTCGAGACTGGCTCGAGTACGCCCACTTGGGTATAGTATTAGTTGCCGCACTTTGCGACTACGCCTGCGGTGCCTAGTTGGAGCGCAGAGGAGACCAACCCTTAATCTAATTATACCAAGGTAACACTGAAAATGTTTGGAAAATGAAAAACAGCTTAATGTAGAAAGTTGCCAATACTTTTATTGTTTTTCGAAGTAATCTCCGTCCCTCTCTACACATCGTCGCATTCGATGGAACCACTGAGAAAAGCAGTGGGCCCATTATTCCTTAGGGGTCTCTTGTATGGCATTTTCGTACGCTTCACCACATCTTCAGGGCTCGTAAAGCGAATACCTCGATTTTTATCTTTAGTTCTTAGGAATAAATTAAAGTCGCAGGGCGCCAGGTCAGGACTGTATAACGGATGACTTTATTATCTCGACACCTACCATAGTCAAATATTCAACGGTTTGCGGAGTGTGCTGAAGCATTGTCGTGGTAAAGGAGGATCCTGCTTCGAGGGCGCTGCTGTCGAATTTTTTTGCAAGACAACAGGCAAACAGCGATTGACATACCAGTCTGCAGTAACCGTCGTTACATCTTCTAGCAAAACTGTAGCGAAATGACCTTTCCGGCCAAAGAATGAGGCAATCATCTTTTTTCCTTGACTTCTTCCTTTCTTTACCTTAGCTGGTTGATCCTGGAAAGGAAATCCCACTGAGCTGATTGTCTTTTGGTTTCGGGTTCGTAGCAATATACCCAGATTTCATCACCTGTGACGATGTCAAATTCAGCATTTGTCACCGCCGATGAACTTATCTAACATTTGGCGACACCAGTCCATGCGAAGGTGTTTCTGGTCGTCGGTTAAAGTATGGGAAATCCATCCGATACAAAGCTTCCTGACGCCTAAATGTTCGTGTAATATCTTTTGAACTTGACTCATACCAATGCCTGGGCTTGCCCGTATCTGCTGATAGGTCACTCTCTTATCTTCCTCTATCATGCGTCGCACAGCTATGATGTTATCTTCAGTAGTCGCTGTTAAAGAACGTCCCTCTCGCGGATCATCATTGACATTGCTACGTCCACGCTTAAACTCGTTAAACCAATTGTAAATAGTGGCACGAGATGGGGCTTCATTAAGAAAATATGCTAATCGCAGCCTATCATAGCTTTATTGTTGAGTAAGCCCACAACGAAAGTCATAATAAATAATTGACCGAAAATTTTCTCGCGTTAGGTTCATTTTCACGTGTAACAAGAGTTTTAGATTTGCCGCCAATTCACAAAAACAAATGACAAATGAATGCAATATACTACATTAGGTTACCAAGGAGTTCTACAGTTGAAATTTAAAAAAAAGTGTTCATTAGCAATGTTTCTAACTGGACAGTTCTAAACACTTTCAATGTTACCCACGTACAACTGTATAAATAAAAGAAAACCATTTACCTGTCTTCGCATATGTTAGAATGTATGAGTTGACTCAACCTTAAATTTTTATTTACAATCGATAAACGAATAAGCCGGTAGATCCACAACTGATGCCATACATTCAGTCAGAATACTGATGGAAAAGTACAGAGACAACAAACAAGACTTGCACATGATATTCATCGATCTAGAAAAAACTTTCGACCGGATACCGAGAGATTAATTAGGCACACTCTAAGGGCCCAGAGTGTCCCCGAGCATTACATAATGATTGTCAAAGATATGTACCACCAAGTATCAACAAAAGTGCGAAGTCCAGCCAGCACAAGCGATGAATTTCATGTTAAAGTTGGCGTGCACCAAGGTTCCGCACTCAGTCCTCTGTTATTTAATATTGTAATGAACCATCTCACCTCAAATATGCAGCGAGCGCCACCATGGAACATCTTATACGCTGACGATGTCGTCATCATCAGTGAAGATGTGAACAACCTGCAGCAGACTTTAGAAAAGTGGAGAGAAGCTCTGGAAACATCAGGTCTGCGAATAAGCAGAGAGAAGACCAAGTACATGCATTGTAACTTTAGTGGCATCAACAGCAAGAACACCATCCGTCTGCAGAACACCCAGCTAAAAGAAGTGGACCATTTCAAGTGCCTAGGATCAGTCATCAGTAAAGATGGGTCAATAGACACAGATATTACCCATCGCATAAATACCGGGTGGATGAAATGGAGAGAACTATCTGCGATAGCCGAATGCCCGTGCGCATAAAGGGACGAGTATACAGAGCAGCCGTCAGACCGGCTATGACATACGGAGCCGAATGCTGGCCACTCAAAAAGCAGCACGAACATTAATTGCACTGCGCAGAGATGAAGATGCTCAGGTGGGCAGGTGGTGTAACTAGGCTGGATCAGGTCAGAAACATACACATAAGAGGCACCTTTAAAGTAAGACCTATCCCAGATAAACTGCAGGAGAGCCGTCTGCGGTGGTACGGTCATGTTATGAGGGGACCATGCAACCACATGAGCAGAAAAGTGTTAGATATTGTAACTAAACCTCGAGGACGAGAAAGACCCCGAATCACATGGATGTCTATAGTAAATAAGAACCTGAAAGAAGCCCACATAAACAATGAGACGACCCAAGACCGAGCCACCTGGAGACACATGATACGGAGGGCCGACCCCAAATATAATGGGAAAAGGCCAGAACAAGAAGAAGATAAACGAATAAGTCAAAGACATTTCAAAGGCGAGCAAAGTAATAATGACCTTATTTTAAATAATAAAATAAAAAAGTGTATCAGTTAGTTAAAATGGCAGAGTCCCAGAAACTCTTTCATAAATCAATAAAAATAAAAGAAAAAATCCTCGTAATTAGTTCACTTTACAAGACGTAAGTTTATTTTATTTTTTATCAAACTAAAATTTTTTTCATTATCTCAATGCAAAAGTTATCAAATTTCACTTTTTTCTCACATTTCAATAGAGTATGTTACAATGGCTGTAACATAGAAAACAAATTAGTTTGTAAGGTGCTGCATTCAATATATGAGTCGTGCTTAAATAATATAAATTATTTCATAAAAAGAATTAATTGTATAAATATAAATTATCGTATATTGGATGCATCAACCTGTAGAGCTTGAATTCATTGTTTGTGTAAGGATGCTTCGTGAACATGATAGTCGTGATTACAGTCACAATTAGTAATTGTATCCAACAAATACAATGATTTATTAACTATAACAGGTCGACCTGGCACCACAAGCAGTTTTCATTGTTCATATTCTATGTTGTGTTGTTGTGTATGTTTGAATTCGGTATTATTTAAAGGTGCCCATATTGTATACAAAACAACAGTAACAATTTGTCTGCTTTCTTCCCCGACAAGAAGTGACCGAGATTTCTATTTTAGTGTCGTAATAGTAACCAGTTTATTATCATCGGTAGCTGTAATTAGTTTATTAGAATCACCCTACACAATAGCAAGAAAAGTTTATAATCACAACTAAATATTAATAAATAAAATAAATATTAATAAATATTTTATTATTTGGAAAAATATTATGTCTAATTAATTAACGCAATGTAAAATTACTCCAAGTTTTAAATTAATTCTTCCTGTCATGTATCAATAAATATAATAATAAGATAAAGTTATACCTGAGAATAAACCAAGAATATGCAAAATGTTTACAAATAGATATTTGGTTACTGTTGGTTTATTCGGACATATAACGTTTCCCGCGTTTATTTGCAACTTTGCAAGGCTGCTTGACATTCAGAAATTTCAAAATTATTTTTTAATTGACAGTATAGTTAGCGATATAGTCAACATTTTGCATATTCTTGGTATATTCTCAAGTATAACTTTATGCTAAGTTTATTTGTAAGGCTGAAATAGTTTTAAACTTGGAATAACTTTTTTTTATTGAACTGGAGGACAAACGAGCGTACGGGTCACATGGTCACACGGGAAACACCGCACAAGGAAGTTCATTCCACAGTTTTGTAGTACGTGGAAGAAAGCTCCTTGAAAACCGCACTGTGGAGGACCACCACACATCCAGATGGTGAGGATGATATCCTAACTTGAGGCGTGTCGTGCGAAGGTGGAATTTGGCGACAGGAATCAGGACACACAATGAAGCAATGTCTCTACGCAACGCCAAGTGATCCAGCCGTTCACAGAGCACCGGGTCCCCGATAATTCGAGCTGCTCTGAGTTGCACGCGGTAAAATGGATCGAGCTGATACTGGGGTGCGCCAGAACAGAGTTGACAGCAATACTCCATATGTGTATCTGGACCTGCGCTTTGTACAGCGCTAGAATGTGGGCCGGCTTGAAGTATTGCCGTGCTCTATTTATGACGCCCAGTTTCTTCGAAGCCAATTTGGCTTTGCTCTCCAGATGGCCGCGAAATTGGCAATCGCTCGAGATATAAAGATATCTATCGCCTAGTATCGAATTCTGGGTCTTTACCCAGAATTCTGATACTAGGCGAGGCTGTAAGGGAAGTGTTGTCGAAGAGCGGTTATACGAAAAATTGGGTTTTTTTAGTGGTAAACGCGCAAACTTGAGACTTCTGGGGGTTAAATTGGACAAGGTTCAATTTACCCCATTCCGCGACCTTCTCAAGGGAGGACTCAATAGAAAACACAAGTTTCTCCCGGCACTGGTCGATTTCCCGAGAGAGACCTGCATGGCCCATGTATATGGCATCGCCCGCGCTGTCGAACTTTACTTCGCGTTTAGTAATAAGACAGTTTAACTTTTAACACGATTCATATATTGGATGCAGCACCTTACAAACTAATTTGTTCTGTATATTATACCCATTGTAAAATAACTTATTGATTGAAAAGAGTGTCCGTTAAGTTTCTTGTTTGTTCTTCTCACGAGCTCTACTTTTCCGAACATAATAATATGGTAGATTCAGTAATTTAAAAGAAATACTTATAGTGATGATTAAAATCGCTTAATTAAAGCCTAATTGAATATTTTGTTATTTTAGAATATCATCATCATCATCAGCTGAAAGACGTCCACTGCTGGACACAGGCCTCCCCAAAGATTTCCACGATGATCGGTCCTGCGCTGCCCTCATACAACTTATTCCAGCGATCTTGACCAGATCATCGGTCCATATTTTGGGGGGCCTGCCAACACTGCGTCTTCCAGTAAGTGGTCGCCATTCGAAGACTTTACTTTACTGCCCCAACGGCCATCTGTCCGTCGAGCTATGTGCCCTGCCCACTGCCACTTCAGTTTCGCAATCATTTGTGGTATGTCGGTGACTTTGGTTCTCCTACGGATCTCCTCATTTCTGATTCGATCTCGTACTCTCAGCATAGCTCTCTCCATTGCCCTCAGAGCGACCATGAGCTTTCTCACCAGGCCCATAGTTAGCTATTACTATGACTATAAAAAGCTGAAATTATGGCTATATTTTATTAAGAATATATAGATTACACATACCTCCGTACAAAGGACGATACTGTCTGTTAAACAGATGGTACACGCTTGCATGTGCCTTGAGTAGGTTATGTGTGCAGAGGTATTCTGCTATTCCGTGTCTGTTCAAGGCCGGAGCTCTGTACGTGCCTCCATAACCTTCAATGCACGTTTGCATCGGCTCATTAAAAGTGACCCAATATTTCACCTTATCAGCGAAGTTCTCGAATAATATATTAGCATAATCTGTATAATAGTCTATGATATGAGCGTTTGTCCAGCCTCCAATGTCTTGCAGTTTCTGCGGTAAGTCCCAATGGTAAATGGTGACCATTGGAGTTATATTATATCGCTCTAGTTCGTTTATGAGGTTTCTGTAATACTGGAGTCCAAGTGTGTTCACACTGTTCGCAAGTCCATTCGGTAATATCCGCGGCCAGGATATTGAGAAGCGATAAATGTCTACACCAAGCTCTCGTACCATCTGGACATCTCGTTTGTATAAATGGTAGGAGTTAGCCGCGACGTTTGGTGTTGATCTATCCCTGACAAACGTTGGGTTCGAGTGTACTAGTTGATCCCAGATGCTCGGAGATTTCCCTAAAATAAAAATTTGGATGTTATAATCTTAATATATATAAATCTCGTGTCACAATGTTTGTCCTCAATGGACTCCTAAACTAATGAACGGATTTCAATGGGGATTACTTCATGGAGTGCAGTTTAGTCCAACTTAAGAGATAGGATAGTTTTTATTTCGATCAGTCCCAAACCCATAATTATTTTTATTTCCAATATTTGTTTTGTTTGTGCAGTTCTGCTGTGAAACAATTTCATTATAACAACAAGGAGCATATTATTATGTTACAATGAAAAATTATTGACAAATTCATCAAAAACGGTATTTTATTTATTATGTACAGAACAACGTCTGTCTGGTCAGCTAGTTAAGTTATAAAAATGGTTTCTTTAACATGAGAAGCTGTAATGTATTTGACGTCCAGAACAACATTTGAAACATGTACTTTATATATTTTAGTAGCGTACGTTATATTTAACTTTTTATTAATCAAATTAACTCATTATGTTCTAGGCTTCCGGGGCATAAAATAATAGGCCAGTCCCAGGTGTCGTAAGAGGTGACTATGGGCATTTACCAGTGGGAGGCTTCTTTGCACAGTATACCAGCTAGATTATGGGCACTTATACTGGTCTTCAAGCAGTAATGTGAAAGTATTATCGATCTGAAGGGCACCGTAGCTAGTGTAATAACTGGGCAAATGAGACAACATCCTATGACGTCTCAAGGTGACGAGCGCAATTGTAGTGCCGCACAGATTTTTTGGGTTCATCAAGAATCCTGAGTGTGCACTGTAATGTTTTTTTTTTGATGAAAATAAGGTACGAGACGAGCAAAACGTTCAGTTGATGGTAATTGATACGCCCTGCCCATTACAATGCAGTGCCGCTCAGGATTCTAGAAAAACCCCAAAAATTCTGAGCGGCATTACAACTGCGCTCGTCACCTTGAGACATAAGATGTTAAGTCTCACTTGCACAGTAATTTTACTAGCTACAGTGCCCTTCAGACCGAAACACATTGCTGCTTCACGGCAGAAATAGGCGCCGTTGTGGTACGCATAATCTAGCCGGCATCCGGTGCAAAGGAGCCTCCCACTGGTAGATGTTGGTATGTTCAGGACGTATCAATTACCATCAGCTGAACATCCTGCTCGTCTCGTCCCTTATTGTCACAAAAAATGATTATTTTAAGAATTGAAAACAAATGCACCTACAGTGAGAACTTCAAGGAAAAACAATAGTTTGTGCAAGAAGCATTGTGTGTGCTAAAGTCTGATGCTTTACGTCCATTGTAGTTTTTCTCCAGTAGGCACTTTTATTCATCAGTATGTATAATACATATCTATCAGAAATATGCCAGGAAAAAAGAATAAACTGTACAAGCCATTTAATAAGTTATCTAGAGCTAAGGGCTCCTTCATAGGCCTTGATGAATTTTACAATAAAATACCACACAGTATACTAGAACTCGCATAAATTCAAGAAATAATGAGCACATATTAACGCTTCTTTGTCAATGAAGAAGAATATAGAGTAATGAATGATGCACGGTGCTTGTCTAGTTCTGCGCAGGCCACCTAAAATGGTATAATATTACAATAAATAACCTTAGTTGTTATATGTGTTAAAAGATGGACTGAAAGTTTCATAGAGAGAGTTTCTTGCGCCGCTCTGGGAGAGTTCCTTGGGCCGCTTCTTCTCTCTCAGGGCGCCATTTGTTTCCGAAGCGGTAGTAGTATGTAGAAAGAAATGACATCAAAAAGAATTCTAAAGGAATTAATTATGAGAAAATAAATGCCTTTTATGCCTTTTCATATCAGTTCTTCTCCCCATGTCAAAGCCCCCTTTACTAACTGATTCTGACTGACCCATGACGTTTATCCAAGTGTTGTTGCAATATAAAATGTTATTGTCACTTCCTTAATCCCGAAACTGAGCGAATAATAAGTATTTCAAAATATTAATCATAATTAGTAAAATTTATAAAAAAATATATTTTCTAATGAGTTTTGATTACCATCTTCGTTCCAGGCACCTTCGATTTGTATTGCTGCAGTAGAAACACCGAAAAGGAATTCTTTCGGGAAAGTATAGTTTGATTTGGCACCACCCGAGAAGTTAACTGCTATGCAATTACTGAAAATAAATAATATTTAAACATTTCGATGTACATAGTTACACAATAATTTGTCAACAATAACGTCACCCTCATATATGTCAATGACAAAAACAATTACTTTAATAATTATCACTCGTTTTACAGTCAAAATATAATTTGCAATATGAGTCAAAAGTAGACCACTTTTAAACTGTAAAGTTTCAAATAAAATGTATCGTACCACTTCAACATCGTAGGGAAAAAGGGGTAACAAAGTGGTAGGTTACACGGTGATGAACAAGTGGAAATACATACTCGAAAAGATTATCTAGGGTACTCCAAGACTTTGAAGAGCAAATAAAATCATCAACAGAATTCGATTTTTTAGCCTTTTAACTCGATCTATGTCAGTCTGATACAAATAATAATAGGCTATTCTTCATTTGTTTTAAAAATATTCTAAAATGATCGTCAAGATTCAATTTTATATTATTTCTTCAAAATAATTCCACTTTATTATAAGAAAAATTGTTTTAAATGATAAATAGTCCCGCCCAAAAGGGAGCCGCCATGATCGTCATGAAACGTCAAATATGCGGTGCACAACTTATTGATTTTTCTAAGGTTAAAAATGACTTTTCCTATGTCATTCACTGAAAAAATTGCGAGTTTTCTGTAGACTATTTCAATGTGTACAATACTTAGTACATTATTTTGATAAATCTCGTAGGGTTCAGCCTGCGTTTGCAATGTAAGCGGAAAAAAATTAATTATTTACATCACATTAGAAACCTCAAAAATAACAGTATTTCTCCACTATTTAATGGATGTTATTATACATATAAACCTTACTCTTCAACCACTCTATATATTTAAAAAAAACCGCATCAAAATCCGTTGCGGAGTTTTAAAAATTTAAGCATACATAGGGATATAGGGACAGAGAAAGCGACTTTGTTTTATATTATGTAGTGATTATTATTTATAGATGTGTATGTATGGAAAAAGCGACAAAATAAGCAGCATAAATATAGTAACATGACCTTAAACGTAACTGGTTAACCTACGTTATTTACTCATGTGGTAAGAGTATACAGTATTCGGTTATAACGCTTCAATAACTATTTTCTACAAATTAACATAATTATATATTCAATAATTTTGTATAGTCTCTTGGACAGATGGTTGTGGTTAGCAAGCAGGCACGCACTTGCTTATTTTAAAAGTTGAGATGTAGCTATTAGGTATATTATTCTTGAGACCCTCCTGACGTCTCAGTGTACAGGTCACCTAATGTTAGGTTATCACCGCCGCCCACATTCTCTTACAACAACAGAAGAATGATGTACTTAAATGTAAATCTTGATATAAAAGAGTGGCATTGAGTTTCTTGCTACTTCTTCTCATTAGCTCAACCCTTTACGAAGTAGCGGTAGATTCAATAAGAAAAAAAAATTTATTTTTGACCTACGTGAATAAACGGATTTTGATTTGATTTGATTTGATTTGAATCATAAAAGCGATGCTGGCATTTTAGAAAAGTGTACGCGCTTTTTTAAGGGTACCCATGTATTACCGTCCTGGGAACATCGCAAATGGAAGCTAGGTTGTACTTTGAAGAAAGTACTTTGTACACTGTGGAGGATGGGGATGATATCCTAATTTAAGGCGTGACGTTCGAAGGTGGAATTGGGTGGCGGAAACAAGGTTAAACAGCTTTTCGGGACACTCCCCGTGATAAATGCGGTAGAAGACACACAATGAAGCAATGTCTCTACGCAACTCCAAATGATCTAGCTGTTTGCAGAGCACTAGATCCCCAAAAATTCGAGCAACTCTGCATTGCACCCGGTGAAATGGTCCGAGCACGCCAAACAATATGAAAAAATAATAATACTTTGTTCTAATATCTCTAAAATAGTTTTTGTATACTGATGCATAGACTTAGAATGTACTCGCGTATAGACGACAATTTTTTATTTTTACAAGCTTTTATTATGTATGTCATTTTTTTTTTCATCTATGGTCGTTCAGGCAGGAATTGATGTTAATTTTAAATTTCAACCATTATCTTTTCAACCAAAGCGTGTTTTTTTAGTTTTTTTTGACTATTTTTATTATATTTGTCATTGTTTACGTTAGCTAGTATAATAATATTCAAAATAATCCCATCCGTGTCTGTGGCGTGCTCCAACTGTTTGCGACCTATCAATCAAAATCAGTTCTAGTAGTAACAGTTGATTCACTTTCCGTTTCTATCGTTAGAGGTGTTATGCAGAGAGTATTTTAAACTTAACTTTCTTATATAATATCAAATTAGAGATAGTTCAAACTAGTAAAGTTCTGTTCCGAAATAAGCCATTCATTTGTGTTCGCTTATTTAGATTAATGTTTATTAGCACGTGACTGTATTATTTTACACGTATTACATATATTATTTTCGAATTTAAGTTCTAAGTAATATATTACTGTATTTGCAGCAATTTCTCTAGTGACCATATGGAACGTTTTGCTCTATGGCCGGTAGGTAGTGAAATTACTGGCCTCATGGCCATTTTAATGGGTTCATGCTGTGCTGTATCTGTAAGCCACCCTTTTCCTCCTTCATCCATCTTCAAGAAGTTTCAAATCACCACTTCTCCTCTCAACTTTATATGATGTGATATCCATGGTCTCTATTTCTCTTCTTTCGTGGTATTAATGACAAGATAGTGTCAAATTCCGTATTGTCATCATCATTCGATGAGCTTTCAAGACTATCCAATATTAAATCCATTGTGTCGATCGTGTCCATATTCTACTCTCAATATAGATCTGGATCTATATACTAGATACTCTAAATAGTTTAGATTATATCGCGTAATGTGAACGCCATGCTATATAGTATAGCTTTAGGTCCTTATTTGCTATACGTCATATCACAGCAATATAGCGTAGTCTAAAAAGAGCTTAAGACAATATTTACACGTAGTATTTAAAGAAGTTCAAAACCTATCCACATCACATTTATTTTGACTTATCTAAAGATTAATCTTTAACGAAGAAAAAATATTCTTAATATTATGCTTTGTAATTTTCGTAGTGTTTACCTCAAACATAACAATACGCTTTTGACTAAGCTTGTGAATATTTCTCAGATAATTTTAATCGTATTATTAAAAAACACATTCATTGTTTTCAAAGAAAATAAACACAGAATAACATAGGTGCATATAACTTATAATTACAAATTAAAATAAATACAAAGGGAAACGGATTCTGCTGCTCGGCGTACATTACTCCAAGCAGCGCTGGTTGCCGCCCTGTGCTGTTATCAGGGAACTATTAGTCCACGCCCTCCATATATGAATCATCAATAATATTTAAAACAATTAAACTTACAAATTTTATACATTAAAATAACTGATACTGTGTTTCATATAATAATACTAGCTGACCCAGCAAACGTTGTATTGCCGATATTAAAATCGCGATACAAAAGTAACTGTTGATGTAGATCGGTGAAAATTTGAAGTTGTATGTATTTTTAATGCAGACTCATAACCAATCAAATTTAAAAAAAAATTCAAAAAAAATTAAAAAAAAAATCGTGTGGACCACCCTTAACATTTAGGGGGACGAAAAATAGATTTTGTCCGATTCTCAGACCTACCCAATATGCACTCAAAATTTCAAGAGAATCGGTCAAGCCGTTTCGGAGTAGTTCAAAGTTTAACACCATGACACGAGAATTTTATGTATTTGATATTAAAATCTGTCATATTACATATTTAGAATATATCACACTGTACTCTTGTTTGTGTGTGTGTTTGAGAGAGAAATGAAATGAAATGAAATTGCAATTTATTTGCAAGAAACATTGTAGTTAAGATGTTAACATAATATTGTTGATAATCCAATATGTTTCGTCAATTGACATGCAAAATATCAATTGTCTAAATACCAACACAATACTGTTATACTGAAACATGTCGGATTTTACAATTCTATCATTAATATTTATAAAATTAAAATTTAAAGATATTATAATATAAGACGTAAATAATTTTATAATTCATTTAGTACCTATGTATAATGTTAATAAATTCAATGTCATAAAAGTATATAGGTTATATTAATATCAAACAGACTAATTCATAATGATAATTCATTTTGTATTGAAAAATTCATTTAAACTATAGAAGCACTTATTTATTAACCACTGATGCAGTTTTCTCTTAAAAAGAGAGAGAGAGTGAGTGTGTGTGTGTGCTCATAAATGTAGCATTGTATATAATAGGTTAACCAATAATTTGTGTGGACGTGTGATCATTCATATCGTGTATTTAAATAAATAACCTGTCATATTACATAATTAGAATATATCACACTGTACTCTTGTTTGTGTGTATGTTGAGAGAGAGAGTGAGTGTGTGTGTGTGTGCGCATAAATGTAGCATTGTATATTATAGGTTAACCAATAATTTGTGTAGACGTGTGATCATTCATATCGTGTATTTAAATAAATAACCTGTCATATTACATATTTAGAATATATCACACTGTACTCTTGTTTGTGTGTATGTTTGAGAGAGAGAGTGAGTGTGTGTGTATGTGTGTTCATAAGTGTAGCATTGTTTATAATAGATTAATCAATAAATTGCGTAGACGTGTGATCATGCATATCGTGTATTTAAATAAATAACCTGTTTTATTGTATACTTGCGTGTAAATGATAACAACTGTATCAGCGAGAATAATGCGTACTAGATATAGATAATGTTAATTGTTTATTTTTCCTTGCCTTTTAATAAATACCAGTATATTACAATGTTATCTACTTATGCGTTAATTACACGACATATTAATTGCGCTGGGTTTTTTTTATATAATTGTAGAAAATTTATTGAATTATGCGTCATTTTGTGGAAAAACATAATTATCCAAGTGTTAATTCCGCTTAGATTTGTCTTTAACCACCGAGTCAACATCTCCTCAGGATGCCTCGTTTAGAGGCGAAACACGTGTCGATTAAACGGCATAAAGGCATTTATTTTCTCATAATTGATTTCTTTTGAATTTTTTTTTTTGATATCATTTCTAATATACTAGATACTACTACTGCGTCGAAAACAAATGGCGCTCTGAGAGAGAAGAATTGGTTAAAGACAAATCTAAGCTGAAATTACACTCAAGAAAACTCTTAGCACGAATGCTATAAATGTCATTATATATTAAAAGATATATAATTATACTAGCTGACCCGACAGACGTTGTTCTGTACATAATAAATAAAATACAATTTTTATGAATTTGTCAGTAATATTTCATAAATAACATCAATAATTATTTCGTAAAATATGCTCCCTCCGGGTCTACCATGAACTCTTATTGCGATTCAATTGACAATCTAAAATGAACTGCTTTCTATTTCGTACCACGACTTGATTAGAGCTATCTATTTTAAGTTGACGTCAAACCTACTGATTAGATCGAAATTATGTCAATTGAATGTCAAAAATGATGTCAACTGAATCGCAAACTGATATAGTTCGTTCATTCGTTCGTACCATGAGGTAATATTTCAAACTAAACTGGATAACTTATGTGTCAAGGTGAGCGATTCGAAAAAAGTTCCTACTTCCTTAGAGGAAAGTGAATCGTATTGTTTATAACTATTAAAAAATAGTGAAAACATACAGAAAAGGAAAATTTTATTGATGAAAGATGAGATGAGGATACTTTATTGGACTTTTTTGTAAAACATAATACTGAAAATAAATACCAAAAATGAAAATACTAAGGACGAGGCGGTAAGGGCCCGGGCGGGTAGGCTTGTTCGCCAGGACGAATTAAAAAAAATGTACTCTGTGCTCCTATCAAATCAAACATCAATGGAGGTACGTTCATAACTCGTTATTTTTCCGAAAACATCTAAGCAAACATTTAATTTGTAATTCTAAGAACTATATTTATTTATATTACTATTATTTAATAAGTACAAAAAATAGCTTAATGGTTTATAATTTGACGCTATAATGAAATGAATTTTAAAATGTATTTTTACTATTTTCTACGAAAAAAACCGCTAAAATCATATCATTTTAGGTTTCGAAACGCACCGCATATGGTTCGAGTTAGAGAGACAAACTTATGCAACGATTGTAGAGCGTCATCTCTTTCTCACACCACGGACCACAGACAAATTTATTTCGTTCATTCTTCATAAGCGATCCATACGCCATTCAGTAAAAGGCACTTCATGGTACGAATTCAGTTAGGTACCTCTATGGTAGGCTATAGCGCATATATCGCGCTATATAGTATCTAGATGGTAGGCCCTCTGTTGTTATAATGAAATTGTTTCACAGCAGAACTGTCAAACCATGCGTCAATAAATTCTCTCATAGAAACAATGACGTTTATGTATAGAACGTCATTGCATAGAAAATATTATGTCCATACAAAACAAATATAGGAAATGAAAATAATTATGGGTCCCAATCGAAATTAAAACTGTCCTATCCCTCAAGTTGGACTAAACTGCACTTCATAAAGTAATCCCCATTAAAATCTATTCATTAGTTTAGGAGTTCACGGGAAACAAACATGACCCTGGATTTATATTTAATATATAAAATTCTCATGTCGCGGTGTTTGTAGTTAAACTCCTTCGAAATGGCTTGACCGATTCTCATGAAATTTTGAGTGCATATTGGGTAGGTCTGAGAATCGGACAACATCTATTTTTCATCCCCCTAAATGTTAAGAGTGGACCACGCCAATTTTTTTTTTTTTAATTTTTTGACATTTTTTAAATTTGTTTGATTATGAGTCAGCATGTATACATAAAAATACATACAACTTCAAATTTTCACCCATCTACGCTCAACAGTAACTTTTGTATCGCGATTTTAATATCGGCAATACAACGTTTGCTGGGTCAGCTAGTATTATATAAGAAGGTTCTTGTTAGAATTGTATATAGGCAATTGTTAGTGTAGTTGAATTCCTATGGAAGGCTTCGCTTCATACTCGCGTAAATTGTTTGTGGCAATTGCTGGTCCTAACATCGTGCTCGGTCCCTGCTAGAGGTGACTGATCGATCCTGACACTTCGTAATCGTTTTATTAGTAATAAAACATTGTAATTTGTAGTTTATTTTCTTACAATTACTATAATCGTATCCTTTTTAATTTTTTTTTAAATGTTAGCTGGTGCACGCATTAGTTCTTTAGCTTACATAAATTGAATTTGAAAACACAATTTATGAACAATGCGGGACTCGAACCAACCGAGTTCGAGTGACTGATCGTTGATAAATATTATTATATTGTATGTCTAGTTCAACTCTCAGGTTGTGGCTTCATATTATACACGATATACTTTACAGTTGATACCCTGCTAAACCCCAATATTTGCATATTTGGAAATTGACTTGAGATGTCGCTCTTGCAAATCTAAACAATTTGCAATTTTAAAAATAACAAATAGCTAGATAGATTCTTTAGCTAATTAAAGTCAAAATATTTTTTTAAGAAATCTTAAGTGAGCATAGTAAGAAGAAAATCGGCTTGCAGTAGCGTAATGTTTCGCGCAGGTTAATGTCGAGGACCGAAGCCCCGTCCGTCCACCACAGTATGACAGCGGTCCTCAAGAAGATTTCCCCAGGAGAGTATGCCAGAGTCGGGGAATCAAATCCAATCAAATCAAAATCACTTTATTCATGTAGCTCACGGAAATGACACATATGTATGCCAAAAAATATAATTTTTTTTCTTATTGCATCTCCGCAGTGAGCCCTTTATGAAGTAGCAGTCTACTTCGTAAAGGGCTCAACACTTTGAGAAGAAGTAGCAAGAATACCAGTCTTTTGAATCATGATTTACATTTTTATCGTTTTATAAATCATTTCAATTACATTTTAATATGTTAAAAGATGCAATAATAACATACTCAAACTTCAAAAAGTCATTGCCTTACACAAGTAAGTCAAAATTCTTCCCCGACTATTCTCGCTCGGGCCACTCATTGTATTCTGCGGAAGGCACAGAAACCGCTTTTTCGAGGATTAACGAGGCATCACAACGGCACCTAACTCCACACTTAATTTATGCGATGGTGTTCACTTTACATCAGGTAACCCGTACGCTCGTTTGTCGATTAAAATAGTGGTTCTTCTCATTAAAACGTAAGTTTTCCGCGAATTGAATTTTTTTTTTTTTTAATGATAATAAGGGACGAGACGAGCAGGACGTTCAGCAGATGGTAATTGATACGCCATGCCCATTACAATGCAGTGCCGCTCAGGATTCTCAAAAAACCCAAAAATTCTGAGCAGCACTACAATTGCGCTCGTCACCTTGAGACATAAGATGTTAAGCCTCATTTGCCCAGTAATTTCACTAGCTACGGCGCCCTTCAGACCAAAACACAGTAATGCTTACACATTAGGCGCCGTTGTGGTACCCATAATCTAGCCGGCATCCTGTGCAAAGGAGCCTCCCACTGGTAAAATTACTATTGCTGTTGGATGCGATTACTAATTAGTACAGTAATCACGACCATCATGTTCACAAAATATACTTACACAAACAATGAATTCAAACTTTAAAAGTTGATGCATCTAATACACGATAACATATATTTATACAGTTTATTATTTATTTCTATTCTATATCTATATATTATTATCTATTTATATATTACAGCTATTGTAAAATATCTGTTGGCCGTTGAGTTTCTTGTATATTAAATATATAAAATATAGTAGACCAAATAATTTAAAAGAAACATTTATAGAGACGCTTCAAAAGCGTTTAGTTTAAGCCTAATTGAATAAAGTTTATTTAACTTTGGCTTTTGATAAAAAATAACATTTTAATAACACATTTAGAGCAATGCCGCCTAAGCCAGGAAGTCCTTCTACGAGCTTTCTGCTTCCGGAAAATCAGTCCCTTTGACAATTTAAGGTCACACATAGATCGGCTTGAAAGATTTATGTGTTTAACTGACACACTCTTACTACACTAAGTGCTAATATTGCATACAGCATTATGGCCTTAGTAATAAAAGTATAATTCACCTTGCACTCGAGACAAATTAACTTGAGACCTTTAGGACACGACACATTGTGACCTCTTGCATAATAAGTTAAGATATATTATTGTTGATTGAGTTTGTAATAACGGTTTTAAAAGTAATTGCAGTTATAAAATAATCAACTGTAGTTTGAGTTGAGCAATCATTTGGTATGTTAGATTGGCGTTTAGATTTTATTGAATTATTTTATATGTTTTGATTTACAAATAACATAGTTAATTTTCTGAAACAGAATAAAAGGCATTTATTTTCTCAAAATTGATCCCTTTAGAATTCTTTTTGATGTCATTTCTTATACTACTAGATACTACTACCGCTTCGGAAACAAATGGCACTCTGAGAGAGAAGAAGCGGCGCAAGAAACTCTCCCAGCTCTTTTTTTGCGCTCTTTTTAATAAAAATATACAATATTGTACTGTCATTGCTATTGCAATAAAATAATCATAATCTAGTCCCAGGCTGTCGGATCATTTAGATATTCTGCTATAGAGTAATAGGATTAACGACAGAGCCATTTTTTAATAGATAATGCCTGACCAGTAGCTGGGACTTTATTATAAAAGTGTAAACATTTACCCTTAAAGCAATTATGTATATTATGAAGCTTACTAGAATTAATTAAAATCAATCCCTGATTCCTTGTGTTATAATAATTAAAATCACTATTAAGAGCAAAAAGGTGACGATTTTTGCGAACGAATAGAAGCCACCTTGGATCTTAGTCGGTTTAAATAGACAGACTAAACTTAAGCGGTGTTATTACAATAAGTAATATAAACATGGCTTGGACACGTGTTTTTTAAGAGACGTCTATAGATTGACGTATTAGAATAAATAACGCATAGAATTTTCTTAAAACATGTATTCAACGCGTGTTTAACTTTTTGTAAAAACACCGTAGCTGTCTTATATATTGTCGTAGTAAACGCGGAGTAAAGTTATTCTAAATTTAAAATTACTTCTCCCTGTCATGTCATTCTATAGCGACAAAGTTAAGATGAACACAGATGGTTATTAAGGCGCTGAAATAATCATATTTGAGACTTACAATATATGTATATATTTGAGGCAGATATGTAATCTCCAATCGGAACAATTAAAGATCTTGTAAAACGTTAAATACCATGTAATAAAAATTATTGAAATGAAGCTGTCTTCAACTTTAAATTTGCTACTGCTTGTAAACTACTGGTGATATTTTTATCGCTCTAACAAGAGAATATAGCTATTTTATTTCTCTAAAAAGCGAACGTTTTAAAAGTTAAAAAATACACATAACTTTTTTTTTTTTAGAGGAATCACAATAGCGTTGCCGGCCTTTAAGGAAGGTGTACGCGCTTTTTTTGAAGGTACCCATGTCGTATCGTCCCGGAAACACCGCACAAGGAAGCTCATTCCACAGCTTACGTAGTACGAGGAAGAAAGCTCCTTGAAAACCGCGCTGTGGAGGACCGCCACACATCCAGATGGTGGGGATGATATCCTAATTTGTGGCGTGTCGTGCGAAGGTGGAATTCGGCGGCAGGTATAAGGTTAAACAGCTCTTCGAAACACTCCCCGTATATGCGGTAGAAGACACACAATGAAGCGACGTCTCTACGCAACGCCAAGTGATCCAGCCGTTCACAGAGCACTGGGTCCCCGACTTTGATATAAAGGAGTTTTTACTATATTCATTACAAACAGCCGTCCGCGGGTCCGTGTGCGGGCGACGTGTGTGAATGATATATTTTGTTTGTGATTGGTATGCGCTCGTGATTCGAGATAGTTTGCTCCGCCCAAATGCTGAAGGTCATTGGCGTGATCCTGAGCCGTAATAAACGCAATGTAAAATTACTCCAACTTTAAAATTACTTCTCCCTTTCATGTAATTCTTTAGTAACAAAGGTAAGATATGGACAAAAAGTTTTAAATTTAGCTTTACTTTACTTTGCCTTTATTAATAACACAGAACAAAAGTTTTAAACTTAGAGTAACTTTACACTGCCTTTCTTAATAAGACAGTAGGAGTTGGCATAATTGCGGTAAAAGTCTGTTACTTTGATATTAAGTAGTCCCCAGACGATCAAACGGCTTGCCGGCAGATATATTGACAACCTGTATAGCCGAGTGGTTAGCGATCCTACCTACTAAGCTAGAGGCCCTGGGTTCGAATCCCGGTAGGTGCAAGCATTTATATGATGAATACAGATGTTTGTTTCCGAGTCATGGATGTGTTAATGTATTTATGTATGTTTATATGAATATATGTATGTTTAAGTAAGTATATTGTATTAAATATATCATTGTCTTGCAACCCATAACACAGGCTATATCTTATATCTTTAAACGAGCAATTCTTGTATATATATATATATATATATATATATATATAATAATAATCTGAATCTCGGAAACGGCTCCAACGATTTTCATAAAATTAAGTATGCAGGGGATTTCGGGGGTGATAAATCGATCTAGCTAGGATTCAATTTAAAAAAAATGCTTTTATCCATGTTTGAATGAGAAACAGCTACAATAACATTAGAATACAAAGGTAAATTTCGCCACTATATACAAGACTATTATAGCTCAGATGGGACATTCGGTGATCCGGAAAGCAGAAGACCCCGGTTCGAATCCAGATGTCCTATTAGTTTTTTTTTGTTCAAGTTTTGTACATTCTTAAAAATCCGAGCAAGGCTCGGTCGTCCTGATATTATGCTTAACTTGGGGCAAGATAATTTGCGTAAAAAGTGTGTCAATATTATTTTTATATTATGCGTTTACAACGTTTGTTTGATCAGTTGAATCGATTATTAGCTTTTCCAAAACGAATGCGCTCCGAGAGAGAAGAAACGGTGCAAAAATATTCACAGCAAGTATTTGTTTTTTCGCTCTATTACATAAAACATACATACTGTTTTGATTTACGTTGTTTTATATAAATTTTGCTTTTCATAGATTACTTTTAAACATTAGCTGTGACTTTATTATAAGTATGTGTCATGTATTTCCAAAAATCGGTTACAGTTACAGTAGATTTTCTTTTCTATGTTGCTGTATCTCCGTCAAAGATCTCCCTCGCACGCTTTGTTCGTCTATACGCTAGTATTTTGTAAGTCTATGGTATTATCTATACATCTATACATATAAATAAAATTAGAGTGTCTGTTTGTAATATTGAAATAACCGTTTTTTTCACCAAAATAACATTTTTTACAATTTTTGTCAGTCTTATTGTTCCGGCTAATCTCTGAAATAGCTTGACCGATTTTGACGGGACTTTTATTGGCAGATTGCTGATGTAGTAGTAACTCAGGCTACGTTTATTTTAGAAAAATAAAGTAATGTTGTAATGTCGAAAAAATGGTCTAACTCTAAAAAATATTTATATGGCAAAACAACGTTTGCCGGGTCAGCTAGTTAACTAATATAGTAAGATAATTTGATATGTCAAACGACATCACAGGCTCAGTTGCATAATATTAGCTGTTTAGTTAAGGCTTAAGTCAAATTTAACGTTAACAGAAACGTTCACTTTAACATAGACTGCGGAATGTGTTGCACCATCCTTTCCGTATTCGTTGGCATAGTTAAAGTTAAAAAGTGAAATAACAAATATTTAGTTGAAGCTTTTGACTTTAATTAGCTATTTAACATTAACAATAGCTTTAACCGGCAAAGATTGGACTTGTAACAGTTAAAGTTATGACGGCAGCTAAAAATTTCAAAATGATGCAACACATTTTTTTAACCAGTACATGTTTTAACATGATTGTTATTTTTAAAGTTAGTTGTTAAACATTGTTTTATTATGGTTAAAATTCATTATTATGTGGCAACTGACCCTTATAAATATGTATAAAGTGTAAAACAATTTTCCTCGAACAAAACATGTAGTTGTATGTAGTCTTTGATTGTATTTGGTACGTTTAATGAATGCTGTTATATCACCTAATATTAATGAAAGGGAACAAGTTTGGTCAAGGTAACTCGCGACTTGAATTGTAAAGAATAACTGTAAACTAAATAATAAATAAAAAAACCTTTGGAGAAATAGTCACCATTTCTTATAATCAATCATATTATATCATTAATATCATAGACACTTTTTGTCTCATAACATATACTTGACTGAAAAGGAGCATTCTTGATTGTGGCATATAGTTGAAAATGAGAGGCCAGCATGCCGGCTATATTATGGGTACCCCAACGGCTGCGGTGCCTATTTCTGCCGTGAACCAGTAATGTGTAAACATTATTGTGTTTCGGCCTGTAGCGGCCTATTTCGGCAAATGGAGACTTAACATTTTATGTCTTAGACGAGCGCAATTGTAATGCCGCTTAGGATTTTTCGATTTTTCAAGACTGCTGGCTGGGCGTATCAATTACCCTCAGCTGGTAAAAGGTAGTCTTATTAAGAGGCTTAATCACCTTCTCAAGGATCATAATATATAAACCTGTGCCTGACAACCTTTTCACAAAAACATGTCTCAACTCTCAGGCTGAGATCTATAGACCGTACCCACTAAGACTTTGCTCAGATTTAACTTAAGTAAAACTTAGCTAAGTGTATGCGAAGCATAATTGTTGATTTCGTTTTTATAGTCATAGTCATTTCAAAGTTTTTCGTAAGTAAAGTCTGAGCAAAGTCTAAGTATGTTCTATAATAGATCTCAACCTTAGTCACTAACTACAATAACGATAGCTAATAACGCCGCTAATAAGAAGCGGGAATATCTTAGTAAAAATTGAAATTTAGTTTAGTATGAAACGTGCATTCATTTGACTTATGTTTGAAATAGTAATTAAAATAATATGGCCACAAAGTATAATCCGGCTAAGTTTGAAAGCAAACAGTTGCTTAATCGTAGTTGTTTTTCGGCTGTCTCCGTTTTTTACAAGACTATAGTCGTCCTCTGTCAATCTATCAATAGCTACACGTTTCATATAATTTTTTTCTTAGATACGAAGAATATTAATATTCTAAGCTTAGATTGTTTCGCTAGGCTGCCACTAAACAATCACTGAAGTTAATAATAATAAACTCGGCCATTCATAACTTGTTGACATTTTTTTGCCAGTAAATACTTTTTTCTGTGACCTTCTTCTAGGTACCGCTTCAGAGATTGTTTTGATGTGACCACCTCAATCAATTTTATTACTTTAATCACCACTGTTAATAGCTATATATTTATATATATTATAGTGTACTAAATCATATTATAATACACGGAACATGTCTAGGTGCTATATTCATTTCGCGAGATACAATATTTTGCTTTCGAACAGGATTTCTTCAAATGCTTGCCGAATGCCAGGTTCAGAATTTAATTTTATTTAATTACAGCATTAGTAACAAGACCATCAGCTCAAGCCAAAAATACAATAATTAATTTTATTATTAATTAGTTATTATTTTAATAAAATTTAAATTCCCCATGAAAAATAATGAAATTTACTAAGATAATAGATCACGTTAATATTACCTTGATCAAAATCAGGTTATCTGCTAAGTTTTCTAATCAATAACAAGTTATTGTCTAAGATTTATCAATAAACCCTCCCCGTGGTAGAGGGACGAATAAATTACTAGCTATTTACAAGTTTATGTAAGGACGCGGATATGTTTTTTTTATGAGTTGTGAGATAATAAAGCTGATACTAAATTTATATCTCAATCCGAAAAGTCTAGCATTTGAAAAATACAAAAACCATGAGTAATTACGGAAAATCCTACCCACTGTTCAGTAAAGTTTTTTTTTTTATTTTAAGTCTAAAACTGTCGTAGTTAACACTCATAATCAAGCCGGAAAATCCATTACAAAAAAAGGTTTGACATGTGGCATGCCATATACATAACACCTTTTAAAAAGCGTATCCGCATTCCTTAACGGCAGTCAACTATAGATTACAGAAACTATAATATAAGACCTCTTTGCAGGGAACGCACCTATGTAGGTATCCTCTGGTGGTTGGGCAACAGTGACATATTTTTATCTGATGACCCGAAAGCTCTTTAGTCCTGCTATTGTAAAAAATAAAAATCGCGTGCGTCTCGGGACGTCCGGCATGTGATAACTTAAACTAATCTAAGTTGAACTATTTAATATTGAAATTGTTGATCTTGACAAAGGCTTTAGTTATTACTTAGATTGTATGTATACATGGGGCACACTAAAAGTTTTGCACTTCTAGCTAATGGGAATTATTTAAATTTCGAATGTTATATTTCTGTATTTTCCCCAAAATTAAAGATTTGATGAGAGGTTTCACCTTTACCAATTCCGAAGAGGCAGTGATAGCGTTCAATCAGCACGTAGAAAACATGCCTTCAGATCTGTGGTCCTCCTGTTTTAAAAAATGGTACGATCGCATGAAAATAAATGTTTAAAATGTAAAGGAGAGTATTTTGAAATGCAATAAACATAATATTTTGGTTATAACATGTTGTTTTTTATAAGTTACGCAAAAATTTTAGTGTGACCTACGTATTAATATGATAATGTGAGGAAATAAATATTAATAAAAACACTTATTGAATATACAATATATTTTATAATCGATACGTTGTGATTCCTCTGGTGTTGCAAGAGAATGTGGGCGGCGGTGATCACTTAACATCAGGTGACCCGTACGCTCGTTTGTCCTCCTATTCCATAAAAAAAAATAAGATGTTGTGTGCGGTCAATGTCCTTTTTGTATTGATTTGGGTTTTAGTAATGTTAGTATTTTTTTTAAAGTGAAACTTTTATTACATTGCCCCAAATTTTTTCATCCATCTATCGCATGACGCATTACAACCGGCCTTAAAGTCAGTCTGTTGCGCCAGACTTAGGCTGTTCACATGTTCACATGAGTTCAAACCCCATACCAAATATTTTGTTTAGTACTTTATATTTTTGTTTTACGAATAAGTACAGCCTTAATTTGTTTATTATTATTATTATGCCGATATTAATATTTAAAAAAAATCATATGCGTCATGGTTTGATAAAACCACATAGATTTCAGTTTTCATTACGCCGGTGAGGTGATGATGTTGTGATGATGTTCTAATTATTATTCGCTTTTGAATCTTTAAAAAAAATATATAATTAAATTCAAAATTGCTTATTCAATAGGATCAATGAAAAGACATTTACAATAAAATGCAAAATTTACTATCAAGACTCAGGAGAGAAGAAGCCACAGGAGGACTCGGTGTGCAAAAAATTTTTGTGAGTATTTCACTACTATTACTATTAATGAAGTCTTTTGAACTGTAATAGGCCTTATGACTCAATTTACTTTGATATAATATTTAAATCTCTTACTTGACAATTTTTGAATATTATATATACAATATCAGAGTATTGTATACAACAACAATTCTTCGGCTGTCTAATTGGTTTAGTAACTGAAAGAAATTGAGTGAAGAAGAGAAAGACTTTGAGGGATTAATTGAGAAAGTAAGATGTAACGTATTCTAATACAAACTATCACAAGAAATGCCAATAAAAATATCATCTAAGAAGAATACAACTAAAATGTCTTGGCATGATCTTCTTTTACTACTACAAATTACCACAAAAGATCTCTTCGCCAAGAATGTACTCAACCGTCAGAAATTAAAAATATCCGTTTTAAACAGGCTCTCGTTGATTTCTTTGTTCAACACTGGACATCTAATGAAATCTTAGAATATTGATGAAATGGTATCATTTATTGAAAATAAACAGATATTTATCAATTTCAGCCAATGTCATGATAACAACATTATATCAAGTAGGTATAGATGACAGTTTATCATGTCCAGAGCATGAAGAAGCTGATATTAAAATTGTTTTTCATGTTTGTAATATAGACCCTCAAGCAATTGTTATAAGATGTTCTGACACTGATTTTATAATATAATGATAATTATTTTAGGATATAATTGTGTATAATTTGAAAAATGTTGATTGAAATGTATAGTTATATAAGCAGGTAACGGAAATAACCAGAGATTCATTAATTTAACAAAAGTTTACGAGCATTGGGACCATATTTGTGTAGAAGTGTGCCAAGATTTCATGAATTGACTGGATGTGACTTTAAGGCGAAGGATAAGCAGAAAACACGGAAACAAGGTGTTTTTAAACAAGTTTGGTGGTGAAAATATAGCATTTGGAGTTATGAATACTACTTTATAGTGTTACACATACCCTTAATTCTTATTTGTAGGTTGCTAATGCACGATGTTCGTTATATCATCTTTTCTTTGCAGTTAAACAAGTTTTTTTCGGCATGACGCATTTGTTTAGTACTACTCTCAAAAAATTTAATCTTATAGCTTGTACTTTTTTTGTGTAGGTGCATTAATTCAGATTAGAAATCACTAAGCAGGATTGTGAGAGTGTAAACTGTTTGCGCCTGTTAATTTTTTTTTGTTTTGCACGCATAATTTTGGAAATATTGGCTTTGTTACATAGATGGCGGTCCGGCAGCCGTGAACTCATATCGTTCAAGGTCGCTGTCATTTAGTGACGCCTTAATCTCGCCTTTTAAAGAAACGTACACAAAGATCATTTAATGTATTAATGAAGAAGCATGAATATTATCAGCAAGCTTTTATGTAATTTTGCGATCCAAAGTCATTTACCGATGAGCATTTACAAGAAGATATTTTCAATAAACAACAAAAAAAAATCTGCGAAACTTATAGTGATCCTGGCATACTCGACCGCAGAACGAAGAATTAAATCCAAAAAAAATGTTGCTAGCAGTTTCAACAGCAGCTGAGTTATTTCAATAATTCTTACGAGCTAATTACATTGCTAGCATATGGAACAATGCAAATCAAAAGCAACCTACCCTTTCAACTCCTGAAAACAATTGCTGGACATTAGAATAAAACCAGCATTATTTTCATTGGTTTGATGGTTACCAATTACGGAGACGTTAAGTTCTTAGACCTTCAAGAATCAGGTACATCTTTTGACTCCCAAATTATATTAAAAAAAACTATCTATGCAGTTTTATGTTTTATTATTTTTTGATCTCTTTTTTTAAACAAGAAGCTGACGGCTGAAGCTGCAACGGCAATTATGACGACGATTAAGAGATAAACAAATATTTTCTTTACTTAATCATAGTAAATTTTTTTTTTTTTAATTTTTTTTTGTTTTAATCGTTCCAACTTAGTACAACCTTTTTATAATAAAATGAAAATAATTCTTCATGAGACAATATTGCGTCGAAGATTTTTTTTTCCGAATATGGTAGGGTACATACAAATTTATTTACTTAAATATTAATTAATGATCACTTTATTATTGAAGTTCGACTTATTTAAATAGAGATGCAAAAGTATTGGATCAAACAGTAAGTACATTAAAGATATTTAAGTATTTTACTCTGAGACATACGCACAGTACGAGAGCTTATTCTCTCGACTGAATATTTTTTGTGTTCAGGGGATGTTTGGTCACTACAATTTGTCTGACTAATGAAATATAACTTATGTAAAAATAAGAACAGTTAATTTTAGGTGCAGCTAGTCTGACAAAAGTTTCGGTTCATTGCAAGTGTCTGGCCCTTTGCCTGCCCTGCCCAGGTGTCACAGAGCGAGCTCCACAAGCACTAAGGTATTCAAAGAACATGAGACGCTACTGAGAACCTAAGGTTGACATCACTTATTAAAAGTCAAAAAAACTACCACCCATTCCAAAACGAATGCCTCAGACCTGAGAAGAATGGGCGCAACAAACTCAGTGGGCTTTTATTTTCCATCAAAAAATAATTACAAAGTAATACTGTACAATTAAACTTATTATTTAATTGCCTGAGAACGGTCGCCCCATTCCCAATCTGTGGTATTATTAAGAAAGTCATTTATATTATAGTAACCTTTACCACACAAACGTTTTTTAACAATTCTTTTGAATAACGTTATACTTTTGTTTTGAACATTTTTTGGGATCTTGTTGTAAAAGCATATACATCGCCCCACAAAAAACTTACTAACTCGACTTAGCCGAGTAGTAGGCACTATAAGCTTATGTGTGTTAACATTATGGTGAATTTACATAATGGATTTCAATGTGAAAATAAGTTATGTCAGATCCCTCTGGCGTCTTGGACTAAGTTAACGTTCTAGGAAAATAATAGGAGAATACGAATGAAGACCAAATCGTGGATAAGATCGGAACTTAACGTCAAACGGATTTGCGCGCTTTTTGTTCGCTTTACTATGGATTTCTTATAAGGCGCTCTAATGAATACTTACCCTACAAAAACGAAAGAATATGCATATTTTATACCAAATAGGTTCTTATATTTTTTTTTTATTTCGTCCACCAATTGGAATAAATACAATACATACATAAAGATACTGTCTTTGCTATAAACGCTATAAACCTTGAGGCATAAGATATAAAGACTTATTTACCAGTGGGAGGCTCCTTTGCACAGGATGCCGGCTAGATTATGGGTACCACAACGGCGCCTATTTCTGCTGTGAAGCAGTGATGTGTAAACATTACTGTTTCGGTCCGAAGGGCGCCGTACCTAGTGAAATTACTGGGCAAATGAGAATTAACATCTAATGTCTCAAAGCGCAGGGCGTATCAATTACCATTAGCTGAACGTCCTGCCCGTATCGTCCCGTATTTTCATAAAAAAAAAACGTTGAGCACGAAAATATTTTAATTTTAATATTAATACAAATAACTAATATTAATTAATAGTAATTAAATGAGTTATAATTTATACTACTCGTAAGTAATTCACCTTTTTGGAACTTCACAGCGAACATAATGCGTAAATAATGAACTGATTAAAAAAAATCCACAATAAAAAAAAACATTTACTGTTTAAATAGTTGAAATTTGATAATTATTATTTCTAAATTATTTTGTAATTCTTTAAAAGGTACTATCCTAATTTATTTCGGATTTGTAATAGTTATATTAACGTAATAGCTATCACTTAAAACTAATAAAAGATGCAATAATAGGTTAAAAACTTGTTAATGGAGACATTTTTATATTATCTGATAATAAACAAAAGGAAATTAACTTAACTGTATCAGTGTAATTATAGCATATAGATTTGTAGATACCTCATTAAAGGGAAGTACAACAGCTTTATATCGTTAATTACTACAAGAAATTCGATGAGATTGAATAAAATAGATATAATTTTCAGATCAAGTCATAATGGACTCTAGAAAGATTAAGTCAATTTTGAAGAAAAATATTTGAATAAAATTAAATAGTTCAGATAATAATATCATGACCAATTTGTATTTTTTCCAATAAGACTAAAAATCGTACAAAACTTACCGCATAAAAAATACTCCGAGAATAAATAGAAACCTAGACATTATTCTTATATCTATAATACCACTTAAAAATATCACTTTAACAATTCACTATTATTTCATTTAAACTAATTTCTATGCATGACTAAAACTGCGAGGTATATACAAAATAAGAACTTGTTTGTTCTGAAGGTTGACAGGCGTGTTATGCGCACGCAAAACTACCGAGCACTGCACGTTTCAACCGTTAAACTCTTTTATTCATCCACGATCGAATCAAACAGAGTGGATAAAGAGACATGAAACGTCATCTCCGCTCCAATCATGCTTGCTATTTCTGGCTGAATAGCATTGAACACTTTTACGTAAAAAATTGACTTCTGTTTCTTCTATAATTTGTGATACTGATACTAATTAACTGACTAACTGCAGAAGATGGCTATTCGCGCTATTTATAACCTAAGTCCTAATCATTGATAGCAAAATTTAAAGTAATAAACATCTTAACTGTTGCTTCACAATAATATATTGTAAATTTCATGTGTATATACATAACATAACCATAATAATAATAAAATAACACCAGGAACAAACATAAACTTATAATGCCTACTACTTGGCTAAGTCGAGTTAGTATGTTGTAGGACAATGGTCAAATACATCGCCCTACAACATACTTGTTTTTACAACATTGCTGTTTATAAGTTTATAACCTAGGTCCTAAAGAATCATTCAGAGCAATATTTATGTAATAAACAGCTTAACTGTTGCTTCTCAATAATATATTGATAATGTTATGTATGTACATAGGCACATAAGAGAATTTCTGTTTTTTCAGTAGTTTTAAAGACGTCTATATCACATGCCAAAAACTACTAAATTCCGATATTGTTTCGGTGTTCTCATAAGCCTGCAAAGGCTAAAGTGCAAAAACTTAATAATAATCTTTAATATATAATCAACTATTATTTTGTTTTTATAGTAATTATATCTGAAATCTGAAAAACTTGAATTTCATTCATATGTTTCAATACGAAAAACAATAAGCAAGCAAGTAAATATGTCCCTACACTTTCATCATGGTTTTAAAAACATAATATAAAATTATAATTTATAATAGAGAGAGTAAATGTTCTATTAACAAAACTTTTTTTATGAAAGAGGAGGACAAACGAGCGTAGAGGTTATGTCAAGTGATCAACGTAGCCCATATTCTCTCGCAACACCAGGGGAATCATCACGCCTTTTATAAATTAACTTATTTTTTTTATGAAAAATTAGGGACGAGACGAGCAATACGCTCAGCTGATCGTAATTGATACGCTCCACCCAGTACAATGCAGTGCCGCTCAGGATTCTTGAAAAACCCAAAAATTCTGAGCGGCACTACAATTGCGCTCGTCACCTTGAGACATAAGATGTTGTCTCATTTGCCCAGTAATTTCACTAGCTTCGGCGCCCTTCAGACCGAAACACAGTAATGTTTACACATTACTGCTTCACGGCAGAAATAGGCGCCGTTGTGTTCCCCATAATCTAGCCGGTTTCCTGTGCAAAGGAGCCTCCCACTGGTGAAACTTATATCGTATCGTTTTGGAAACACCGCACAAAGAATCTCATTCCACAGCTTGATTTTACATGTAAGCAGCGCCACACATCCAGATATGGGGATGATATCGTAATTTGTCATTAAGCTTCTGGGAATCTCACTAACATATTCCAATTCTTGATGGGAACGGTACTTATGTGTTTTTCTGGCATCTGCGGCAAACACTTTCATTGATTTTTTAAAATAAAAATTATATTCTAAAAACTCCAAAGATATCATAAAAAAAACATAACATATCCTCAGACCACCTTCAGACGACACGGCTTTCGAAATAATGCACTAAAGAAACTCGAAAATATGAAATAACTATTTTTAAAATATCAACTCGCTTCCTGGAAACTAATAGTTTTATATTGTTTAGTCGTTAACGATAGGCCACGTAACCTAAAAATTATTAATGTTAATCCAATACTTAAGATTTCAGTTCTTTTCTACTGTCATCTTCATGAGACGAGTGCCACTTAACCCCTGAAAAAAGAGGGATGCAATCCACTCAAGACTAAGATGCAATTACTCTAAAGGTATAGACCTTTTGCGATGCGATCAAAAGAAAGGCCTACAAAAATAAGCATTTATTTAGTTATACTTACTTTTTACAGTGATATTGGACACATCACTAAATGCCAGCAACCTTGACCAAGTGAGTGAGGGGAGTTTGCTTCATTCCCGAGTCCCGACGACCGCATAACGAACTAACGAACAACGTACCAAGTATCTGCTCCCGCAGCGTATAAACTGTACTGACTCCTGATTGGCTCTTCTGTCGATAAACACCTTGATATCGATGAATGTGAGAGGTGTCCAATGATCAACAGAATTCGTTGATATTTTCTGATGAACGTTGTAATTAATGCGGTAACATATTGCTTGGAGTTTTCAAGCCTACATACGACTAGTTCTTGTTATTTAATTTATCAAAAATAAATCCATATCGCGTAGAGCATTACAAAGGCCGGTCACTTCAAAAATTTAGGCCATTTAAAAAAAAACAAATCAGAAACTATATGAAAAACCACTTGACCGTACCTATTCATCGTTAAGCTTCTCCAATTGTGTATGAAGCTGATACCTTGGTAGGGGACTCCCATCTCCATGTGTTCTACCATTCCGCCGCAGTCTTTGTCAAAATAAACTTTATTCAAATAGTCTTCAACTCAGACCTTTTCAATCGTCATTATAAGATTATTATCATTATATGAGCGAGCATGCAACCAAGACATCGCGTTTGGCTTATTTCGAAAAAAAAATATATAAATTAATTCACAAAGCGTATTGATAAATCACACGAAGAAAATTTAAAAATACTAGTAAACTATCGAATTAAATAAGTTTTGTGTTGATAGCTATCATAGTTTTATGATAATATAAAACAATTCAAATTAAAAAGCCTATTTTTCAAAAAAATAAATCTATCGAGATTTTTTTTCGTAATCGTGTTTTCGCAACTTCAATAATTTAAATAAAGAAATGAAGATAAACATGTCAAAAACTAGAACCGTAGTATTTGTTGGAGTATTTTAAGTAGATTTTCAAAAATGTTAGTTTTTAAGACTATAGCGCCTTAAATTACTAAATCTACCATAGGAACAAGTTGTAGTGAACAAGTCAAAATAACTCTGTTTAAGGCTTATTGCCAATCATTTTACACGTGCAGCCTTTGGACCGGCTATACGCAGATGGCATACAACGCGCTGCGAGTGCAATATAATGACGCGTTTAGGGTAGTGATGGGGCTGCCTAGGTTTTGTAGTGCATCCGGCATGTTTGCGGAGGCGCGCGTTGATGATTTTTAAGCGATCATTACAAAAAGATGCGCATCATTAATGAACAGGCTCCAGGCTAGCCCCAACACTGTCCTAAGCGCGTTGGCATGCAGGTGGGACTCCCCACTGCTGAGGCATTGGATAGGTTTGCATGCGCCTCTAGCTAGGTGCAACTTATTGTGAAAATAACTAGTACTAACAAAATTTTTAAGAAAAATTGTTACTAACTTAATAACTAATACTTATGGATGTATAGTGTCCGAAATAAATGATTATTATTATAGGAGGAAGTAGAGCTGGTGAAAAGAGTATACTAGAGACTCAACGGCCACTCTTTTAAATCAATATGTATTTTAGAACAGCGGTAATATATAACACATTAGCTTCTAAGGTATCAATATATAAATCGTAATCAGATAAATTAAAAATAAACTGTATAAATAGACATTATCGTATATTGGATGCATCAACCTTTAGGGCTTGAATCCATTGTTGTAAGGATGCTTCGTGAACATGATGATCGTGATTACTGTCATAATTAGTAATCGCATCCAACTAATATAATGATTTATTAACTATAACAGGTCTACCAGTCACCAGTGAGAGGCTCCTTTGCACAGGATGCCGGCTAGATTATGGGTATCACAACGGCACCTATTTCTGCCGTGAAGCAGTACTGTGTAAGCATTACTGTGTTTCGGTCTGAAGGGCGCCGTAGCTATGGAAATTACTGGAAAAATGACTTAACATCTTATGTCTCAAGGTAACAAGCGCAGTTGTAGTGCTGCTTATATTTTTTGAGGTTTTTCAAGAATCCTGAGCGACACTGCATTTTATTGGGCAGCGTGCATCAATAACCATCAGCTGAACGTCCTGCTTGTCTCGTCCCATATTCCCCTCGGCACAGACACAAGGACTAGCCACATATTTGAGTGAATGAGACAAGCTATCACACGACGCCGCAGCAAATCATTTAGTCAGCATGACGAACCATGTTAGCTTAGATTTATAGGTCTAGATAGAGTCTCTTGGTGTTAGACAACCGATAAAAAAAGGCCAGGAATATTAGTTTGATGTGCGTGACAAGCTACGTCTTACACTCGCGATTTGTATGACACTTTGTGTTTGTGCATTGCCCAAAATAAAGCTTAACTCTAAACTAAATTTTTTTTTTACGTTTTCACAACTGTCTTACGGCGGTTCCCAATATACTAACTAAAGATAGTGATAAATTACTACCTTCTACTGTCAGTAATTAGCTGTCAATAATCTGAAGCTGTTCCAATATACACGAAAAGTAATTTTCACGCCTTATATTGGGACGCGTGAATTGCAATTTCCATACAAACTTCTATCGCTGGTCGTCCCATTGATAGACAGCGTGTACGGATAAGGTGAGTTACAGTCGATAAGTTTATTGGGACAGAAAAGTCAACGATAGTTACGATTTTTATCTCAAGTAAGAGATAGAATGAATATTGGGAACGGTCGATATATAGAGGTATTAATTATCTTAAGTTATAAGCAAATGCAAGATAACTACAAAATTATAAAAATATATCTCGCAGACAAGCCTGAGCGTTGATCGCACCTCTGTGGTAGTTTCGAATCTAGTGTCAACTCAATCTCAAAAGCTAGGTAGCACTCTAGCAGCTAGAATTTGAATGCCAAACCTTGGTTCAGTACCAAATATGCAGTGGTGATTGACGCACACTCCTACCACAAACCGCTGAACAAATGGAACGCAGAAATTAACGATAGAAAATAATTAATTAATGACACAACCATTCGGTATAATTTTATGACATAAAACTAATGCAATTTCGATACTATTGGAATATTTCAGCAATAATCGTAAACCGCAAACATAATTTGTAATGCAACTATGCAGCATAATTGCATTATTACAACAGGTCTTTTTAACTAGTTGATGACAAAGAGTACACCCAGACACGTGGTATTCACCACTTATATTCGTTAGTATCGACTACGGTTACCTTGACACCAATCGATACATAAAACAAAAAAAAAAAACAATAATTATGTATGTACTTTATTGATTGATATGGATAAGATGTAGGGCTGCCAGTGAATAATTATTGCATATCTTATATATAAAATTCTCGTGTCACAATGTTCGTTCCCGTGCTCCTCCGAAACGGCTTGACCGATTCTCATGAAATTTTGTGAGCATATTGAGTAGGTCTGAGAATCGGCCAACATCTATTTTTCATACCCCTAAATGTTAAGGGTGGTCCACACGATTTTTTTATTTTTTATTTTTTTGTCATTTTTTTTTAAATTTGTTTTATTATGAATCAGCATTAAAATATACATACAACTTCAAATTTTCACCTATCTACGATGAACAGTTACTTTTGTATCGCGATTTTAATATCGGCAATACAACGTTTGCTGGGTCAGCTAGTAAAATATAAAGTTCTCATATTCACCTGTTAGGTAAATGGAAATAATATTTAACAGTTGTATTAATTTTAAGCTAATTTTCACACACACACACATTTTGTAGGGTTTTCTTGGATAAAGATGCAAACCTGGTGGCAGACTGTCATTGACGAAGCGAAAGAAATCGGAAAGACCTAGAGTGAAATTGAGAGAGATGCTCAGGACCGATCGCGATGGAGATGCACTGTGGATGCCCTCTGCCCCAGCCAGGTCGGGACGTCGGTTAGATTTTGTAAATTAAGTACTGTACGATAATTTGGTAGTAGAAGAAAAGGAAGAGTCAAGGAATTATTATATAATATTTAAATATATATCTAATATATAAAATTCTCGTGTCATGGTGTTAAACATTGAACTCCCCCGAAACGGCTTGACCGATTCTCATGAAATTTTGAGTGTATATTGGGTAGGTCTGAGAAGTGGACAACATCTATTTTTCATCCCCCTAAATGCACGCCAAATTTTTTTTTTAATTTTTCTGAATTTTCTTTTTAAATTTGTTTGATTATGAGTCAGCATTAACTTAGAGTAACTTCAAATTTTCACCCGTCTACGATTAACAGTTACTTTTGTATCGCGATTTTAATATCGGTAATACAACGTTTACTGGGTCAGCTAGTATATATACATATACTTTGATGGCGGCTCGAGACGACTACAGTCTACCAGAATACACAATTAAAGTTATATAGGTAAATGCTTATACCTACTAAAAAGATAAAGAATAAAAACAAGTTGTTTTAATTTAATAGTAGGTACACACCATTTTTATGACAGAAGCTTAAGAAATTTACTGATAAGGCATTTCGAAAACACATTTTTATAACTGTGCAAGCCATAGAATATGGGATATTCACTCTTTTTCTACTTATTAATAATATCAAAAAGTTAGTACATAGTTATACTTTTATGTATTTTATTTTAATAGACTCTGGTGGCAGCCCTAAATATTTAATTATAGCTTAACCGATTCATCTTTGACGCACAAGATAAAATCGACTGCTTGTTATTAATGCATAATTATTATGTATTGTATACGGTCAAAACAATGTTGCACTTTTATAATGCTTTTGTTTGGTTGAGAAAAGGCATAGTCCCGGGCTTATTAAGGTAACTTCTTCTCTCTCAGATCGCCATTTGTTTCCGAAGCGGTGGTAGTGTTAGAAGTGATATCAAAAAGAATTCTAAAGGAATCAATTTGGAAGAAAATAATGCCTTTTATGCTTTTATGCCCTTTGCTATGCAAGCGTGTACAGGCAGAGGCGATTAGGTGACCCGTAGCTTTCCTTAAGCGGATAAGAGCGAGTCTGACTTACGCATGGAGGGTTCCGTACTGATATAATAACAAAGATCAAGTCTTAAAACTAAATGATATTTTGCTGAAAAAAATATTTAAGTTACTATATCTACCATTATATCTTCGGAAAACTTTAGAAAAGTCTTTACTTTAAAAGCCGTAAAAAGAAAATATAAAAAACTCAACGGCAACACTTACAAATCAAATAGACTATAGAGTATTTTACAATGGCTGTAATATACGGTATAACGACAAAGCGTTTAAGGTTCTGCGTCCAAAATATGAATCGTGTTCAAAGTTAAAAAGCGTTTTATCTATTATTTTTTTCATAAAATATGATAAAAAATAAACTGAATTAACATAAATTCCATAATTAATGGATCCATCGACGTTTAAGAGCTTGAATTCATTGCGTTCTTGGGAGGTTAGTGAACATGTTGGTCGTGATTACTGTCATAATAATTAGTCATTGCATCAAACAAATACAATATTATATTATTAAGCCTAACTATTCTTCCGTGTAAAAATAATAAAACAAAAAAAAGTGGTATTTCCTTACATTTTTAGTATAACATAATATCTTTGCAAAGATTGATCCTTATCAACAACAGAGTCTATTGGTTCAATAATACAGGGTGCATTTTTTTTTAAATCATTCGGGTCGATTTCCGTCAAAAGTTCAAGAAATTTAAAAAAATTAAATATGCAGTTATTGATTTTTTATAAATAGGGCATGACTCTTTTCACGAGTTTTCACCACCACCTTGTATACGTACATAGTGCAATGTAAATATAACTTAGCCTACCGTGCCTTTTTTATACAATAAGAGGGGGCAAAACGGGCAAGAGTCTCACGTGAGGGGGAGTGGTGAGGCAGCTGCCTATGAACATCCGCAACACCAGGGGTCAAGAAATGCGTTGCCGGCCTTCATGGTTTGAGATTTTAGAGTAAAACTTTTTTCAAATGGTACCTATGTAGTTCTTCTTTTAAAAATGTGCAACATTCGATTATCGATTTTTAGTTCATTTTTTTATTCAGTTTAGACAAGAAAGATACTTCGAAAATTCGAGACGCGGAACTAACGCGGCAGATACAGTATATACAACAACAATATCAATGTTGCGTTTGGAGAGGGGACTGCTAATGAACGCACCGTGGTATTTTGGCTTAAACGCTTTCGTGATGGAAACCTTTCTTTGAAGAACCACGTGGAAGACCGCCCACCGAATAACAATGCATTGAAGGAGACTGTGGAAGCGGATCCGAGCCACTACCCAGGAATTAGCAGCAGATTATTCCAAGCTTTATAAGGCCGGCAACGCTCTTGTGATTCCTCTGGTGTTACAAGAGAATACAGGCACATGACTAACTAGCCCATAGGCTGCGGTCATTGCCACCAAAAACAATCAATTCAATAGAGGTCAATATTGCTAACACAAACAATACTTAGGTATTGAATTAATATCAAATAACAATAATGTTGCATACGGCATTTACCTACATCCGGGTGTGTTATAAATCCATATTCATTTTAGTAGGTATATAGATCGTGAGTTCCGGATAACTATTGCCCATGGAGACAATTAGATACAACTTATGTATGAATAATTGAGGTTGATAGGTATCTACTACACATATAATCGATGACTGCAAGTAGATAACGATTAGTAGAGAATAATTACTGTGAGGACTACCTATGTTGTACTAAAAGTATACCTATCAAAGTTCACTGCCCACTGGTTAGCAACGTATCAATCAGTAGGTATCAATGCACCTCCGGACATCAAAGCAATAACTATTTTTTATTAGCCTAATGGATCCCACTGCTGGGCAAAGGTCCTCCAGGTTTACCTCACTTATCTCGGTCCTGGAGGTCTATTAAGAAAATCGAAAGCCGAAGTTTCGGTCTGAAACGAAAGAACGACGAACTTCGAATTAAATCCTTACCAAAGTTTTTCGGATCCGAATATTGCAGACGGATTTCGTTTTGGAACCATAGACATAACCATAAAAAGTGAGGTGAAACAGCGGAAAAAGTCAATGCCAAGTGAATTTGGGAATAGGGTAAACGAAAGAGAAAATGTCTAATGGCGAACTTCGTATCGATCTTCGGATCCGAAACACTTTCGTAATAGGAAAATGTACGATCCGTCAACCGAATCTTTGTATTTCGATTTTTCTAATAGGGCTCCTGTGCAGCTCCGACCAGTGCTTATTATAGACATCCAGATCGTCTCCGTCACCGCCATCGTTTTCGGGGTCTGCCTCGACGTCTTGAAGCACCCAATGCGTTACGACCAGTGCCCATCGATCTGTGTGCATCCAACATATTATATGCCCAGCCGAGATCCACTTTAGCCAGGCGGTTTTTTCTCCCACATCAGCAATGCCAGTTCTGGAGCGCCGTTGGGTATTTCTATTGCGATCGGTCCGCTTGGCTCTCAGAATACTGCTCTCAAAGAATAGTTCGTCAGTATGTTACCTTGAAGACAGTTCACGAATGTAAGTTCTATACCTACATAGTACCTATTTGCATATTTGCGTACGAATGTCATATTTTTTATGGTTAAAGTTTAATCACATTATATTTTTTGTAGTCTTAAGGTGTCTTAAGGTATAATAACTTATAGGCTATAAGGTATAATACTAGGTAATATTAATTAGCCTGGCCATTAATATAATATCAACTTAAAAAGTTCTAATTTTATATTTTTTATTCAGTAGAACGCGTTTAAAACCTGTTTAGAAATTTCAAACTCAAATAGAATTGCAGTGATTGCCTTCCATAAATGCCTTCCTTCTGAGGGTTTGGAGCCGAAGGTCATTTAGAAGACACTTCAAAATCTAAGTACATATCATTGTATACATAATAAATTGAGGAGTCTTTAACACAGGCGCTATATTGCTTAAAAGGAGGGTCCAATAATAAACATTGATTTATGTACATACTTGGTAAAGAAAACAAACACTTTTTGTATTTGTATATCACTCATATGTTCGTATACACTAATATCGATAGATACACCAATACATCCACTGTCGAAGACCATAGATCACGCGTGCTGTTAGAACTAAATAATTTGCTACATTCAGAAATCGCCGAAATCCAAGGAACATTAAATTTATCGCAAGACAAAGATTTCTGCTAGGACTTTCGTGTAACATCAAAGAAGATCTTAAGCTTGTGCTTATCGTCGATATACAGCACGTCATGAACTAAAACAAACCCTACAGTAAGAGTGACTCGATAGAATAGCTGTCCCGATAAGCGGAAGAAAAGTATCTACATACTTATGGAAAAAAAATACAAATGAAAAGTACTACAATAAGCAAAATGATTAAGTGTACCTACACTCAAAATCCAAAGAAGCTTCACGAATGTTCAAAAAAAAGTGGTTTCCCTATCATGGAATCACAAAGCTTGTCAATAAAGAAGTGAAGATTTCAGCCAAAGTGTATCACGACACTGTCTTAGATCGTGTTGTGAAACCTCTTAGCTATAAGATTTTTGAAAATGTCCCTTGGACTTTCCAGCAAGACACTGCCACGACAAGACCAGTCTCGACCTATCCAAGCTTGGCTGGAAGCCGACGTCTCGGAGTTTATATAAGCTGAAGACTGGCCCTCGTCTAGCCCTGACCTAAACCCCTTGAACGACGAAGTATGGTCATCCAAATGTTGTGAGCCTTATGGGGCTGTTTCGCCTCTATACGAGAGATCTTCATCATTATTATGGATTTCCGCAAAATACCGCCTAATTCAATAAATTTTCTTTGATAATGGTCAGTTATGAAGACGTGGCCTGTACTCTTAACGACACGCTGATAGCGAAAGCTCCCATAGTATAAGTGCGTCAATACATAGGTAATAATGATGATAAGATTTTTTTTTATTTAATACACAGATTGTAGTTATTAAATTCATATAACTTTTATTAGGATTATATAACGTCATTAAAAATACCTGCATTTTTATTTGTAATAATATTATCGTAAGAAGATAAATAAATAAAAATGTATGTAACTTGCAGCGCCTCTAATTCATCATGGCCTTTTCTCTCGAAGAGGAAGGGAAGCTCGAAGCAATACTAAAATATTGTTGAAACTGTATTGTAGGCAAACAGACGGTAGGCTGCAGTGCACATGTAATTTCTATATAGTACCTTAGTTGGGCTAGGTACCAAGATAATAAAGATTATAATTTATAGACTACCACAATAATTCTTAGATGATACGATGATATTCTAATTATAATTAATGAAGGTGAATAAAAGATAATTATTAGTACAAAAATTAGTGTTCTTTTAATTTAAACATCATCATTTTAATTTCCCCTATCACTTAATTGTGAGTTTTCTAATGTCAAGTCACAATTCACAAATAGGTAATAGCCGATAGGGGATGGTGATTCGACAATTTTTTTTTATTTATTTAGTGGCACGGGATGCAAGTCCATCGGCCAGTGTCATAGTGCTGCCATTGTGTATATTCCATATTTCAGGTTAGATAAGTTCATAAACTTGACTAATTTGCATACAAAGTTTTGGTAGCATGTTGGTGTAATTTTAATCAGTATTGAATATTTCTTTAATATAAATGTAAAGTATCATCACAAACAGTGAGAACAATCTCCACCATAATAAGGAGTATGGCAGGCGCGTGTGTCATTCTGTGATTTAGGTACGAAAACATACCTACAGACGCGAGGAATCGTAGAGGAAGATACGCGCTGTTTTTATTCTAGGCATATGTGGATATTCTCCTTCCTGTGTTTATTTGATTTGAGTAAGAGTTTTGTCAAAGATGTGGATGCGTAAAAAGCAGTGTAAAGATGAGAACCTATCGACTGGAATTCGGAGTAAGGCAGGGTGAATTGATTTTAACTACGCTCTTCAATATTTATGTGATGACCTTATAAAGGGCCTCAATAGTTCTAGAGCCGATTGTTATATAGATGGCGTTAGCGTTATGGTTATTATATTACGCTGATAACATGGTGTTAAGGCTTCCGATCTGTTAAACATACTCGACTATTCATGGTCTTTATTACAACAGTAAAAAGTGCCAACTGATGGTTTTTGATTATGATAGTATATTGTAGATTAATGTAGTTATGTTTTAGATTGAAGTATTTTGATAGTATACCGCTAATAAAGCTAAATGATAGCACACTTCGAAGAGTGGAAATAATTTAATAGGTAGGTTCAGCAAGAACCATATTAGAATATGTTTAAGTCCATATTCTATTTGCAAAATGAAATGGGTGAATGTGCAGGTGTGCGAACAGAAAAAGACAACAGCACACAATGCTAGGTGATATTAATAGGTACTATGATTACATTATTTATACATACTGACATTATTTATTGTAAATACATTATTAAGGATTTATTAAGTCTTATAATAAAATTGAAGTTTTGAATAGTATTTTCTTTACATTAATAGAGAAGATGGTCGAAAATTATCTAACACCTGGGATCAAATAATCTCTGAATTAAAACCCATAACTACACATACCAAAAATGAAGAGGACACTGTCAGTAAATTTTACCATAAACCATCTGTGTACAGCAAATACCACCTCCGAGGAAATAAATGGCGCTAAACTTCATAATGACAACTATGACAAATACTATCTTTGACTCACTTCATCTGCAGTCCCCCTGAAAACGAGATCTGGAAAGGTCTTGAAACGTCGGGTTAACTAAAATAACAATGTAACGTTTACGCAAACATCTAATGTAAAACCGTTACAATTACACGCGTTTTAATCCTTTAAAAGTGTTTTATTTAAATGAAGTTTTGAAGTAATGTATAAATAAACTCAGGCCTATGCTATTTATTTCTTCCAGACGTAGTTATGCTACGAAGGCATCGACCTTAAAACCCATAGATTCCTAACAAAGGCAAATATTCAGTTACCACTTGATCTGTTTATTGTTTGACTAATAACGATATGTTCGGATTTTTGATGACCGATATTTTATTACTGATAGTTTAACCAGTGGCTTCTTTGTACAGAATGCTGGCTAGATGGGTGGGACCACAGTGGTGCCTTTTTCTGTCCCAAGTGTTTAAGAATTATTGTTTCGATTGATTGACGACGAAGCTAGTGAAATTACTGAATTAGTGGAATTGTGTAATGAACATCTTACGTCTCAAAGTGATGAGCCACTATGTGGTGATGAGATTACCATCTACCATGAGGTCTTACGACTTGCTCGTCACTTTTTTTCATAAAAATTTATTTACCAAGAAACCTAAGTATCTACTCTGTTATAAGTTTGATGTACAGAGGATTTAGGATTGGTGATTTATATTTCATTGTAATTGACAATTGCAACACACAAAAACTTTAATTTTAATCCTGGAACTTAAACTATTACAGATATTTATAATCTGCTCTGAGGCTTTAAAAATTATTCTTCACTAACTATAATATAACGAAAAAGTTAAACCGTCAATTAGATATTATACATACAACGTGAAACCCCTATTATCATACGAACGATTATTAGAACTGGAAGAATGCTTAAATAAAATTAACTATGATATAATGGGAATTTCGGAAGTTAGACGACAGGGTCACAAAATAGAAGAACACAGCACTTTTATTCTTTGTGACATGGGGTCCACACCCAGTCTATACGGGGTGGGATTCATAATACACAAGTCACTTAAAAATAATATAGAAAGCTTTATTGGCATAACAGAACGAGTAGCAATTTTCAATATGGTCATCATCGAAGGTAACATGATACCAATAATACAAGCATACTCACCCACAGAAGAAGCAAAAGATCACGAAAAGGACGAATTTTATAAGACCATAGAAAAGGCATAAGAAACAGCACACACACACACATTATTCTAATGGGAGACTTCAATGCAAAAGTCGGAACCCCCAGAAAAAACAAACATATTATTATGAGAAAATACGGAAACGGTGTAAGAAAAAAAAATGGTCATAGACTGGTTAACCTCGCCCTAGAACATAGGCTAACAATTATAAATACTTGTTTCAAGAAAAAACAAAACCGCAGATGGACGTGGCGATCACCAGACGGCCAAACCAAGAACGAGATTGATTACGTCCTCTCAAATCACCCAAAATTATGCCAAAATATAGAAGTTTTGAACCTCAACTACGCATCAGACCATCGCCGACCATATCAGGTGTAAAATCAAGCTTACTACGCAAAAGAAAAATAGAACTAATTTCACAAATAAGAAAATAAGTCAACTTAAAAACATAGATGAAATAACAAAATACAAAGAACACCTAATATGCTTTCTTTCGGAGACACCCAGTCAACGCACCAACCATGAGAACAAACCTGTGCAGAACGCCTACGATAAAATAAAAAAGGCCATCCAGCAAAGTCATATCCTTACGAAAAGTAATAGAGAAGGTAATAAAAACCACAAAATATTACAAGAAAGCACTCTAAAATTATTAAAAAGAAGACAAGAACTACAAAAAACTAAAAATAAAACACGCTCAATGAAAAATGAACTCTCCGCACTGTATAAACTTATTCATAAGTATATCAAGAGGGATTATGCAAAATATAGACAAGAAATAATAGAGAAATATCTTCAGCTTTACGGTAGTTCAGGAAGAGCATACAAAGAACTTAGAATAAACAGATCTTGGATAGAAGGACTAAAAATCCTTGATAAACACATATATAATAGAATGGATATTGTCAGCACGGCAACCGAATTCTACTCAAACCTCTATAGAGACAATACACGAATTACCACTACTGACAAAACAGAAACAGAAACTGTAGACTGCCACTCTATACAACCAATCCAAGAATTTGAAGTAATTAACTCAATAAAGAAACTGAAATTCGAAAAGAGCCCTGGATCTGACACAGTCACAAATGAAGCACTAAAATATGCCTACCAAATATTAGCAACACCACTAACAGTACTCTTTAATATTGTACTTCAAAGTTCTGAAACGCCGATAGAGTGGTCTGAAGCAGATATCATACTTATATATAAAAAGGGTGACCCAAACTCTACGTACTCTACTATCGACCACATTCACACCATCGAGTTAATTATAGAGAAATATTAAGAGTTCCAGAGACCTCTATACATAAGTTTCATCGACTATCAAAAAGCTTTCGACTCGGTTACACACTTAAGCATATGGGAAAGCTTAAAAGAACAAGAGGTGCCAGATATATACATAAACGTTATTAAAAGTATATATAATAACAACATAGGAAGAATAAAGCTTGAAACCTTAGGCCCCGCCTTCCATATAGAAAGAGGGGTAAGACAGGGGGACCCGCTTTCACCCACTATTTTCATATCCATCCTTGAAAGCATCATGAACAAGTTGGACTGGAGTAAAACAGGACGCAATATAAAAGGCGCCTACTTAAGTCACCTTGAGGTTCGCCGATGACCAGATACTTTTGTCCGAGACAGCCAACGAGCTGCATTCTATGATAGAATCTTTACAAAAAGCGAGTATGAAGGTAGGACTGGAAATGAATCTAACGAAGACTACGATAATGACTAATACACGAAAAAGACCTATAACTATCAATGGTAATCCCTTAGAATATGTGGAAGATTATATTTACCTGGGGAAAAGGATAAGATTCGAGAAAGGCAGCAAAACCAGAGAAGGATTCAACAAACCTGGAATAAATATTGGAACCTAAAAGATATATTTAAAAGCTACTTACCAAAAACTCTCAAAGCTAAAGTTATGAACACATGTCTACTACCAAGCCTAACTTATGGAAGCCAGACCTAGAAATTCTCACATGCATAAAATTAATACATGTCAAAGAGGCTTAGAGCGTAGCATGTTAAACATAAAGAAAATGGATAAAATACGACACACAAAGATAAAAGGCATCACCAAAGCTACAAACGCTTTGACCTTCGCCCAAAAGCGGAAATGGCAATGGGCTGGACATGTAGCGAGAATGGCTGATAGAAGGTGGACCATAAGAGTTACCCAGTGGAAAGGTCCTTCAGGCAAGAGGAGAAGGGGAAAACCCTTAGCCCGCTGGGAAGATGATCTGAAAAGATTAGCTGGCATAGACTGGTGCTCCATAGCACAAGACCGACAAGAATGGGCATCTTTGGAGGAGGCCTTTACTCATACAGGGGTTCTTGTTAACCCATAAATTGTTTATATTATATTTTAATTTAATGTTACACATTACTAAAAAAATAACCAAAACTAAATTACAAATACAATGTAAATTGGTGTTTACTGTAAAAAAAAACTATTGTTAACAAGAAATAAAAAGGCTTATTATTATTATTATTATAACTATAATATGAAACCGAAAGCTGATTATTATAGTGAAGCGTGACAATAAAAAGATTTTTTATTGGAAATATACTTGGTCACTCGTGATTACGGCAACACCAAGTTTTAGTTGTCATCTATCATTTATCTCTTGTCAGTTGTCAGTGACTGATTCGCCAGAGTTTATTGATAGAATAACAAAAATAAATTTCTGAATTTGCATGTAACTAGTTGTAGTAATAACGTATTAGTGGCAAAATAATTTCTGTAAAATCTGAGCTTAGAGTGGTATTAGTTTCATACTTTCATTAATGATATGATACATTTCATGTTCTAAGATTAAATAGACAGTATAATTCAAATTACATCTAGTGATTTTAATCGATTTTTCTCGTGATGTGATATTGTCAATAATTGTGCAAGATGAGTCTTTCTATACGTTTTTCAAGTTTAATTTTGTACTTAATAGTGTCATGTGATGCCTCAGGAACCGATATAGCTCTTGACGCCAAAGCTACATTGCTACATAGAATAGACAGTTTAAATTTGCTTATTTATACATGTCTTCTGACTTTAACGGTATTGACTATTTGGGTTTTTAAACATCGTCGTGTGAGCTGGCTACATGAAACTGGATTAGCTGTGATATATGGTACGACATAATAAATAGTATTACTTCAATAATATGCTTTGCAAGGCCAGTCAGAATATAATAATGATTACTAAAGCTACCTTTTTTAATATATCTATTGGATGGAATCAATAGAGTATTAAAATTTGATATATAAAAAAATTGAATCTAATTTACCTAACTAGAGACAAGTAACCCTGTAAATGAGTTATTATTCATATTACTTCATAGTTTTACCGTATTTTTCATAAAAAGTGATGATCAGCATTATCTCAAAACAAAGACTAAAACTTTTAATTCAATAATTTTCACTCTTAATAAATTTTTACTTGTAATTCATTCCAAAATATTGCATGTATTTGCAGCAAATACATCTAGAATATTTTATAATTTACACTACTGTAGTAATGCAATTAAACAAAATATTCCAAGTGCTGTAAGAATTCTGAATGATGACTGTTTTGTATTATCATGGCACTTGATTCTATCTAATGTTAAATAATCAAAAAATCTCTCTGTTTTAGGGCTCATTGTCGGTGCAATAATTAGATATGCAGGCAGCACCAATGAACTCACATACATTGATGCTCACCCAGATCCTGGTAGCAAGTACAACTTATCTGTTCCACCAGATATGGTCAGGTTTCATTTTCCAGATAAAATACAAATAACAGGAGGTAAGTATTTATTTTAATATTATTATTATCAATCTGATATATATATCAATGATGTTCTGTACATAATTTAGACAAATAACATCATATAAAAATGTAACATATCACAAAATGATGTATGTAATGTAAAATATAATCACCATAAGAAACTTCGACTGCTGTATACATTCATTGCTGAATTTACTCCAGTTGTTTAAAATATGTTTGGTCAATGAGCAGCAGTAGAAAACATTTATTCAGTTCAGGTTTGATGTGGACATTGATAGTTTACACATGACTAAGGAGAAAAGTGTGCTTACATTGTCTTTAAGCACACTTGTACTAGTCAAGGAGTCTTGTTTAAGAGTAGTAGGTATGCAGTCCTGGAGAATCCGTCCCTGGGCACCCACAATTAGGGTCTGTACTTAATAGTTGTTGCCCAGGCTGCCCACCGTATTCTGGAAGGGGTAAATCTGAGCTGACTCGGGGCAAACAGAGCAGGAGGTTGAAATCCTCCTCCTCACTCGCTGCGGACTTCTGCAACATTAGGGGGCTTCACTCAAATTTAAATGCCACTTTCACCTGGAGACGGCGAAGACGGCCCTGCTCTTTTTAACCGCGACACAGATATCCTCCCTGGGTGATTCATCTTACCTTTCATAACCGGGGTATAATTAGGAACACTACTTGATACCACGGGCTGGCATTTGTGTTTACGTCAGGGAGGATGTCTGTTCTCGACGCCTGAGTTTTCTTGAAGGACAGGACCTATCTGACTGCAAACAAATGTCCTTATAATATGTGCATAGAATGTCATCGTAATATATACTTAAACTTAATTTTACTGCAATAGTATAATCATTTTTTATTGTATATAATGTGTAGAAAAGCTCAGAATGATACTCCCTTGCTACTTTAGACTACTTCAGACTACTTCTTGTACAGTAACTATAGAATTAATTGTTGTAGATACACCAGTCCCTAACAAAACTTATGCATATAGCTTCAGGGGAGAGATAGTAAATGTTGAACAAAATGAAATCGACTTGAAGGCAACATTTGATCCTGAAATATTTTTCAACATAATATTACCACCAATCATATTCCATGCAGGATATTGCTTAAAGAGAGTAAGTATTTACATTTCAAAACTTTGTGTTATTTCTGAGTGATACCACTCACTTCTGGCATTAAATATACAAATTTAATTTGTACCAAATTTTATGGACAATGTGGGACTCTAACTGCACCGCTTGGGTTCCATTCGAGCACATTGACTGTAAAATCTTGGTACACCTTGTTCAACTCTCAGGTTGTGGCACCACCACCTACAGCATCTATCTTACAGTTGATAACCTACTCAACCCCAATAATTGCATACTAGGAAATTGAATTGAGATGTCACTCTTGCAAATCTAAACTTTTTCTAATTTTTAAGTGGACATTCAGATGGAACCCGAGAGGTGCAGGTTTGAGTGCCACATCATCCATAAAATTTTGGTGTAAATTATATTTGTATATTTACATTTCAAAAATAGTAATAAGGTTTATGTTAATATATTTCCACTCTAACTCTTGTGCATGTCTTTTTTATGCTGGCAATTAAAAGATCAGTGTTGGACTTACTTGAAGGTTGTGCTGTGTTGTTGATAGATGGTTTTGATTTTTTAATTAACTGCAAAAGACCCGAACTCAAGTTTTGAGAATTTAGTGAATAATTAAATATGCAGGTAGTGCAAAAAAGAAGGTTCTGGTGCAAGGTGGTTTAGAATGGCAACCTTGTGGGGAGAAGTGCCCAAGATGAAGACCAAAAATGTGCTATAAAGCAAGCTAAAAGATTAGACAGGGCAATTTGGGTGCATGTATGACAGGTATACAAGGCACCAGAATAAAAAGACCTACACCATATAAAATAATATTGTTGTGCTATTCCTTTTTGCATTAGTTTCTCATAGAGATTATTATTAACGAAAATAAACTGAAGAAAGCTGATCATGTGAATGTTGGACTCATACTATGATCCAATATTTTGTGATATGACATATGAAGTGTCCTCTTCCATCATACAAGATATAATACTACATTCTCTTTAAATACTTTTGTATTTGCATAGTGGTCATTCTGGAATACACCATTATTGTTTTTTTTTATTGTTTCTTTATATAGTGGCAATATAAAGATATAGTCAATATATCAATTGTTTAATGAGTATTAGAAATAGTAATAAATTTCCCATTAGTTGTGTAAAGAACACTCATACCTAGGTAACACTGAAAATGTTTAGAAAATTAAAAACGGCTTAATGTAGAAAGTTGCCAATACGTTTATTGTTTTTCGAAGTAATCTCCGTTCCTCTCTACACATCGTCGCATGCGATGGAACCACTGAGAAAAGCAGTGGGCCCACGCAATTCTTCCTTAGGGGTCTCTTTTATGGCATTTTCGTACGCTTTCACCGCATCTTCAGGGCTCGTAAAGCGAATACCTCAAAGCTAATTTTATGTTTAGTTCTTGGGAATAAATAAGACTTACACGGCGCCAGGTCAGGACTGTATGGCGGATGACTCATTATCTCGACACCTGCCATAGTCAAATATTCAACAGTCCGTTTTATGGAGTGCGCTGAAGCATTGTCGTTGTGAAGGAGGATCCTGCTTTGAGGGCGCTGCTGTCGAATTTTTTCCAAGACAACAGGCAAACATCGATTGACATACCAGTCTACAGTAACTGTCCTAACGCGAAATGACCTTTCCGACCAATGAATGAGGCAATCATCTTTTTTCCTTGACTTCTTCCTTTCTTTACTTTAGTACCGATCCTCGAAAGGAAACACCCACTGAGCTGATTGTCTTTTGGTTTCGGGTACGTAGCGATATATCCAGCTTTCATCACCTGTGACGATGTCAAATACAGCATTGGACTCACCGCCGTTGAACTTTTCTAACATTTGGCGACACCAGTCCATGCGAAGGTGTTTCTGGTCGTCGGTTAAAGTATGGGGAATCCATCTGGTACAAAGCTTCCTGACGCCTAAATGTTCGTGTAATATTTTTTGAACTTGACTCATACCAAGGCCTAGACTTGCCCGTATCTGCTGATAGGTCACTCTCTTATCTTCCTCTATCATGCGTCGCACGGTACTGATGTTATCTTCAGTAGTCGCTGTTAAAGGACGTCCTTCACGCGGATCGTCATTAAGATTGCTACGTTCACGCTTAAACTCGTTAAACCAATTGTAAATAGTGGCACGAGATGGGCCTTCATTAAAAAATGCTAATCGCAGCCTATCATAACTTTGTTATTGAGTAAGCACACAACGAAAATTTTCTCGCGTTAGGTTCACATTCACGTGTAACAAGAGTTTTAGATTTGCCGCCAATTCACAAAAACAAATGACAAATGCAATACACTACATTAGGTTACCAAAGAGTTCTAAAATTGAAACTTAAAAAAGTTTTCATTCGCAATCTTTCTAACTGGTCAGTTCTAAACATTTTCAATGTTACCCACGTAATAGATTTTATGTCAGATTTAGCTATGGCACCTTCAAAGTAGCTTAGTCTTTGAATGTTAAAAAGTAATTTATTTACAGAAATATTTCTTCCGCAACTTGGGTGCAATCTTGACATTCGCTATGGTGGGCACAGCGCTCTCTGCCCTTGTGATTGGGTCACTGATGTATGGCTGTGTACAGTTGATGCCAGCATCATTGGCGTCTAGTTTCACATTTCTGGACACATTGTACTTTGGGGCGTTGATATCTCCAACAGATCCCTTGACTGTTCTTGCTATTTTCTCTCAACTAAAGGTAAACAACATATTTACAATTAATTTGTTTTGTAGATTTGATAATTCTAGACTATGTATTGTGTTTAATGAAACATAAACGAGAACAAAAGCTATGGAGCTCCACATAATAATTTAAAACTATGTAGCTTCCAAATAATAATTTCATTTCTTACTTTAAAATTTTTAGTTCTTCAAGGAGTTAAATTAGCATTGCGAGATGTTATGATTTACACATAATTCAGGACTTCTTCTTCTTTATTTTATATAATTACTTACTATTTATTTGCCAGCGTTATTATTTCATTATAATTTAATCTGCCAAACTTTGTTAAGGGCAATACATGTATATAGTTTATAGAATTAATCTGTAGTATAGAAATGCTGTAAAGTTTGCTTAAAATAAATAAATCTTATATCTTTAAACGAGCAATACTTGTATATATATATAATCTGAATACTCGGAAACGGCTCCAACGATTTTCATAAAATTCAGTATGCAGGGGATTTCGGGGGTGATAAATCGATCTAGCTAGGTTTCAATTAAAAAAAATGGTTTTATCCATGTTTGAATGAGAAACAGCTACAATAACATTAGAATACAAAGGTAAATTTCGCCACTATATACAAGACTATTATAGCTCAGATGGGACATTGGGTGATCCGGAAAGCAGAAGACCCCGGTTCGAATCCAGATGTCCTATTAGTTTTTTTTTGTTCAAGTTTTGTACATTCTTAAAAATCTGAGCAAGGCTCGGTCGTCCGGATATTAAAAATAAAATTTTCAAATGTTTGTGTGACTAGTGTTCTTACTTTCAAAAAAAAATCATCACTAAATTTAAATTAATCATAAATCCTTTATTTTGCTAGAGAATATGTAACAATGGGTGTAAATAGTTTTAAGGTATCAATGTTATCGGCCATTTCTGGCATGCCAAGTCTGGACTGTAAAAATATTACCGCGGTGCCATGAATAATGGTGAACTAGATTTATATCTACTCTAGTCTAGTCTATCTAACTTGTCTTGCTTATGATGAAGTGGAAAATATTCTGATCAGACTGACATGACAAACACACGCATTGTATAGATGGACCCAATTAAAGGTCCAATTCAAACCCACATGCACACACACAACACACACAATTAATTGTAAATTTGGTTTTTAATCATTCTGTTTATTTCTATATTGTTTACTAAATAAAATGTATCTGTTAATGAAGTTGCGAGATATTCCCAATACAAGTGTCCTAAGACAACTTACTGGGAAGTCTCAACCACTAAAAAATGTATATGTAATCTTTGAAGTAAACGAAGTTTATTTATTATTATCTGAAATCATAATAATTAAGTATTTCTATAAGCATGCCAACTATTTTAGAATTTTAAGTGAAGTAAGTTCAACTGAGATGGCACACATAGTATTCTATTCTTTCTACTGTCGCGTCTGTGGTAGACGAACCATAATTTAGGCAATGTCACGTTAAAGTTAACTACCAAGCTATGAGTGTGTGTTTTCTAATTTTATAGTTAGCAATCGAAAAATAAGATTAAACAAAGCTTATTGCTTATTATACCTGAAATAAATATACTGTTAAAGGACATAAAAAAATACTTACATTCTTAAATATATGTGCTTAGTAATATCTACAACTTAATCTTGCTTTCTGGGCAAGGGATTTCTCATATAAGTATATAAGATATCTTAAACATGATATTTTGGTAAATCAAATCAAAATCACTTTATTAATCTATGTCAAGGAAATGATACTAATGAATATAAAAAGTTTTTTTTTATTTGTATATATCGCCACTTCGGAAAGGGTTGAGCTTAAATGAGAAGTATTGGCAAGAAACTCATTGCCACTCTTTTAAATCAACATTTATAGCTTCATCTATTTACAAATCAGTGATGCAACAAAAATAGGTACTCAAACGTCAAATACTCAACGCCGTACACGAGTAAGTCAAAAAAGTAATGTTAATACGTAAAAACTATTCCCGACTCGTGGTCACACCAGTTTATCACACCAGTGTGACTACGAGTATTTTTTTTTCCTCGTCGTCACACCAAGGGTTTGACTACACCTTGTTGGTAATTGATATTATAAGTGATGTGTCAATTTCTATTCTAATGATCTCGACATTCTCGATAGTTTAGATAACGAATGACTATGCACGGAAAATGTTTTTTTCCTCGTCTTCACACCACGGGTTTTACTGCACCTTAATTAACGTAGTATTTACGTAAAATGGCCTAACGATATATAATTATTAATAAGTTTCGTTTGCGTATTAATAATCTAATTATCATTTTAAATATTCTTTATTAACTTGGGCTTTTTTCAATGTCAATGTCCACGTCCTCTTTTAAGACAGTTAATAGTTTATTAACTATCACACAGTTTTTGTTAATTATACTGTTTTATGAGGAGTGCCTGCAATGAAACTTTCATGTTTGAACCCGTATTTCTTCATGTACGTTGAAACATCTTTTACTCTGCCAACCGAGGCACTAAAAACAAGAGTTATTAAGTACAATGGATGCGTCAATCCTCACACACCGCAAATAGATTTTTTTTTATGGATTAGGAGGACAAACGAGCGTACGGGTCACCTGTTGTTAAGTGATCACCGCCGCCCACAATCTTGCAACACCAGAGGAATCACAGGAGCGTTGCCGGCCTTTAAGGAAGGTGTACGCGCTTTTTTTGAAGGTACCCATGTCGTATCGTCCCGGAAACACCGCACAAGGAAGCTCATTCCACAGCTTTGTAGTACGTGGAAGAAAGCTCCTTGAAAACCGCACTGTGGAGGACCGTCACACATCAGATTGTGAGGATGATATCCTAACATGTGGCGTGTCGTGCGAAGGTGGAATGGATAAAGGTATTTTGCGATCATTTAATTTTATTATCATCTTATTAATACCTAGATGTTACAATGCTACTAATAGTGGCGTAGAATGTACTTAGGTACCATTAAGAGGTCAAGGAAAAAATATCAAATCAACGGAGGCGTGAAGGTCTGAATCTCCTTTAACAATTGGCAATCATGTGAAACATTAATGAAACAAATATTTTTTTGCAGGTGGATGTTAATTTGTATGCAATGATATTTGGTGAGAGTGTCTTGAATGATGCTGTGGCTTTAGTACTTAGCGGGTAATGTATTTTATTTACGTTTGATACACTTATTGATCTTACACTAAACATTATATAATTACTAGCTGACCCAGCAAACGTTGTATTGCTATATAAAGTATTAAAAAAAATTGGGGTGTATTAAGTAGATGCAACCGATTCTCAGACCTACCAAATTTATCGTACTACAATTATTGTAAATATTGATCCATTGCCATCTTGCAACACTATAGCGGATTAGTGGATGGAACAGAATAATATTAAAATCGCGATACAAAAGTAACTGTTGATCGTAGATGGGTGAAAATTTGAAGTTGTATGTATTTTTTAATGCAGACTCATACTCAAACAAATTTAAAAAAAAATCGTGTGGACCCTTAACATTTAGGGGGATGAAATAAAGATGTTGTCCGATTCTCAGACCTACCCAATATGCTTTCAAAATTTCATGAGAATCGGTCAAGCCGTTTCGGATGAGTTCGGTACCGCACACCGTGACACGAGAATTTTATATATTAGATTCATATTCATTTCACTTTTCACCAAATCCTTTGCACAGGATGCCGTCTAGATTAGATTACCACAACGGCCTATTTCTGCCGTTAATCAGTAATGTGTAAGCATTATTGTGTTTCGGTCTGAAGGGCGCCGTAGCTAGTGAAATTACTGGGCAAATGGGACTTAACATCTTACGTCTCAAGGTGACGAGCGCAATTATTGTAGTGCCTATCAGAATTTTTGAGTTTTTCAAGAATCAAGAGAATTGGGCAGGGCGTATCGCAGGGCTGCACATCCTGCTCGTCTCGTCCCTTACTGTCAAATAATATAATATAAAAAAAAAACTGAAAAACTAAAGTTCGAAGTGAAATATCAATTAAAGTGTGTACAGTATTCACAAAATAAAAACAACAACACGTTAGTTAAAAACGAAAAATATTGAAAAATAAATAAAAAAAACATTAAGCTAGTTTATGAAATAATTTTCAGATTTTTATATAGAGACTGAATCTCTTATAAACCTAGACCCTTTATTATATAGGAAGATATCGATACTCAGGGGTGTGCATATCATATAGGGAATAAGGAAGTGCCTACTTCGTTACAAACTTAAATAAATATAGCACAAAGTTAATTTAGTTTAATTTGGTACCGTTATTTTATAACCAAACTTCTATTGATAGATTGCTAGATACTAAACACCTACGGTAAGCAATTATTCACATTCCAAAGCTCAACTAAGTACGAATAATTAAATCCACAGTGCCTACCTTACTAGAAAAACAATGCACGCCCCTGTCGATAATATAATGAATAACCCCCTTATTCATAATGGTCCGCTGACTTTAAACAGTCGCTTAGGAGTGTTTTTTCTCATTCTGGCTTAGGTCAATAGAAGAAGACAGAGTCAGAATTAGCAATGCTTTAAGGTAGCAGACTATTATGAATAAGGGGGTAAGTAGATAACTAACCCTGTGAATCAACAATATAAGTTGTATTTCTTTCTCCCTCACACTGCATACATGTATTAAGAATAATGATTAGTTAATAATATCGAAAAATATTCCTACTTCACGTGTGACAATGTTCAATAGACATTTTGACGTGTCACAAGGTTTATACGACTCGAGGGTCGTCTAATAATCTCATGATGCCCCATATTGTAAGATATAAGAATAATTATGGAAAACACTAAGAATGTGTATTGAACTGTGTTACTATCAATCGTCTTATGTGGTTTTAATTATTGTAATTAATTAATTGATATGTTATCAAGTAGGCACCTAGCATAACTTGTAGATATTGGGAAATAAAACCTGTTTATATTATTGACAACGAAGTATTTTAATAATCCTATTTGTATAAAAATAAATTTATTAAAGATAAGACGGATAAAGATACACATTATAGAATTAAACAATGTTACTCCATCAAATCATTAATGAGCATATGCCATTTATGGCCGTTTAGAATAACCTATCTATCCTTAGTTTAACTTACTAGAGGTAGACAAATCTATCCGTTTACGCTTACTTACATTTCAATAACCTATCGAGTATCGACACATAGCATTGGACAATAGCTAATAATATAACTATATTGGACATTACTATTGATAGATAAGATCTTGTCATTAAACTGTGATACCAATGTATCCGTAACTAGAGATACGTTATTGAAAACGACCGTTAGAAAATCGCTTGTCCCAACCATTATCCGTTATCCGTCAGTTGGTAACTAACAAAAACAAAATATCAATAGAAAGAAAATTAGCTATAGATATTGTAATATATGTATCAATTACAGAGCAATACAAAACTATGAAAAGAGATATTCGGTGGACGGTGGATTTGAAATAACGGCGTTTCTGGCAGCCATCGGTGACTTCATTGGAATATTCAGTTTGTCACTTCTTGTTGGTGCTTTCATCGGTTGCTTGACAGCATTGATATCCTTTTTATAACTTATATAGCTGATCTGTTTGTCGCATCGCCAAACTTTAAGATTGCTCTGAAGTTACAGCGCACACCTATCGCTCTGAGACTCAATTTTTTAACTGTATAAATAATCGCAACAACGTCAGAGCGAACTAGAAGCTTGGCGAGGGCCAACCCACAGACATGGATCCAAATGGATGCCGCGAGTGTATGTACTTCGCGTGTCATAAAGACGACAAAAAGAGGAGCAATGCTCTTCCTTTGACGTTTTTTTTATGATTTATAATACATTGCCGATTTTAGTAATAAGCAATACCGACTATTGATGTACTGAAAACGTCAACTAATGATGAGGTAAGTGGCTAAACTCAGCTGCTGCACTGGCAATTTTAACGACGTCACAGTAGGTACAAAACAAAGGGCACGCTTGGTTTTCATACAGACGGAGGGATTTGCGTTATCTACTTGGATGTATATCTGTGGGTTAACCCTTAAAAATAATTTATTTTTGTTGCTAACAAATAGCATGTATGGCTTATATGGTAAATGGCGTGTAGATTCTGTAATAGTGCAGATGAAACCCCGTTATACAATATCCTATCTATAAACGTAGCCTCATTTGGGTTGTCCAATTCTTCAACCACTTGAGATACCTTCATGAAAAGAATAGCTATAGTTAACAGTGGCTATCACAGTAGATCTCATTGGTCGCAGTGAAACAGGGCTGCACTGAACTGTACTAAAGCCGCTTTACAAACCCACGTAACTTAAAGAGTATTTGAGTACCTACTGATCACGCATCTCGGAGGGCGTTACTAGCTTCTTCCGTTTCACCGCATACAACGAGGAGCGGCTCGAATCATCGAAGATCAAGTCATCTCCAATCGGCTTGATTCTTTGGCATTGCGTAGAGATGTTAGTTCTCTCTGTATCTTCTACCGCATTTTACTACCAGCAGCCATTCCACCACCGGACATTATGTCAAAATGCGAAATTCCACCTACATCATGTTATCGTCTGGAATTCTACAACTGCGCGTTTGCGAGAAATTTCTTGCCTTGCACATCCACTCAAAGGAATCAATGATCGGCCGCAGTTTTCCCGAACCAATACATCTTAGAGAAATTCAAGCTTAGAGCATACTTCCACCTTAAAGCCGACAACGCATTTCTTGACCCCTGCTGTTGTGGATCACTTAGGGTATACGGGCATGAGGCTCATATAAAAAAAAAAAGGCTATAAAAAATATTGTTTAAATGTTTGGCCGGTGTGTTCCTTCTCTTAAATCGAAGTGGTAGCAAAATAAATAAATTCCGAGGAAGCCTGTTTCGGCTTTAGTATATTAATATTAATATTGACACACTTTTCACACAAATTATCTTGCCCCAAGTTAAGCATATATAGCCTGTGTTATGGGTTGCAAGACAATGATATATTTACTACAATATACAGTTTACTTAAACATACATAAATTCATATAAACATACATAAATACATTTAAACATCCATGACTCGGAAACAAACATCCATATTCATCATATAAATGCTTGCTAAATATATTGCTAGGGATTCGAACCCAGGACCTCTAGCTTAGTAGGTAGGATCGCTAACCACTCGGCTATACAGGTCGTCGTATCCCCATACGACGTTGCCCGTATGGGGGGATACGAGCAAGAGGCTCATATATAAAAAAAATTAAAGACTATAAAAAATATTGTTTAAATGTTTGGCCGGTGTGTTCGTTGTCTTAAATTTCGATTTTTTTATGGAATAGGAGGACAAACGAGCGTACGGGTCACCTGGTGTTAAGTTATCACCGCCGCCCACACTCTCCTGCAACACCAGAGGAATCACAAGAGCGTTGCCGGCCTTTAAGGAAGGTGTACGCGCTTTTCTTGAAGGTACCCATGTCGTATCGTCCCAGAAACACCGCACAAGGAAGCTCATTCCACAGCTTCGTAGTACTAGGAAGAAAGCTCCTTGAAAACCGCACTGTGGAGGACCGCCACACATCCAGATGGTGGGAATGATATCGTAACTTGTGGCGTGTCGTGCGAAGGTGAAATTCGGCGGCAGGAATCAGGTTGAACAGCTCTTCGGAACACTCCCCGTGCTAAATGCGGTAGAAGACACACAATGAAGCGACGTCTCTACGCAACGCCAAGTGATCCAGCCGTTCACAGAGTACTGGGTCCCCGATAATTCGAGCTGCTCTGCGTTGCACGCGGTCAAATGGATCGAGCTGATACTGGGGTGCGCCAGACCAGAGATGACAGCAATACTCCATGTGAGGCCGGACCTGCGCTTTGTAGAGCGCTAGAATGTGGGCTGGCTTGAAGTATTGCCGTGCTCTATTTATGACGCCCAGTTTCTTTGAAGCCAGTTTGGCTTTGCCCTCCAGATGGCCACGGAATTGGCAATTGCTCGAGATTTCGAGACCCAGTATTCCGATACTAGGCGAGGCTTTAAGGGAATTGTTCTCGAAGAGCGGTGATACGGCAAATGGGGTTTTTTTTGTGGTAAACGCGCAAACTTGAGTCTTCTGGGGGTTACATTGGACAAGGTTCAACTTACCCCATTCCGTGACCTTCTCGAGAGAGGACTCGATAGAAGACACAAGTTTCTCCCGGCACTGGTCGACGTTTTCCCTAGAGAGACCTGCATGGCCCGTGTAAACGGCATCACCAGTGCTGTCGTCTGCATAGCAATGCACGTTGGCGGTGTCCAACATATCATTGATATGCAGAAGAAACAGCGTGGGAGATAGCACACAGCCTTGGGGCACTCCAGCGTTCACGGGCTTGGGATTCGAGCAGAAATGTCGACAACGACCTGTATGCTGCGCCCAGTGAGGAAGCTGGAGGTCCACTTGCATAAGCTCTCGGGAAGTCCAAATGATGGAAGTTTTGCGAGGAGCGCCTTGTGCCATACACGATCAAAGGCCTTCGCTATATCCAGACCAACTGCCAGGCCTTCCCTCTTGCTTTCAATAGCCACCGCCCATCTATCTGTTAGGTATACCAGAAGATCGCCAGTCGACCGACCATGGCGAAAGCCGTACTGCCGGTCGTTGATCAACTGGTGACCCTCAAGGTATACCAAAAGCTGGCGGTTAATTATGCTCTCCATGATTTTGGAGAGTAGGGAGGTAATAGCAATAGGCCTGTAGTTCGCCGGATCCGAACTGTCTCCTTTTTTTGGGATCGGATGGACAAGGGCTGACTTCCATGAGTCAGGGACTACGCCTTTTGAATAAGAGTGCCGGAATAAACGCGTTAGCACCGGCGTCAACTCAGGGGCACACGTTCTAAGCACGGAGAAATGCCATCCGGCCCGCTCGACTTCCTGACGTCCAACGAAAACAGAGCTCGCCTAACAGTTTCTGTCGGAACTGTACTTCAGGCATGGAGCTCTGACACCGCGGGATGGTTGGCGGTGTTTTTCGTTTTCGGCAAGAGTCGAGTTGGAGGCAAAAAGAGTGCACAGGAGATCGGCTTTCTCTTTTGCCGTATGGGCCAGGGTGTCATTCCTCATGTGCAACGGCGGCATGGACGGCTGGTTGAAGTTACCAAGAGCAGCTTTTGACAACGACCAGAACTTGCGTGTTCCGGTCGGGTAACTGGAAAGATGCTCGCCAATTTTGACGACGTGCTTCGATTTCGCACGGGCGATTTGCCGCTTAAAAAATCTGGAGGCACGGTTATATTTCCTCTTCAGAACTTTGTAGTTCGGATCCTTTGAGCCCAGCGCCGCAACCCAAGTTCGATACGCCTGTTTTTTTGCAGTCAGATGCTGCTTTAACTGACGCATCGAACCAGGGCTGTGATCTGCCACCGAGCGGTACTACAGAGCTTGGTATAAAAATATCCATGCCCTGCAGTATCACATCGGCTACTGCAACGGCGCAGGCACTAGGATCATCCGAAGGGAAACAAACCCTGCCCCAAGGGTAGGATGCAAAAAAGGAGCGCATCCTATCCCAATCTGCTGACTTGTAGTGCCAAACGCGGCGGTTCGCTGGTGGTCTGCGAAGTTGGCGTCGGATAGGCACTACACTCCTGACCAGGCAATGGTCGGACGTTCCGAGAGGGGCGTCGACAGAGACCTGGTAACCATCGGGATGTGTAGTCAGTAGAAGATCTAATAAGGACGGCATGTGGCTATCCACATCCGGGAGCCGCGTCGGCGACTCAACCATGGCCTCCGGTCCTCGACACTAACCTATGCAAAACATAGCGGCACTAGGCCGCTACTTCACGCCGGTATTCTGTGCGAGTGTGGTAAGTAACCCGGACGAGTCTGGCCCGATTGTGCTGACGTCATAAGACAGCAGCGTGACTCTCCCACTTTCAAAAAGCCCGTAGTCGCCTCTTACGACACCCTTGGACCTGGGTCTACCCTTTTCTTTTTACCCCGGGGCAGCACAGGGCAAATTTAACCTAAAGAAAGAAGTGGTAGCAATTAATAAATAAATTCCGAGGAAGCCTGTTTCGGCTTTAGTATATTAATCTATCAATATAGTTGTACAGTACATTGAGCAATTATTATTTCTTGTGGTTGTCCTCATTAACTTAATTATAATATGAATATGGATGATGTAATTATTTTCGTATATCTATCGCAGGAATTTGAATATTCGTTTATGTGGGTACTGTTAAATTTTCTCGAATTTGGCACGTGGTTAATCCGTAGGTAATAATGTTTCTCGCAGTCACTTCTAGTAGTGTTCTGTAATTTGTGTTGTGACACATATCTTAGGCGTAGATCTAAAGAGCGTTACTTAGATTGCTCAGACTTTACTTACAAAAACTTAGGTGAGTGTAATAAAACGCGAACTTGACTTTTCCATTGAGCTCTCTAAGCTTAAGATCAGTGTAATTTCAGCTCTCAATATGAGTATAATAACGAAATTAAAGAATATGCTATGCTTATACTCAGCTAAGTTTCACGTAAGTAAAGTCTGAGCAACGTCTAAGTACGCTGTATTATTATAGATCTCAGCCTTAAATTGAACGAAATAAGTTTACATTGACATTTGGTGTCTAAAATGCATTTTATAAATTACTAGCTGACCCAGCAAACGTTGTATTGCCGATATTAAAATCGCTATACAAAAGTAACTGTTCATCTTAGATGGGTGAAAATTTGAAGTTGTATGTATTTTTTAATGCTCACTCATAATCAAACTTAAAAAAAATGTCAAAAAAATTTGGCGTGGACAACCCTTAACATTTAGGGGGATGAAAAATAGATGTCCGATTCTCAAACCTACCCAATATGCACTCAGAATTTCATGTGAATCGGTCAAGTCGTTTCGAAGGATATTAACTACAAACACCGCGACATGGGAATTTTATATATTAGACAAAACATACAATTATTCAAAAGGATAGGGCGAAATTAAAGTACATCAATTTCTCTCAATTTGTTTTGAATTTTTTAAGTAATAAATAAAAGCTTGTTGTTAAACTTGCGGGACATCTAATAATTAAGTCATCACTGCCTTCCACAGGCTTTCTCTGAACGTACCCATGTCATATTATCGAAGGAAACTGGGCCGGGAGAATACCATTTCAATTTATGGTTGTGAGTGGAAGAAAGTACTTCAAGATGCGTGCTTTGTCCATAGCCGAACATTCATCGGAATAGCACATATCCAGATAGTATACTTATATAAGTTGATATGTATATATGTGCCTGTTGAGAAGGGGACAGGCCGATATCTTAGGCTGAGGTCTATAAGACCGAACTAAATTCTCAGACTTTACTTAAATAAAACGTAGCTAAGTATAAGTTTAGCATGATCATTGATTTCGTTTTTACAGATAGCCCAATGCAAAACACTCGGCTAAGTTTTACGTAATTGAAGTCTGAGTAGGGTCTCTAGATCACAGCCTTAGTGTCCAGTCATACATAAAAACAACCAATCAAATGTTCCAGTTGCAAACTGACTATTACTTGCTTACGCCATGAGGACGATTCAAGGGACAATTTTTAGTCCACTGTTTTAACGCTTAGTTATAACTGCTAAGCTATATTTATCCCAATAATCATAACAGCTCAGGGTCACAACAGCAATCAAATCCTTATAAATAGTTTAATGAATCAAACAGAATTCCGAATGTTTTCCTTAACTCAGCGCGTACATGACAAAGTACACACACGTTCGTGATTGGCCGTTGCTGGAGTCGGCTCTATTCGTGCTCATGTCGTACGCTGCTTTTCTGATCGCCGAAGTTTGTGAACTAACAGGTGAGTGAAAGTCAAATAAACTTTAATTAATTTGGCTAAGGCTTACCCCGTTATTCATAATAGTCTGCCAACTTAAAACATTGCTAATTCTCACTCTGTCTTCTTCTATTGACCTAAGTCAGAATGAGAAAAAACACTCTGTAGCGGCTGTTTTAAGTTAGCGGACCATTATGTATAAGGGGGTTAAACTAAGCGCTTTTGAATCGTCACTATAAATATCTCTATTAGATTTCTGAATCAACCATATGTTCGGAAAAAGCAGAACTCGTGAGAAGAACATACAAGAAACTCAACGGTCACTGTATTCAATCAATAGAGTATTTTACAATAGCTGTAATATATAAAACAAATTAGTTCTTAATGCGCAGCATCCAATATATGAAACGTGTTTAAATAATATCAAATATATCAAAAAAAGTAATAAATAATAAACTGTATCGAAAAAAGTTATCGTTTATTGGATGAATCAACCTTTAGAGCTTGAATTCATTGTAAGCATACTTCATAAACACAATGGTCGTGATTACTGTCATAGAAACTCGTAGCTGTCACTGCTGTTTTTAGTATTTAACGTTTAAACCGTTAAATACTACTGGAAAGTGATTCTAGAGAATATCTGCTAATAGCAGCCCAGTATAAAGAGAGGTCTGTCCCCAAACTTAAAAAAAACTTAGTACCAGGTCTGTGGACTTACCAGAATGAAATAAGGCTGCTTACGGGCACAATAAAAGAAACTTAGAACATTTATACGTCTAGATAGACTATGACAGCTGTGAAACGTCGAATGTAATTGAGGTTGACTGTTAACCTCTATTTTGCACAATGCATGCAAACTAACACAAAGTGACATACAAATTAATAAATTCAATCCTGAGCGGCACTGCGTTGTAATGGGCAGGGCGTAGCAAATACCATCAACTGAACGTCCTGCTCGTCTCGTCCCTTATTTTCGTGCGCTAGTGCGTTAGCTAGATTAATAATATTCAAAATACTAATGCAAAACTTGGCTCTTTACCAGTTGTCAATCAAAATCGTTTTTTTTTATGGAATAGGAGGACAAACGAGTGTACGGGTCACCTGGTGTTAAGTGATCACCGCCGCCGACATTCTCTTGCAACACCAGAGGAATCACAAGAGCGTTGCCGGCCTTTAAGGAAGGTGTACGCGCTTTTTTTGAAAGTACCTATGTAGTATCGTCCCGGAAACACCGCACAAAGAAGCTCATTCCACAGCGTTGCAGTACGAGTAAGAAGGCTCCTTGAAAACTGCACTGTGGAGGACCGCCACACATCCAGATGGTGGGGATGATATCCTAACTTGTGGCGTATCGTGCGAAGGTGGAATTCGGCGGCAGGAATCAGGTTAAACAGCTCTTCGGAACACTTCGGTTACAGTCGAAATAGATGCGCTTACCCTTTCTATCTTGACGTTTCTCCGTTAGAGATGTCTCTGTCTCGCACGCTATGTTTGTGTATACGCTAGCATATAGTTGCTTAACAACCAAGAGCGGTTGAAAAATCACCAAAATCGCCTTACATAATTAATGGATGCTCTTTTTTTTTATGGAATAGGAGGACAAGC